>NC_072735.1:146792919-147132919 GCF_026930045.1 Uloborus diversus | reverse complement strand
CAAACTAATGAAAATCAGCAAAATGTGCTGCAAAATGTTTTTTTTTTGTGGTTATTTTAGGTAATTTTTTTGAGAAATGAAAACAAGTATACTATTTAAAATTTCATCTTATCCCTATTGCTTTGGACACGAATGTGCTAGATTCTCAATTAAATTGTAGTTTCATGGGGATTTTTTATTTTCAAATTATTTTCATGCAACAAATTCAAAATTTTATATCTGAATTTTTGACTTAGTCGCCATATTTGGTCATTTGCGAGATTTAAGTACACAAAAATCTTAAAGTGGCCAAGTTTTCAAAATAGGAATTAGATGTTTATTGCAATGCAAACTATTGAAAATAATGCAAAGTGGGCTTTTTTTTTTTTTTTTTCGGAAAATTCTTAATTTTTTTCTTGAAAAATGAAAAAAAAATTTCTTCAGAATATTATGTTATTCTGATTGGTTTGGATGCTAATGTGCTAAAAACTGTCTATTTCATCTAAATTTTAGTTTTTTTAAGGATTATTAATTATTTATAATTACTTTTAATGCAACAAATTCAAAAATCTATCATCTTAAATTTTTTGCATTGTTGCCATGTTTGGTCATTTGCAACATGGAAGTAGACAAGACTATTAATAGCCTAAGTTTCCGAAAACAGAATTGGTTGTTTGTCTCAATGCAAACTATTAAAAATAACAAATGGCAAAAAGTTATGTTTTTTTTTTAATTATTTTTTTGAAAGAGAAATTTTATCTGTATTTGTTCCTTATTGCCTCGGAAGCTTTGTTATAAGCTGAAACCATTTCATCTAAAATGAAGGTTCCTGCTGACTTCTCATTTATTTATTTATTTTTTTAAATAAATCAGAAATCTATTTTAACTTGAATTTTCCATGTACAAAAAAAGTATTGAATGACTCTATTTTAAAATGTGTGAAGTCCTATTCATCTATTTTTTTCATGAAAGTTGTAAAAACTGCCCCATCTCCCCTCCAGTTTGTGTTTCAAAACTTGGTGACAGTTGTGGCCACTAAGTTTTTGAGTCTAGTGGCCACTGGCCATTTAGAAGATTTCCAAGTCTTGACCTTTACTGTGAAGTTGCTTTACTTCCAAGTATAAGAAGTAATTGTGTGTTTTTTTTTTTTTAATCTTCAATATGTTCTTATGCAATGCATTTTCAATACATGTAGGATATGTATAAAGTAATATTTTTAAAAAGGGTTGCAGTTTTATTAAATCAAACAGTAATCATGTTTTTTTTTTTTTTTTTTAATTTTCAATATGTACCTACATAATGATGCTTTTTTAATGTAAAATATTTTTATCTTATACTTGGTTGTAGTTTTGTTGAAAATCTAACATGAAAATTCAGAAACGCATTGTAAGGGTGCTTAGAACTTATAGAAGCTTACGGTACAGAAGGAAGGTTTAGCACAGGCCACGATTTGGTGCTCCTATTTTAACCCTCATTGCTCCTATTTTTCCCCTTAAGTGCTCCTATTTTTTTTATATTGAGGTTGGCAGCTATGATATTACGCAACTTCTCAAAATGTTGCGAATAGTTCTACGACTCTTCAAAATCCAAAATCTTTCACGTAATATTGCCATCAAAGTTTGGATCCCACAATGTAGGGACTGTTTATGTTTTTCCATGATTAATTTAGAGACGATTGGGTGTTCAGATGGTAGGATTACAGGTGTTCGAAAATCTTCCAAGTCTTGTCTCATTAATAGCCGCGATTTAACCCTTAGAATTCCTGACGAATCTACAAATGCCTTTAAATTTCGAATACGTTCATCCTTCTCTGATTTGAAGCAGGTTTTCTGTACGATTTTCCAAACAATGATTTCAGCTGTTTTTATTTCTTCAATTTCTAAATCTTTTGATTTTCTTCTTTTATCTTTCATTCTACAATTGTCAACAAATCTTTTCATCCAAGCCGTGACTCTGATTATTTTCTCGTACGAAGAGATATTGTTATAGAATTCGTCACTCTTCTGATTCAAAGACGATACTATAATCTTCTTCTTTTCAGCACTTATGTTATTTTCATCTGGTGAAAGCGCGAAATTTGGCCATTTATCTCTCGAGTCTCTTAGCCATGCAGGTCCTTCGTGCCATTGTTCCTTCAGTAAGTTTTTTACCGAGCATCCTCTTGAGGGTAGATCAGCAATATTTTGTGCTCCTGGAACAAAATTCCATTCAGATGTTTTTGAGAGTCTTCTAATCTCGCTGACTCTGTTGGATACAAAAATCATCCAAGGGCCTTCTTTCGTAATCCAATACAGAGCGTCCATGGAATCACTCCAGAAAAATGATTCAATTCCTTCCAAACTCAAATCTGTCTTCACTGAATTGGCCAATCTAGCTCCAATATTGCATGCTAGCAGTTCCATCCTTGGAATGGATATCCTTTTCAATGGAGCAACTCTAGATCGAGCTTGAATTAATTGGCAAGTGACTTCACAATCGTTTTCTACTCTTAAAAATACACACGCAGCATATGCCAATTTTGACGCATCACAGAAAGTGTGGAGAGTCAGCTTCGATTCACTTAGATCTAAATGAGAAAGTCTACGTGGAATTTTTAAATATTTCAGTTCGGGTAATCCCTTTTTCCATTTTTCAAATTTTTGAATTATTTCTTCCGGTAATTTTGAATCCCAAGAGATTCCTAATTTCCAGCATTCTTGAAGGAGCAATTTTGGCATTAATGTTACTGGGCAAGTGAATCCTATTGGATCGAATATTTGGTGAGCTACAGACAGAATTTTCCTCTTTGTAATTTGTTCATCTTCGTTCCCTGTTTTGATCAGTTGGCAGGATAAGTAATCGTTTTCTCTATCCCATGCTAAACCTAACACTGGTACTTCCTTTTCTTCGTCGGCAATAAAACTATCACTGACCGGTTCTTCTATTTCAGGCAGAAAAGTATTTTTCCATCCACGTAAATCAAATTTAGCTGGTTTTAGAATTTTCTGAGTTTCTGTTCTAAAATGTTCCAATTCAGCGACCGAGTCCACGCTTGCAACACAGTTATCAACGTACAATGAATTTTTTAGTTTCATTGCGACAGTCTTAAATGGCTCTTCTACTTGATCTAAAACATGATTCAAAACTGCTAAGAGTAAAAATGAGGAGCTTGAAATGCCGAACACGACCCGGCAATGCCTATAGGTGACTTCTTTTTGGGGATCTCCTTCCTTCCACCATATGAATCGTAGAACGTCTCTGTCGGGATCATTTAAGGCTATTTGTAAAAAAGCCTGCTTGATATCCGAAATAACTCCGATTTTCCCCCACCTAAATCGGTTTAGAATAGCGGGGATCAGCTCAATAAGGTTGGGACCTTTTTCAACACATTCGTTTATTGATACGGAATTTCTTGTCTTCGCGGATCCATCGAATACAGGACGCACTTTAGTGGTGGAACTATCTTTAAACACTGCTCTATGAGGCAGATAATGTGTACCTAGACCCACAGGATCAGCTTTCTTTTGGTCAACTTCCTCAATGATGCCTTCTTTTTCCCACTGGTAAAAAACCTCTTGATACTCTGTTAATCGATTCTGCGATTTTAGGGACCTTACTGTATGCTTGAGTCTTTTCCGAGCTAACTCTTTGTTGTCAAGTAAAGGAGGGTGTTGATCTAACCAGGGTAAATTAACCTTGTATCTTCCTGTACTGTCCCTACTAACTGTTTTTCTGAAATGTTCTGAGGCAAGCTCTTGGGTTTCTATTTGAGTACGTTTCGTACAATCATCCTTAATTCCCAAGGTGTCTAAATTCCAGAGATCTGTAATCTTCGCATTGTTTACATGTAGTGACAATACTAACATTGAACTATTTGTTTCTGTGGTTTCTATATCTGATTTACCCATGATAGTCCACCCTAGTCGAGTTTCTACCGCAACCAAGCTTCCTGAAATATGTTTTATATTTCCTGTTAACAATTTACCAGCGTAATCAGCACCAATAAGCAAATTAATTTCGTTAGGATTCTTTTCATGCAAGCAGGAATCTTCATTTATCGCTGCATCACTAAGTTGAATATTCATATCCTTCAATCGTTTTAAATAATGAGGATCAGTCATTTTAGGCAGAGTAGCACAAATTTTCTTTTGATCTAAAACTTCTAATTCAAAGTCATAGTTTTCATCAATATTTGACAGATTAATGAGGTATCGTTGATGCGTTTCCGCATGTGTAATTCCCCCAAATAACCCATGACTCACGTATTCCTCTCCTAATGCAGTTAATTTCATTTTTCTTGCAGCAAATTTTGAAATGTAAGACCTTTGGGATCCTAAATCGATAATTAGTCTTAAAAAATGTTTCAAATTATTTTCTTTAATGTACACAACTAAAGTTTGAAGATAAACTTCCCTAGAGCATTCGTTATTCGCAAGTGTTGTGTTTTCATTTATTTCAGAACGTTTGTTTGGTTTATCTTCATTAATGTCGGAGTGTTTATTTTCATCCCAACACATAATGTCAAGATGTCTTTTCCCACAAATATTACATTTAACTTTCGCCTTACATGAAGCACTCAAATGCCCGATGCCCAAACACCGAAAACAAGAGCCCTTTTTAATCAGCATTGATTTCCTTTTTTCAAGTGGCAAGCTTTTTGCAAAACCACAATTAATGCTAGAATGCGATGCTTCCCGGCAAAAAAGGCATAATTTAGATTTTGAGTTGTTATCGTATGCACATAATTCACTAGCAGTAGGATTTTTTATTCTTTCGATTTTAGCTTTATTTCTTGGGCCACTCTCCGATGACCTCCTGTGGTTTACGACTTCGTTTCCGCGCGGGGGGAAAGAATTACCACATGGCCGTGAAGATTCGGAAAAAGTTTTGGTTTCATTTGGCTGAGTTATGAGTATCATGCGTTCGCGAGATTCCACTTCTCTCTTTAGAAAATTAATTAGGTCGGTAATTTTATTCTCTTGGGCCTCATGGTTTTTGTTGAAGTCCAAGGCCAAATCGCCTGGAATACTTCGAATTAAAATGGGAAATAATAATGTTCCGTAGCTATCTGGCTCAATTCCTAGACTTTTTAATGCGTTAATTTCAACTTGACATTTATCATACAATCTTCTTAAAGCAAGAACATTTCTAGAGTTTCTACAACTTTCTAAACTAAGTAAATTCGCCATGTGCCTGTCGATAATCAATTCTTTCTTTCCGAAACGCGATTCCAATATTGAAATAGATTTAGAATAATTTTCTTCCGTTATTGATAAACCAGAAATGGCCAATTCCGCATCTTTACATAAATATGACTTTAAATAAGAAAATTTCTCGACATTCGATAGGTTGTAATTTTCATGAACGGCAGTTTTAAACCTTGACCAAAATTCTGGCCACTTACAAATATCACCATCAAAGGTTTCAATAGTGAGCCGCGGAAGTTTTACATATGTCGGCGAAATAGTTAAATCTGGTTTTGGGATGTTAACGCTAGCAGTTGTATTCTCGTTAAATTCTGTATTCAGGTGTTTAGACTGAACAGTCAATTGATTTAAATTCATGTATTTCTTTGCTTTGAATCTCCAGGTTATTATTTTTTCTCGATATTCTTCTGCTGATTCTAGTTCCTTATCTACTTCCGTAGGAGACCATAATTGTTCTAGATCTGAATCCACCAATTTAAGCGATTCAAATTTATCATTCAATTGTTCTAAGAAAAGATCAAGTTCGCTATCTTCCGTTACTTCGGTTTTCTTAATTTCTATTTCAATCTTGTTTAATAGTTTAGTAACTGAAGATCGTAATGTAGTTCTTTTTCTTTTCAGTAATTCAATGTGTTGAGCGTTCTCAATTGATTTTGGTGTCGCGTTCTGAGCCATATTGCAGCCGGTTATCAATTTCAATTTTAATACAATATTCAAATTATTATGCAAAATATATCATATATAATCATTCATCTCAACATTTAAAATATGATATTCCAGTAATGCAATTATATCATATATGATCATATGTCTCAAAATTTAAAGTTATGACATTCTGTGCAACTTTTAATTAGTTTTGTCGTCAGACCTCTGATAACTGATCGATACTTCTTTAATTCTTCAAGTGTTGACATGTTTAAATAATTAATTTAACTGGTCAAATACAAAATTATTCAGAATTACAAATAATATTCAAAGAGTTATCAATTTTCAAAATATGTATAATGCAAACAATTTTCTAGACTTTCAAACATAATATCTGTAATCATTTAACTCCAAGAATTTTATTTTCGAAGAGGTATAATTCTTAAACAGTTGCAATTCAAATTTCAAATATAATATTTTCAAATATTTCAAAATTCAACAATTCAATTATTAACCACCTAAGACGTCCCTGTTCGGGCGCCAGTAAATATTTCACGAACGATAGCATTCAATAAATATCAAAATATAAAATTTCAATTCAGTTAAGTAAGCAAATCAAAATGCTTACCTTCTTTATCTTCTTTATGCCATACGTCGTGTCGGTTCTTTCTTACGTCAATAGGTGAGTTAATTCTATACTGAAAACTTAGACTCATAATAAATCAGAGGCCTGAAAAAGGACTAGACAAAACTTCTATTAACTAACTATATTACTATTTTACATTTATGTACAATATTAAGACTATTAGAAAATTCGACAAACATAATCTAGGAGATTCCACCGCACAGCTCGCGGTTCGAAGCATCACTTGAATCTGCTAAAAGTTCGGATGGAAAAGTTCTAAGAGGTCAAACTCAAGTGGATCTCTGAGGGAAAAGGGGGAGAGAAGATCGAGTGTTCGTCACACCAATAGCCGATCATTTGAATCACTCATTATTTATCATTCTACTAAGCAAATCTTCGGATTACGAACATCGCCATTTGTGATCCTGCTGGCAAAATACCACTACAACCAGGCCATAGAATTCATTATTCTTCAAAAACAGCTTAATTAATTTCTTTCTAAAAGAAAAGCACGCACGACATACATTCATTTTCAATATGTGGTGGCATTTAACAGGGGCGTGCGGGGGGAGAAGAAACACCTGCGACCCGGGTCCGAGCCTAAAGGGGGCCCGAGATTTTTAAAATGACGGGTCAAATATAGGGGTAAGCAATGTGGAGAGGGGCCCGTAAAAGTCATTTCTGATTGGCCCCAAAATTTCTGCGCTGGCCCTTGGCATTGACTGAACTTTAGACGATTCTTTGTGTACTGATGCTGATAGGCGTGTAGATAGATATCAGAAACATTGGTTAAAAAAAAAAAAAAAAAAAAAACGCTTACCTCAACAGAAGTAAAAGTGTATTTTTAATAGATGAGCTTGGTGATCAACCAAATCAGTTAGTTGGTAGCAATTGTCCAAAATATGTGCAAATGATAAGCCATAATAAGCGTGTCAATAGACATGAGTGAAATTGGTTAAAAAACTCTCACCTCAACAAAAGTTAACGAGCCTCATTTAGTAAATAAGTTGGTGACTGGCTCTAGTTAGTTGGTGGTAATTGTGCAGAATGACACGGCTTTGTGTAGATGGGCGTGTCGATTGACGAGTGAAACTGGTCAATAAAAAAACTCACTAACAGAAGTTAATGAGTATCCCTGATGAGCTGATGAGTTAAAAATGAGCTTGGTGATCAACCAATGCCATCTCCTAATGGCCTGTCAACCAAGTCAGTTGGTGGTAATTGTCCAGAATGACCACATCGCACAGATATACGACTCATCAATCAGCGTGAATGGGTGAATGGCGCTGATGGACAGTTGTGAACTTCTTTTCTTACCATGTTCCTCAACGGCACGAATGCGCAGGGCGCAGCTTTTTGGGTTTGGCTGCTAAAACTGAACTTGGATCAATTGCATTGATTTAAATATGATTGATCATCTAAAACTATAAAATTTCATTATGAAAATATGCACACATTCTGATATTATAAGTTTATCAACTGCAACATGGTAAACTTTTTAACTATTAGTGTTCCTGCAACCCTTATTGTTGCATTAAGCAATGATTATATGCAGTAATTTATAGCAGAAAGTATAAAATATGAGGACTTAAATTGCATACGAGCTCACGGGAGCTAATCTTGTCCACGTTTTTTTTTTTTTTTTTTTTTTTTTTTTTTTTTTTTTTTTCAGTTTTATGCGAATTTTAACATTTTAGTCAAAATTCAGGTAAAAATAAGTTGTGGAGATTGTTAGACTCTTGCACTTATTTTGTTAGAAATTAAATCTTGTTTAATATGAAATGAACAATTTACTTCATGGAATATGTTGATTTCAGGTAAAGGTTACAAAACTTCCGACATAGATATTTAATTTCATAAGCTTCATAAGTTGATTCTAACTTGAAAGCCAATAATAATTAATATACGTAACAACAAAACTAAATTATAACAATAATAAACACTTTTAATCCCCCCCCCCACTTTTTAGTTCGAATCACCGCCTCTGCATTTCTTTCATTGGTGTTTTATCTACATGTTTTATTGTATGTTTTATTTAGACATTGCTCCTTAAATCTTTATTTTTCATCGTTCAGAAATACTAACATGTAAAAGCAAAATCGTATGAGTGCATACATTGTTTGATTTTTTTAATTTTAAATCTTGACTTTTCATCGTTCAGAAATACGAACATAAAAAGCAGAAACGTATGAGTGCATTGCATACATAATGTTTAAATGTTTTATTTTAAATCTTGATTTTTCATCGTTCAGAAATACGAACATGAAAAGCAAAATCGTATAAGTGCATACAGTCATTGTTTTATTTTATTTTTAATCTTGACTTTTCATCGTTCAGAAATACGAACATGTTGAAGCAATATCGTATTTAATGCATAAGTTATTTTTTATTTTCGACATTCCCTGACAAATTTAACTGGGAAGTAAAAAAACAAAAATTTTACTGCGGTTCATGTTTTGATTAAAATTAATTTTTTTCATGTGCAGGTTACCCTTTCATGGGACTGAACTTGCTTGTTGAACCATCTGTTCCTCAACATAAAAAGTAAGTAAATTAAAATTCAGAAGTTGTCTTTGCCATGTTTTTTTATACTCACTGTGAACTCAGCACGGATAAATAGATTTCACCTTATTAATGTTTCATAAAGAAAAGAAAAATGTGTACTTATTACTTTGAATAACTTATCTATTTTGTAAGAAAATACTACTTCAACAATTGCTACATTGTGGTTTCATTAGTAGACCTATTATACTTGTTATCCTTACCCATAAAATATAAGTTATTAAGGGCCTATTTAAGAAGCGGGCCGAAGGCTCCCGACCCCCTTCCGATATAACTTTAAAACTGCCATTTTTAAATACGAATTTCAATATTTTCAAACTTAAATTTGGAACGTTCTCATAATATTTGACTTAGTCTCCTCCAGAAATTCATTTAAAATTAGTCATTGTGAACAAGGAATTTAATATTTTCAAACTTAAATTTTTAAGGTTCTCGATTAGACCCCTCTGGCTTGTCCTCTCCAGACATAAATTCCCCCGTATACGTATTTGTATATTATTTTTTAGTCAATTTTTAAATTCAACTTGATGTTGTTAAGAAAACGAAAAATATTTTTTTTACGGTGTGAGCTACTTGTAATTAATTTGAGTTCCAGTTAGCTATATTGCTACTGTTTCCGCAGAGCATTACACCCTGTTCTAAACCAGAGTATACTATTATGAAAAAAAAAGTTTGGGATTCCTCTTTTTCTTTTCGAGTGTTAAGTTGCACCTGCTATCTGCTTTTTGTGAAGCATTTTGGCTCTGCCAGGAGGAGTGGTGGGAACAATTTCTTTCAGGGGATCATTCGTAAACAGGATGGGGGGCAGACCCGGACTCACCCCACGGGTCTGGAACGCGGATCAGTCTCATTTCGTGTCTGAGGGGTGGGAAACAACAGCGGATTCGTAAAGCCATATTTCTTCACTGAAACTGAGATCAAAAGCACATAACCTGGAAAAAAAAAAAGAGAGAGAGAGAGAGAGAGAGAGAGAAGTCTCTTAATTGTGCAAAAAATACAGAATTAGATAATTGTACACTTCGATCTTTCGTTTTTATGTAAATATCAAATTGGCTTCTTCATGTGTAGTTTTTACGAATGTTCGGCTCCCAGTTTTTACATTCCAATATCAATCATTGCTTGGGAAAAATGTAATAATGCATTAGACTTCGCCCAATAAGAGTGCTATTTGAGATAGTTGGTGGACTATTTTATTTAAACATATTATAATACATTTACGCTTAATCACTCTCCCCCTATCCTTCTCGTTTAGTATTGTCTGTAGACGAAAATTTTAAATATTTTTCTGCAATTACGACAAGAAAACTTGGATTTTTCTAATTGCATCTGTTTTTGTATCACCTAAGTAAAAAATATATATTAATACATCACATATATACATCATAATCATACTATGTATTCCATTTTTATGCGCTTTAATTTCTAATTAAAAAAAAAACTCGTTTCTGACAAATTTTAAGTTTTTGCAATGAAAAAGAGAAGTCTCTTTATTGAGCAAAAAATAGCAGGCATGGCAGTAGCTGGCAGGGATGGCAGTCTAGCCAGGTAATTATTCCGTATTCCTAAAAGTTATATTTTTGCATGAATTTCATCTACTTTCAGATTTTTATGTAATACAGTAGAGCGTTTATCTTTCCATCGTTTATCCGATTTTTCCGGATCAAATTGGTAAAGTGTTATAGACTGACGTAAATGATACTTTTAAATTATGGTAAAGAACTACAAGTCCACCAAGCATTAATTTTTTATTCTGATTAAATGTACAACTCATAGATACACCATGAAAAAATTTATAGTATTCTAATAAAACATGATTAAATGTTTGTGAGTAAAAATTCTATGTAATTCGGTTAAAAAGCATTTTTTTTTTCTCCCTGTAATGAAAGGTATGTCTGCTCATTAAAAAATGTTCTGCTTACTACCCCTATTATGCGGATTGTCTTTGGTCCCAGTTAGTCTGGATAAACGTAACGAGGTTGTACTGTACAAAAACTATAGAGAAAGAACGCTAATGAATTGTAATATACAGTGAAAAGGGACTGTATGAAAAGAGGGTATAAAATGAAAAAACGCAGTGGCGCACATAGCAGCCCCGTGGCGCGTCAGACGCAAGAAGTATGAGGGGGAGGGCGCACGCTCTGAAAAAATAACGTAGTGAGTAGTGAAGATTTGAAAAATAGTGCTTTTTTTACTTGAATTACATCATGATGTTCTTTATCCTCATTAGTTAGTTGAAACTTAGTAAATGAAGAAGGCCTCCCACGTTATCGAAATTTTCATTCATGTAAAACTGTCTCATAAATACGCTTTTCTGCGCATTCCCTGTAATGTCACAGCTTTCATCCTAAGCTAATGATTTGTACTCGAAATAATGTAGTTCAGACACTATGTGTGCCAAAACCTCCGAGGACGAAGCATGAAAATTTTGCCACAGCTAAAGTTATATAGGCCGAACCAATTTTTGACGACATTATATTCACCATTTCATTTATAATCAAATATTCACTAAATACAAGCAGAGCTCGATCATTTTGCTGTTGGACATGGGGCACATTTGTATTTCAGGGCCCCCTTAGGGCCCGACTAAGATTTTTGAAGACACTGAGCATGAAATTCATCCCCCCCTTGCGGATTAATACAACAATGCTAAATTTGGTGGTACCTCATATCACAATATAGTATATATACATTTATAAAGTAGAAGAGATTTTGTTTTCGATAGTTATATAAGATGTGGTTAAACTTTGCCCGGTGAAGTAAACCGTAAATATCAAAGTTATGAATGATATACTTTTATTAGTAAATACTGACTAAACTTGGAGTGGTTTTGGGATTTGTAAAGAGATCAAATTTTGTAGGGAACTTTTGTCATTAAATAAGAGATTTTTTTCCTTGTCTTGGCATTTACAAAAATATCAATGTACAAAAATATCATTGTACTCTAGATTTTGAGTGAAATCAGTATTTATTATTAATTAGCATGATAAATTAAGGGACTTTTGGGCCCCCTGAAATCTAACAGGAGGGACCTGTGCCCCACATGCCCCTTCGGTAATCAGGCTCATTGTTGAAGCACCAAACATTCAGTAAGTTATTTATAATATTTTTTGGCAATGTTTGACATGCGGGGAAAGGCTTTATTGTCACAAGACTGAACTGGATCCGGTAACTAAACTCTTTTACTGATAAGACCGTGTCATTTCAGGAGACTGAAGAAACGAGAGAGTGGTCAACAATGAACGCTATCTACTGGAGTTTAGGGTTAATCCACTGGAGTTAGAGAGAAAATTTCAACTATCAAGTTATCATCTAACAGGCAATTGCTTCGTTCAAATGTAGAAGCAATTTTCTCCCGTCATTCATTGACGGGCGATTTTCTGGTTAATTTCAAGCATGAAAACATTTTTAATTCAAACCGTTTTCTATTTTGCATTCACCATTCATTTAAAAAGTTTAGAGAGAAAGGTGGTTTAACTTATCGATGCTGTTGTTGATCCTTTTGGCTTAAAGTTTTAAAACTTATCTCTCAGCTCCGTTGCTGTCTCTCTCTCTCTCTCTCTTTGATGCCTTATGCCTTATCTCTTATCTTCGACTTAAAACCCCTGAATCCATTTTCCTCTCTTATCTTCGTCTCTTCTTGGGAATGTCTTTCCAGGAAGAGCTTACTTGATTCCATGGGGTCTAAAGTTCATGCAATAGAATAATAGTCTTTTTACTGAAGTTGCAGTTCTGTTTCTAACCTTTAAAATGTAATCTTTATTAATGAGTTGTGTTTTAACCATATGAAATTCGATGAAATTGAAGAAAGCAATAATTTTTCTCTCTCTCTTTTTTCTTTTTTTCCCATTAAAAGCCGCGCGAATATTTATTGATAAAGTTTCTTTTTAATCTGGTAGATTTGAAAAGCAATTACAGATGAAAAAAAAAAAAAAAAATCAAGCAGTTTTGGGCCAAATCACCCGTAAACATGTTTAGTATTTTTTCCTTTCTTTTTATAGGCATTAAACCAAAATGACGAATTGCTACTTCACAATTTTTGATGTTCCTTTGATTTTTCAGACTATCTTGACGTCAAGAATACGTTTTGCTCTTTGGTTTTTATGTATTCAGCAGCCAGAAATACCTTCTGGAGGGGTTTTTTTTATTTTTAAATACCTTCTGTGGTGAAAGGGTTTTTTTCGGTCAAAAATACCTTCTGGAGGTTTTCTTTAAATATGTTTATTACTTTATCGTATGGTTTCCTGGTTATAGATAAGCCTTGTTAAGACACATGGCTAAGAATAACATTGTGAAAACGCTGCTAACCCGTTTCCCGGTCATAAAGTCATTAGTCAATTTTGGAGCAGTCTTTTCTTGTTTGAACCTATTGTATTCCACCTACTATGAACATTATCATGTCATTCGATTTTGGATTGGCTGTTCTCAGGAGTGGACTGGCGTGCGGGCCGATGCGCCCTCTCGCCGCAAGCCTGATCACCCTTTTTTTAAATTAAAAAAAAAGTTTTTTTTTTTAATTATTTATTTTTTAAATATTTTTGTGCAATTTCCTTTTTTTTTTCCGCGCTCACAAACCTGTGCGACTTTTTTGTTCTTTTTTTTAAACTCGTAAACCTGTGTACCATCGTTTTTCTTCCTTTTCTTTCTTTTTTCTTTTTTTTGCACCTTTTTTTCCCCTTTTTCTTTTTTCACTTTTTTTTTTTTTGCACTTCTTGTTTGGGCCCTTTGGAGGCCAAGGTTGACGCCCTGTTGCAGGGACCCTATCCGCCCCTGGCTGTTATGTACAAAACATATTATTTCGTTGCCATATTTCATAATTTTGTGCAAAAAGTGCATTATAAGCAAATTACGATTATACTTTGGGTTGACTATTTGAACACATAACCTCCCACCTTTTGGTCATGACCTTGAGTACATAATGATACATCTGATACAATTTTAAATAACAAGCGCTTCGTGTATCTTATTTTCTTTCCATATGTTAGTGAGGAAGCCTGGACTTGAGAAATCTGTTACTCAACGAATATTTTCCAGCTCTTAAGCGTTCATTAAATCGGGATTATATTATCCTCCGGGAGTGGGCCAATTGCATCTCTCCACCGGGTGTGTAACCTTGAACGCTGTTCGTCACGCATACTTGCGTGATTTGACGACCACTCGTATCGGGATACCCATCTCTGGCTTTGAGGAGAGCCTGAACGGTTATTTTGTCCAATTCAACTCAGGGCTCGAAACAACAAATCTGAGGAGATGATTTCGAGGAATGATGAATGACTTGGCCAAGAAGGACAACCCCCAAAAGCAGAATGCTTGACGGTGTTCTGCAACGTAAAATCATTTGACAAAAATTGTTCTGCAAGTACTTCAAGCACACAAACAACCAACGTAACCTTTTCCGCTAATCGAGAGCTCTAAATCAAAATCGTTTCATACAGGAAGGTTTTCTTTCTTTCTTTTCTCTTTTTTTTTTCCAGTTTTTAAAACTTCACAGTTGCTATGCATTTCTGTAGAACCTAAACCGATTGAGATTCTCCAAAAATATTTAAAATGCTTTCTAAAATGCATAGAAAGAGCAAAGATACAAAATTTTATAAAAATCCGTATCTAGGTGTGAACCACGTTTTTTTTTTTTTTTTTTTTTTGGTTAATTTTACGTGGCATGAACATAGAGAAAAGAAATTACATAGAGAGGTCCCGCTATACTAAGAGATAAACTATTCTCGCGAAGCGATCATGTTATCATAACCCCGCTCATCATTGCACCGCTGTATCCCTTAGTCCTTAGTTTCTTGCTATAGATCTTGAGATACATTTTGATTCTAAACATTCCATTACTGAATCTTAATTGGTTGTTAATTTAAGCTTAGATATTTTTGCAAATTTATGAATTACGTTTTTGAAATTACATTAAAACATGAATTAAAATGCAAACCAATCCGCCAGCTACTTTATTCGATCCCTTTGAGACATAGGTGAAAACTATTCTCGCGAAGCGATCATGTTATCATAACCCCTCTCATCATTGGACTGCTGTATCCCATAGTTCCGACTTCAATTTCATCTCCTTTTTACCATATGCGGGGCCTCTCTATGTAATTTCTTTACTCTATGGGCATGAAAGGGAAATTAAAAGAATGTAAATGAATAAATAAATAACTAAAATAATACATAAAATGAGTCGAGTTAGGGTAGCGAATAATAAAACACTTCAAAACTTTCTAAATAATTGAAATATTTTCAAGATGCAAAAGGATTGAATTTTCAAACAAGATACGTAATTTTTGGCGATGGACGTCTTTCAATGTCAGAGGACATGTTTCCAAAACATACGTTTATGGAGGATATTGCAGTGGATAAAGGTCGATTGGGAAAAATAAGGAAAAGGGAAACCAAAAACGCTAGAAAAGTCAGAATCTTTTCAGATTTAAAAAATGAAATTTCTGCAGAAGTTTCCGATTTTCTTCAAATATCTTTCAGCTCAAGATAGAACTTTGCACACATTCTACAGATTTCTTTAAGTTCAAAGTAAATCTAAAGTTCCTGCATATGACTTATCGAATTCATTATTTTTCGTGAGCATTCCGCCGAATTATCGTAATTTCCGAGAATTTTAGATTTTCTTCTAATTTAAAGAAATTTGTAGAATTTGTGCAAAATTTTGTCTTGAGTTGGAAGATATTTGCAGAAAATCTGTTGTTTCTGCAGAAATTTCACAAGGATTTAAAAGATGGCCTATGTTTTTAGGCATGTTCTTTCAAAAAAAAAAACTTTTAAAATTTCGGAACAATTCCATTTAGCACGTACGTTTCTTTCCGTTTCAAAAGTCATCAAAAACTGCAGTGCTTCCACAAATTTTAAATGCACTACGGTAAAGGTTTTTGCAATAATCGACAACAGCGCCAATAGCGAATGGAGTCGTTTCCAAAATTTTAAAAGTATTTTTTTCTGAAAGAACATGATTAAAAACATAGTATTTAACCATTTTTTAAATGATTTGACTAAGTTTAATATTTTTAAAAAATTGCTCAAATCTGCGCTTTCATTGTTTACATTTCTTGCCGATGACATCGCAAGTGATGAAATGCCATTCTGTGTTGCCATTCACAGAGAAAAATATTTAATTCGCATTTTTACTCACGTGTACTGACAACGATATGGTTGATAGCAAGCGTAGAGCGCAATTTTAATTCGCTGCTGGATTACCATAACGTGGAAACGCGTCACAAAGATGCGCCAAAGAGCATCATTTGTGATGTCATCAAAACCACGCCTTGTTTGCAAAATCGAACATTTAAAAAAATTAATTAAAAAATAACTGTTGGGAAAATGAACGAATTTTCTGGGTCCATGTTATTTATTTATTTTAATTTTTTTTTTTTTTTTTTTTGCTTATTCTATCAATTTTAGTGACTAAAAGTAGTACTTTTGACTGAAGAAAACAACCCCTTTCCAAAAATCATTCACTCCCAAAACAATAGTTTTTGTAAAATTGATCAAAAAGATTTTGATTTTTTTTCTGACACACACACACGCAAACAAAACAACAACAACAAAAAAAAAAAACAGTAGTTATATATGTTTATATTCCTAGTGTCACAAAAGGTTGCAGTTGATTGCATGCGTACAGGTTCACTCTCCGTAAAAAAAAGCACCGACTACTTTTTGTTCTGTCATAAGAATGTATTTATTACTTTGGCTACTTTCCAAGTTCAAAAAACGACCGATAGAAAGGCGAATTGGATTGTCGCCAAGAGCGCCAAATTGTTGCCAAAGTTTTTCCTTTTTGCAAGAGCAGCATTATGCTTCTGTGAAAATTGTTAGAAGATTACTAATTTGATGTGCTTGTAAAAGTCCGAATGCGATAAAACCGTTTAAAATCAGTTATTGCCGAAAACAGACAATTTCTGTTCTCGAATGTTTTCAAAAGTCCCGGGTTCTAAATAATTTAAAATTCTCTTTTGTGTTCATAAAATTTTTAATGTGCCTTCATAAAAAAAAATCTAATTCTGTATTTTTTGAGCAATCATGAATTGCTTAGTATCCTCACTCGACCAAAGTTGCAGTTGCTGTGATTTTTCAGATTACCACACAACGGTTGTGTTCAATATTTTTTTAGAGAGCGAAATTTCTGTCGCCATAGTTACAAATCGTCTGCTGTTTGAGTATTTATTTATTTATTTATTTATTTTTCAGGGCTTAATTCAAGCAGACTTAACATTAAAAAAATTTTTTTCTTCTTGAAATTACGTTTTTTCAGGGAAAAAACACCTGCTATATAGATGAACTTTTAACAGCAGTCATCGAAATACAAAATTTCTAGAAAATATTCCCGTCATTTGAGACTGATAGGAAATAAAAGTACATAACATTATACGTTGTAAATAATCTTTATGATAACTGTAGCGGTGGGTATCACCCGTGAAATCTGTATCTTTATTACCGCATCTTAATCACCATTTTTTTAATTATGGATATGCCTCGTATTACCTATTCTAGAAAATCATCCGTCATAATATGACGGATGCAAATTTCTTGGCCATTTCAATTCATTCTATAGAAAACAGAAACCCAACGAGTAGGGTACTATCGCAATTCGTAATTGCGGAAAACATAATTTGAATTCAAGACGTCAAAATTCAAATGATTTTTTTTTTCTAATTTAAGAACCGTCCCCTGAAGATTGAAAAAACGGACAAAAATACATATCATCGCGTCAAGGCACGCAAGCTAATGGACGGATCAGATGGATCGACAACAATGAATCAGATTTATTCTAAACTTTGAAACAGAAATGCAATAGAATGTTCAGTTTCCTCATTCGAATAATGTAACCAACAACGAATGACGGGTGAACAAATAAAACTTTTCGCTCCACATTGAATATATGTACATTCTAATTAAAAAGCGATAAATATCAATAATACATCCAGAATTTTCTCCGTTCATAACAACCCACATCATTGTGTCAGTACGAAAACATTGAAAGCGGTCTCTCCCAGAGAAGGAGAGAAAAGTTTTATCATTTGATACGTACTCTGCCGCTGGCAGGTAAGGGGCAGTAACTGCAAATGTTCCTTTTTGCATTTTTGAGCAATCACGATTGCTTATTGCTTTCATTTGACTGTTTTGATGTGCTATCATTTTATTTTCCCGCCAACACCCTCTGCAGCATTACCATCGACCGGCTCCTCACGATGCTGCTCCTACAGCGAAAACCGTCTCCAGGTTGCGTTCATATCCTACACACATGCGCATACACACACAAACACATACAAACACGCATACATACAGACACCTACACACACACACATACACACAACTACCCACATATTCATGCACACAGATACAAACACATATGCCTACAGACACATACACATACCCCTACACACAAATACACATACCCCCACACACAAGCACACGCCTACATACACACACACTTTCGAGATTGCGAACAACATAATTTGAATTCAAAATGTCAAAATTCAAATTATTATTATTATTATTTTTTTTTTTTTTTGCATTTTTGTCATCTATTGCACGATAGCTTGCTTATTTGGTTTCCGCTGAAAAAAAGGAACTCGAAAAGAAAAACTTCTAATTCCAAAGTTTTCCTGTTATTATTGAACCCCTAATTCCGGTTTCTTCAGATACCTCGAAGACTCATCTCTGCAGATACTGCCGTTTACCTGCACACTGCAGTAGTAAGCTATAACTGGGCACAAAAATGAATAAATAAATAAATAAAAGAGAAAGAGGAAAAAGAAATAGTGTTTTAAAAATTGATTGTGGCCTTTTATTTTGCCAATTTCAAAGTTTCGTGTAAATTTTCAAATTTGGGGACAAAAATGCATCTTACGTTTTTAATTTCATATCAATAAAAAGGTGTTTTATTATTATTATTATTGTTATTATTATATATTTTTTTACGTAACTGAAATATAGATATATATATCTTTCTTTGCCAGATAGAACATGTGTAATTAATGCTTTAAGAATAAGAAAATTAAAGATCCGAGGATCTTTTTTTTTTTTGAGGGGGGGAGGCGTTTTAGATTTTTTTTTGCTCAAGAAGCATTTTTTGGCGTTTCTGAAGGAGTTCCACCTCCCGAATTTTGTTTTTTCCTACAAATATTTCTCCACTCTTTTGAAATGGATGTTTGGTGCATTTTCGATCGAGTTTTACTAAACGTGGCCCACATTATAATTTTTCCATCATTAGAGTCAAGAAATGTTGTGCAAAAGATGTTTGAACTATGGAGATGCGCACCTTTATGGCGAGTTATTAAATTCGGATTTGCTCTTTCAAAATTAAATTTTTAAACGCAATTCTCACAAAAAGTCACAACTGTTGTGGAAACAAAACAAAAAAAAAAAAAAAAAAAAAAAAATGAATTTTGACGTCTGGAATTCAAATTATGTTTTTCGCAATCACGAGTGTGTGTGTGTGTATATTGTATATGTAGGCGTGTGTGTTTGTGTCTGTGTGCGGGCATGAGTGTGTGTGTATGTGTGCGTGCGTACATGTGTGTGTATGTGTGCGTGTATGTGTGTGCGCGCATGTGTGTATGCGTGTGTGTATGTGTGCGTGTGTGTGCGCGCGTGTATGCGTGTGTGTATGTGTGTGTGTAGGTATGTGTATGTATGCGCGTGTGTGTGCAGGATACGGACGCAACCTGAAGACGGTTTTCGCTAGAGGAACAGCATCGTGAAGCCGGTCGACGGTGGTGCTGCAGAGGGAGGCGGGGCGAAAATAAAATCAAAGGAATTCAAAACAGTCAAATGAGAACAATAAGCAATGTGATTGCTCAAAAAAAATCTTGCACGCTTTAGATTTTGAAACCAATCGAAAAGTGCCCCTCCCCCCTTCCTTTCTTTTACCTGATGTAAATCTTTTTAAAACTTAAAAGTCAACTAGAAGGCTGAAATTAGTATTTAACGAATTAAAATCTTTAAAGTTTAATTCTTTGCTTAAATCTTCATTTATAACTTCTTCATTCCAGGAGTATCTAATGTGGTAGCGAAACAAATCCACGAAAAATATTATTTTGTTCAAAAACTGTTTAAAACAAGTGAACTCTAATTGAATTTAATTTCATCATCATCATAGGTTAGTTTTTTTAACAGGCAATTCTCAAACTAAAATTGCCGATGGTATAATAACTTAGCTAAAAGTTGGCCCTTCTTGTGTATAAAAGTTAAACATAAGCTAATTTTCTCTTCTACTTTGAATTTTTTAACAGTTAAGTGTTTAATTTTGCTAAGTAAGTCTCAATCTTAAAACTAAGCTAAAATAAGACCATGTATGTTTCTTTTCTTTACTTTCTTTTTTTTTCTTTTGTGTGTGTGTGTGAGTTTTGTTTTTAAGCCCAAATAAAGGTTAAGAAGAACGTTAAGCGGTCGAATTGAAAGTCAGAGATATAGCTAGAGAGTCACGAAATATAAATGATCGATTTTTTAACACAAGCGAAGCTAGTATTTGATATTACAATATTGACAATTTACTAGCTATAATTGGCAATATTACTTGACGCCTTTGGTTCTGCCAACCTGACTTTTGTCTTCCACCCTTTCTCAAAACGTTCACTGCCAGTGACGTTTTTCTTTCTTTCTTCTTCTTCTTCTTTTTTTTTTTGCTTTCACATTTTAATAGTGCAGAAAATATGTCTCTTTCATTAATTTTAATGTGAAAATATTTCAACCTGATTAAAGGATATATTTTTATGTGATGATTAGGCTCTGTCGTTCATGAACCATCAGTCGAATTCTTATAAAATTAAAAGATAGATCGATTTTTCTTTTTTAATACTTAGTCGTGTTTGTTTTCCTTTTGCAGCATCCTAACAGTTATTTATTACAAGGTGATGCCCGATCGCACACATCAAACGATTCTGTCCCATACACTAGCGCAGTCAGTAGCTTCTGGAGGGGGGTTTTTGATGAAAAATATCTTCTGGATTTTTTTTTTTTTGATGAAAAATACCTTTTGAAGGACTTTTTTCTTTGACCAAAAATACCTTCTGGAGGGGTTTTTTGATCAAAAATATCTTCTGAAGGGTTTTTTTTTTGATTAAAAATACCGTCTGAAGGATATTTTTTTTTTTTGATCATAACAGTCGTTTCATCTGCATAAACTGCTATATCAGAGTTTGCATTTATGTTAAAACCCAGGGCTGTCCAACTGGCGGCCCGCCAACACATATTGTGCGGCTCGCCAACTTCTTATTCAGCATGTAAAGAAAGCGGAGTTCAGTTTTCCCATTAAAATATAAGCAAATATAAACAATGAAGTTTCTGCTTCATTGTTTTATAATTAATAATTCAACCATTAATTGTTATTGTATAAGAGGTAAAAGGTTATTGTTCAACTTTTTCAAACTGCGGCCCGCCAGGTGATCAGTGACCGGAATTCTGGCCCGTAGACTCTTTGCAGTTGGACAGCCCTGTTAAAATCAATGGCTCTGGGAGTGTTTTCACCCCCCCCCCTTGCTGCGCCACTGGTCCTATTGCATGTCAAGCACTAAACTTGTGCAAGATCTTTCACTTCTACAATTCCTTTGATCTATACGGTACATTAGGAATGATCATTAGCATAATATTTATCGAGCTAAAGGGAGTCCTTTTCCTAATCTTGTATATTAAATACCTGGTTTCCATAATTTTCAACACGAAAAAGCGAGAAACCCGGAGAAGTCTTCTAGGAAGGCGTTCCAATGATGTGTTAAAAATTAACTTACGAGGTGCACAATGAATTCAACGCACTGTGATCTATCATAGCCCATGCGCTGTTGAACAAAACAAAACCAAACTAGCAGAAAATTACCTTTGTGTGATAAATTACAAAAATAATTAAATAACCAAAACTGTAAACATTTACAGACACTTGTTTGGGGGTTACGAGGAACCCCCTTTTCACTGCAAAAGATATAATCAAGTAAATAAATATAAATAAAAATGAAATCAATCAATCAATCAATAAATAAAATTTTATAAAAAATAATAAACAAATAAAGTTTTAACAAATAAACTTATGGAAAAAGACATTCAACAAAAGTCAAAACGCTTTTCTCAAATATCCTTTCCATCATGAGCTCTTTTTTTTTTTTTTGCCTGATTATTATATTATTTTTGATTATGCTCTGAATGTTTACATCCTACCAATTTAATATGGGGGAAGGGGGAAATTTAAAAAAAAGTAAATAGAAAATAATTTGAAATGTTGTTTCATCTGCATATGCAATGCAAGAACTAGAAGAAAGAAATTATAATTTATCGAAGTACTCCTTCCAATCGCATGAGATATGCACAAAGAGCTGTCTTTTTAAATTAAAGCGAGCGCTATTGCATACTTTCTTTAACGTGGAAATTCCATTAATATTTATTTTTACTTCTCTTCCACGAACACCCACCTTTAAGTACCCACACATTCCAGCCTTCCTCAGATATTTACTCTCGGAATTTAACGAAGTCCCTATATTTATAAATAAAACGAGGGATAAGTTATACAGCCTCCTCGACGCAGCCCTAAGCACCACTTTTACTAACGTAATCAAGGCCAAGAAATAAAATATGCATTTGCGTGAGTTGGCACAAAGGATGCATACTCCTCAACTTCTCTCATCTTTTCTTTCTGCCCGTGACGTCAGAGCCTCTCGACCAACGGGAGAAAATGACGTAAGTTGCGCCGTGAAAGGTTTCTTTGGTCTTCTTGTTTTTTCCTTGGCGAAATTAAGTTTGGGTCTGTGTGGTTTTTCTAGATTGTGTGCCGTTTAATCGTTACAGATGAGATGCACTTATTATGTTATTAATGAGACGAGTTATGTGACTTGCTCGCCAAATTTAACATTCATTTGTATGTTCACTGAACCTCGAAAATGGTGGACGGTGTACTCTAAAATAAGTTTCCCATGCATAAAAAAAATTTGCCCATTTTAAAAATCCAATTTAGCATTTACGGTCAAATAAGGTGTTTGTAATTAAAGGTCCATTTTCCAACGGTCATAAAAGGAAAGCTACTGCAACAAATGTTGTTGTTAAAAAGAAGTCCTGATCTGAGGTTTTGTGTTCGACGGAAAAAAAAAAAAACAATTATGTTGTGGATGTCATAAAACTTTCTCCAGTATCTTTCATCTGAATACTCTATCATTTAAAATTATGAATGAGTACTATCCCCTTGTAACGATCGGCGCTAAAACCTAATCAGCACTTGTTCCCATTGTCGTCTACCTGTCTGCCAATTTTTTTAATATTTCCTGAATTACTTCTTCAGATATAACAGTCAAGAGTAACAAAAAATAAACCAAATAAGCGTTTGTTTGCGCCAGAAAGTAATTGGCACCAACAATTAATCAGCACTTATTCACATTCAAGTCCACCTGTATACCAATTTTCGTTTGAGCATCTGCATTACTTCTTGAGATGCAACAGCCATGTAAAGCAGGAAAAGCGTTGAGTCCATGTGCATCAAATTTCCTTCGAATCCATGCATAATGTTTTGAGTTAGAGTCGCCACAAAAATGTATTGACATACATGCAAATACATAAACAGACATACATTTTCGCAAACTGATCGAAAAATGTTCAGTAACGTTTAAAACATGTAAATCCGTTAAAATGAACCATTCCTAAGAAAAACGGACTTTTTCCCACACGTGACTAACAGCTCTCACATTTCATTAGAAACAATTCGCAACTCCAACAAACTATAGGGGGAGCTGCAGCCACTGTTTAATGGCGGATGAAAAAGGTAAAACAAACAAATGCCGTAACTTATAACTTGCTTTGAAGCTTAGTGAATGACAGTAATTTTTTTTATCGTGTTTGTGGGAAGCCTTCTTTTCTATTCCTTTGAAATTACATTACACCATAAACTGTCAGAAGCCTGTAATTTACTCCAAAGAAAACACGTGGAACGGAATGTTTTACCTTTTTCTGTAGTATTGTTGATCACCGCAAGGTAGCGTATTCGAGCTCTGGAGTTGCGAATAATTTGTAAGAGTAATAAACAAAAATGTTTTCATCATTTTAAAATTACTACATTTTAATGAAATGTATGAGCTGTCATGTGCGAGACAAAATGGCGGCCTTTTCGTGGAATGGCCCAAATTGGATTTTCTAAGAAAAAATCCCGAATCCATCTTACATATATTTTAAACGTAGAAAAAAGTCTAAAAAAGTTTTTAAAACGTAAGAAATAAAAAGCTCCTGCGAGGAATATTCTGTATGAAATATTGTGAAACGAAATAAGTTGCAAATAAATCGGTTTGATTACCTTCTGAAACGTGTTTTTAAAAGATATTTGAATCGCAATGGTGTGCAGTCTCAATAATAGTTCTTATCTTAGCAAATCAGCCGAAATGTTACGAACATCGTATCATTTAATTCCGCCATATTATTTATAATTATCAGCGTAAGTAGTGACTTTGAGGGTATCTGAAAATAGGGAATCCGGCGAAATATTTTTCGATACATTTTTACATCCATTAGCTAACATCTTTTTTCTTTGAAAATGAGATTTCTTATGACCCTAAAACACGTATATAAGCTTTTTTTTTTTTTTTTAAATTGCTTTTTTTGATGTTGTTGTCTATATTTTTAGCCGAATATATTCTCGCTAAAAGTTTTTAAAATGCGACAAAATGAATGTATTTCAGTAAAAAAAGAATATTAATTAATTAATCAATTAATAAAACCAAGCGGACAGCCAACAAACTTGGATCGAAAGCTGTTCTACAGGCGCCTGTGCCTGTAGACAGCTTTCTCTGCAGTTGGTGTACTTTTGCTGGTAAAACACTAGTACAGAATACACGGAGTTCCTTTGCCCGTAAACAACTTTCCCTGCAGCTTGTATCTTTTTGCGGAGAAAATACTAGCTCAGGTAACTTTTGCTTTATTTTATGGGCAACCTATTTATTAAATGAATCAGCATTTAATAACACTGTTTTTATTATCATGCTTTTATTAGCTTCACCTGTATGTATGTATATATGTATGTATGTATCTTGTAACGGAATCTTACAGCTCAAATTTCGCCCACTTCCTGCGATCGGATTCTTTTGAAATTTGGCACGCGACCTCAGACCCGATGACAATGCAATATTCTATAATCAGATTAATTAATTAACTGTTTTAATTGTTAGTTTCCTCCAATTTTAATCAATATTTTGATATAAATCCAATAATGTGAAAAAGGAAAAATTTTAAAAAATACATTAAAAAATGCTCGCAAAAATTATTTCAAAATATCTACAAAAACCTTTAATTTTTCTGCATAAGACAAAATTTGTTCCAATGTTCCAAGGTAATTAGAACATGAAATATAATTGTTTTTAACTAATTTCATGCCAAAATTTAGGAGAGCCTTCAACTGGAAATTAATTGCTGATCACACCATAGTTGAACAAACTTTTATTCAAATGCATCTCAAATTTTCAAAGTAATATAAATGTGATTTCCGCAAACATACATCGATGACTCACGGTAGCTTCCCACCGGGGTGTCCTTGTCTTAACTTTAAGATATTACCTCGCACTCGTTTTATAAATAATTTCGTCGCCTGATAATTCTCCAACATAAGACTAAAAAACAGAAAAATAAAATAATAGTTTAAAAAACTAAAAAAACACGCTTTTGTAGCAAAATGAACTAAAAAGTGAAAAATAATCTTTGGATGATAGTAGTTGACCAATCACTTAATTATTCTTATCAGTTGTCTTTAATTTCTTCCATTTGTTGTCCAAGCAAAAATGTAAATAGACAGCACCCCACGTTTTTTTGTATTACATTAAAATTAAGTGATTGGTCAACTACTATCATCCAAAGATTATTTTTCACTTTTTAGTTCATTTTGCTACAAAAGCGTGTTTTTTTAATTTTTAAACTATTATTTTATTAATTACGGTAGATGTAGATAGATACTCACTCTGCTGCTCTGTATTACGTGCCCTCCGTTTGCATATGTAAATGAATTAACCATTCTAAAAACTCTGTTTTATCCTTCTTGTTCGCAATTTTGTATATGAAATAAATTATTAGACACTATTTTTTCCCCAGAGGCCTAGGCCATCTTCTATTGCACGCGAATTTGCAAAATTGCTGTGATATTATTCAAAGAAGATTGCATACATGAAACGAACTCGAAAATACCCTTAAATAAAGCGAAAAGTGTATTTTTCATTTTTAGTTCCATTCTTGTTAATTTGGAAGAAATGTACAAAATATCGTGTAACTTTCTAACTGTTTTGCTACAATGTAGATAAATAAACAAGATGTTTTCATCTTATTTTTTGCGAAGTTTCTCAATTTGAATAAGAGTAACAAAATTTGTATTCCATGAACAAATATGAACTAGTTAAAATAAAGATTTTTTTTCCTTAGGTGCAAATCTACATTTCCAATGAATCATAAAACTAGTTAAATTTTATTCTAGGTCACTTGATATTGAAAGAACAATGATTGTAATTTTCTTTTAAATTTATACAAGCTAAAAGAATAATACGTGAAGTCTTCATTGTCACTGTAGACAGTTGACTTTTGTTTTATGTGAAATTCCTTTTTGAACAAACATAGGGTATTAAGAATTTGCAGGCAATTTTTGAAATATTGTTTCAGATTATTTTTATTTTAGTTTATTTTCCTTACGAATTTCTACACTTTATTCCTCCGTCATTCCGAGTTTCTAAAAGTTATAATTTTGCATAAATTTCAATGTATATTTTTGGGGATTTTCTCATTAATCATACTAAATATCATGTGAGAGAAACACTCATAAATTGCAATACTCTAACTTACCCATAATAAATGAAGAAATCATAAAACATTAAATTATCTATTCAGTGACAATAACGCCTTTGTGTGTTAAAAAAAAAAGATACTGTTAAAAAATTAAAAACATTACATTAAAACAAAAATTATTTATTTTAAGCAGACAAAGTAAAAATGAAAAACGCTCTGAATGATTTCATTTAAATATATTTGGTGTAAAAAATCCAGTTAGGTATGATTGAAGGAATTCTCCATCCTGCTTACTGTATCTATTCTGCCTCACGACAGGACATAAGGTTCACTCATCACAGTGCCTCGCTATCTACCAATCATAAAGGCCTTGAGCAAAGTGACGACATAAAGCAATCTTGATTGCTAATGAAAAGTTATAAATATCATTTTTGTAGCGATTAGATAGTTAATTCCTATTAATAATTCTAATCCCGATGCAAAATTACAATTGAGGCAATGAGAAGCAAAGGGATGTAACTGCAAAAACTTTATATTTTTGGAATAATCAGTACAAGTTGTAGCACTCCTCTGTTTTGGGGAAAGATATGGTACTAGTTGCCCTGGTGGGTGCTGCTATACAGGGGGATTTAGGAAAAAAAAATTCAATGAAAGCCTACCTTGAATCTGAACTTTAAACGCATTTTACTCGAAATTTTGAAGTCCACTTACATTCCTTTGCTTCTCACTGCCTCAATTAAAATAAAATTTACCCAAATGAATGATCATTTTATAAACACAATAAATTTAGATAAAATTATGATTAAAGAAAAGACAAGAAAACACTTTCGCTAAGTTAGAGACTGAAGTCACCAAATACTCAATAAAATCTTTCATGTCAATAAAATCGACATAAAACGTTTCATTTTAACAGCATGGAAGTGACTCAGTACGGTGGGTATATTCCAACAAATATCTGTCACCTTCAGTATCGATTAAATTTCGCCAAGCTATTCTTTTGGCGACTATTTTCTTCCTTCTTTCGCTGTTATGGCAACTTTACTACGCAACGAACGTGGTTCCTTTTCAATGCGGTTGAACAACCACTTCTTGTGTGTGCACTTTCATCTCTTTATGTCTTTTTCTCTCTTTCCTGTTACTCTCCCTCCCTCAATGCATTGACCCGTGTCCCTAATTTCACCCTCAAGCTTTAATAGTCCTTTTCATCAGGGATTTTCCCGCCGAAATTAGTTTTTTAATGAAAAAAATAATTGAAAGAAACATTTTTTCCTAATGGAAATATTGAAAACACTGCAGGTGGTTGCTGGCGAGCTGCTTATAGCGGTGAGTTGAGCATTTATTTTATGGAATTCATCTCTTTATGTCATGATAACTGCTTGCATGAGTTTTTATTGCTCGTTTTATGCCGAACGGGCTAGGATATCTTCAGTGGGTGGATCCCACGCTTGAAAATGAATTATATCAAAAAAAAAAAAAAAAGTAAATAAAAATAATGAATAGGAATAATACATTCACTAGCTCAGTCAGAATTTACCTGGGGGGGGGGGGGGTAAAACAGCTCTTGCATTTAATTTACAAATAACCATATTAGGATTGGCATTATGCTTTAAAACCAGGGGCTCTGACGGGGATTGGTTGACATCCCCTCCCTTTCGTTCGCTGCTCCACTGGCACATTTTTTTTCTAACGCCTCTACAAGCGCATTTCATACGAATTGAAAGACAGAAACACGCTTTCAAAACTTAGCAAAGCTTATTTTCGCGCTTTGTGTTTCAAAAAATAGTTACGCTTCGTGGAAATTGGGGCAAAAAAGCAATCTGAATTTTTATACGGTATTATAGCTAAATCAGAAGTAGAAATTTAGAAAACAAGTCACGGTCGGATGAACCAGTGACTACGAAATTCCCTTTCCATTTTCTTCTTTTAGTGGTACATTCTTGTGTCCTGGTGATAAATAATGGAAAATTGAAGATAAAATGCAAAAATATGTAAAACAAAATTAATATGACAAATGGAGAGAATAAACAGTTTTCAATCGACATGTCTTAGAGACTAGAGAGGAGAAGAACCAGTCCTCGTGGGTCCACTAGCGCAGCCAGAAATACATCCTGGAGGGGTTGTTTGATCAAAAATACCTACTGGAGGATTTTTTTTTCTTTTTCTTTTTTTTATTATCGAAAATACCTTCTGAAAGGGATTTTTTGATCAAAAATACGTTCTGAACGGGGTTTTTTGATCAAAACAACCCATTCATATGCATAAACTACTGTATTATAATTTGCATTTATGTTAAAACCATTGCCGGGGGGGGGGGGGGTGTTTCACCCCCAAAGCCCCCCTTCGCTGCGCCACTGCGTGGGTTCAATGGACCAATAACTACAAATTTCCTTTAGTGGTCCATTTACTTCTTTTAATGGTTCACTCTTGTGTCATGGTGGTAAAAAGTGAAAAATTGGAGATAAAATGCAAAAATATGTAAAACGATATTAATATGGCAAATGAAGTCAATTAGCAGTTTTCAAAAGACATGTCTAATTGTTTAAGCGACTAAGGAAGAAAAGAAAACAACAGACATCTTTCTATATACCAATACTGGTGAAGGAATTAAATCAACAAGATATTATCTGTGTTGTTCTTCTGGAATTAAGGCAATAGCTTGGCAAATCAATATGTTATAATGTTGTAAGCTGTAGTAATTTCTTAACATATTTTTTCTTGCAAAGAAAACCTAAACTTTGTAAACAAAGGTGCAAACTTTCTCTCGATTGTTTCGAAAAATGATGATGCTTAAATTTTTTAAAAGAAAACAGGGATAAAACTTCCCACAAACCTCTAACATTTGTTGATTTCGAGCCCTAAGTTCAATGTTTGTATTTATTGAATACAAAATTTCGAACATTTTAACTATTAAAAATTAAAATCTCTTTTTTTCCCTGCCATATTACTATTATTTCCATACCATATTCAGGGGCGTGCACATAAATTTTAGGGCTTGTCACAAATGCGTTTTACGGGACACCTACACATTGTTTATCTCTACGTCCCTATATATATTTCATCCCTCATTTAAAAAATCTCGGAGCCCCTTCAGGCTTGGGCCCGTGCCAACAAGTGAACCTCCTCCTCCTCCCTCCCTCTTGTGCACACCCCTGGCAATATGAAGAACATTGCCCATTATTTTCCCTGTCATATAAATTTTACTTTGAAAAAAAAGGCAAAAACCAAACGTCCAGTTTCATCATTTGGGCAATCAGGGGGAAGGGGGAGTGGGTCAATCTCTGGATTTTGGAAACATTGTGTAATTATGCATTTTTGTATGTATTTTGTTATTTTTTCCCTTTTTATTGTGTTTAATACAAACCCTTTGCCCCCCCAGTGGTGCAGCGAAGGGGGGTTTGGGGGTGAAAACACCCCTCAGAGAAATTGGTTTTAACATAAATGCAAATTCTAATTCCATAGTTTCTGCATATGAAAGACTATTTTGATTTAAAAAAAAAAAACCTTCAGAAGGTATTTTTAATCAAAATACCCCCACCAGAAGGAATTTTTGATTAAAAAAAAACCCTCTAGAAGGGTTTTTTTTCCAAAAAATCCCCCTCCGGAAGGTATTTCTGGCTGCGCTAGTGCCACCCCCTCCTCCCCTGGAAATTTTTGAAATTATGGTGCTGCAAACATCTGTAAAAAAAAAAAAAAAAAGCATCCTGCTCAAAAAATGAATTGCAGCTCTGTTGGTTGAGCTTCAAAAAAGTGTAGAAAAGTTTAAGAAATCCCATTTTAGTTAATAAATTATTACCGTCATTCAGCTGCTTGGGAACACATTCATTTGGCTCACGAATAAAACATATCTACTTCATTTTTAGATAACTTGTTATCTCATCCGCATGATGTTGTCGCAGTAGAAGAAATGTAATCAGAATAAATAACCTGTCTCGAACGTCTTAGAACAAGTGTTTTGCAACCAAGCTCACTAGACATAGCAGGTGACTCCCAGGGAAGCAATTTGTTTTCTGATTTGACACTAAAGGGAAAATGGTCTAATGTAGCGATTTTCAAGCGATGGTTCGGCGGACAGGCACTGGTCCTCAGAAAAAAAAAAAAAGAAAAGAAAAACGAAAACAATAATAATTATAATGTATAAAAATCATATTCTACGCAACATTTTTGAATGAATTTTGTGATTAATTTTCGTAATTTTATTTGATTTTTTGCCGAAGTTAATTAATTATAAAAGTCCTCATATATATAATAGCCTATGATCGAGTAACGCTCCGTGAAGAGTTCTGAAGACGAAGTTCTGTCTGGTCTTGAACTTCTCCAGCCATTCAGCACTGGCGTAGAAATTTTCTATGTTCATTAATATGGCAAAATTCGTTGCTTTCTCACGCAGCAAACATCTACTTATAGAAATGGCATGGTCTTGATTTCGATACTGCTAGAACCACTTGAATAGAGCTGATTCTTCTTCAGGAAAAGTGCACATCTTCATTCGTTTTAAATTTGGATTCATGAACTCGTACCGCTTTTGAAGAATCTTTCTTTTTGATTGTTGGATTCCTTTCAATGTCATAAATAAGATTTACTTTACTTTCTAAATCTAAAGTTTTTAGCTTTCGCTTAAACATCTTTAATAGTAAAGAAAAATCTTTCTCTCTCTCTCTCTCTCTTTCTCTCCGGAACTTATCAGCAAATGCTCGAACTAAAGAATGAAGGGGAACGCATCTTAACTTAGGTCAGCCTTTCAATAAAGGTACAACCAGCCTTGACAACTTGACAGCTTAAAAGCAGATTCATAGTTCAGCAACATGTCTAACTAAGAGTGTAAACAATACAGTACAAGAAAAGAAAACAAGCTATACTCATTACCGCACGTCCTAAGACCCTGGGCTTAACAGGTGTTCTTCTTGCTTTAGAGGTCTAATGTGCAGGAATCGCAAATGAAGGTGAATGAATTTTTCTTTCATAGTCAATTGTCTCTCTCTTTCTTTTTTGTCACCCCTCCCCCATTCTTCCGAAATAAATTTCGAGTTATCTTTGGAAAAACTTCGAGTTAAAGGAAGTTAAGTTCGAGATATTGAGAATAATTAGCATGGAGGTAAAGACGAAGGGACTTGATAAAACTTGGAGTTATAGTGGTATTCGAGTTATCGGACGTCGAGTTATCGCGAATTGATTGTTTATATATATTACGTCCTCCTTTTGTTGCAAAGTGTCACACTTTTTCTTTCCATTCTCTTATCAAATGTCATAAACATATTGGTGTAAAAATCCCCTTATTTGAACCAAACTGGGTGATGTTACCCTTCTTGGAATTAACTTCTTGGAATCCCCCTCCCTCCCCCTTTTCAGACATTATGGAATGCTCGAAGTCGAATGAGACTTTGACTTCTTTTTACTTTAACTTAATTTCTTATGCTTCAAGTTCTCTGCCATTGGAAGAAAAAAGGTTGCCCAGAATGAATGTACCTATTATCAAAAATAAGTAAATAAAAAAGTTCAAAATTAAAAAAAATAATAATTAAAAATAAATTGAAAACGCATAATTAAGTAAAATAAAACTCTAATAGTAATAACAAAAATAAATAAAACTATGAATAAATTAACTGGAATTATAATTTTGAATAAATAAAATGAAATCCAGACGTAAACGCTTGCTCTTTTCTTTTACATATCAAAAATAAGAGAACAAAAAAAAAAAAAAAGTTCAAAAGAAAAATAATTAACAACTTTTTAAAAATAAATTAAGAAAAACATTAAATAAATAAAAAAAACGGAGCATTTGAAATAATGAATAAATCAATAGGGATAATAAATGGTGAATAAATAAAATAAAATTCCAGACGAAAATCATTGCACTTTTCTCACATCCCTTCAACTTCATTCCTTCCTTCTGAAAGGAAATCTAAAGAGCAAAGGTTACACTCTTCTTATATCGTGTAGGCTCCGTTGTGTTCTATCGTGAGTTAAATCTCATAGGGATAAATCATTCCCGTTACGAGTTTATGATTTAGAAAGTGCTTTTTCCAATGTCAGATGTTTACTGTTATCCTGATGAAAAGTTCTTGTAACTTGCAATGACTCTTTCAAAAAGTTATTTTGAAATTGTGGGCTGCACTTGGCACTCAATATTTTTATTTATATTGAGGATCGATGGATCGTTGCCAATAATTATTACATAACAAGGAATATCAACAGAATAAAAAAAAATTAATTAAGTTTGAAAATAGTTCTTATTGCTTTATTTTGTTTCAAACATAGCAACTATTTATATTTATTCATTTTTTTTTTTTAATTTGATTACATGCTTTGCACACATTACACCAACAACATGCCGTTTAGTGAAAAGATTTTCTTACTCTACACAACTTTTTGTCTAATAAAATCTAATTCTAATTTCTCTGATTGTCTAATCATTTGTCTTGCTTTTTTGAAATCATTATTTTTAGTTTTTTTTCTTTTTTTTTTTTTAAGAATAAAGGAATAGGAATAATTTAAATTGTAAAAGTAGGAAGTTGTAATACAGTGTTATATTTAATTTTATCTGTGTTTAAGTACTTAAATATTGCGTCCCTGTGCTTGAATATTAATTTCTCAAAATTAAAAACTTATTAGTTGTTATTAACTGAAACGTAACGCCTAACAAATTGAGAAAATAAGTATTGAGAAAACACAATAATGAAAGCTTTTCCTTTTACGTAAAAATTTTGAAAAAAGTTAATTTGTTTCAAAATAACTATTTTAACAACCGAAAAGCATTACCTGAAGAGCATTGGGCCTGGGCAGTGATAACAAATGTAACAAAGTTGATGTTTCTATACCGGAAAGCAGATTTGCTTCGTTGTAGGCAGTACCGGATCTAAGGAGCAAAGTCGGGGTCCTTGCCCCAAGCGGCAACTGCTGGCGGAGGGGGGAGGCAAATTTATCCTAATTCTGTGTCTTTTTCGTTGATATTGATATAAAACTTTAAAGGAAAGATGGGTATTTGCGGCACTTAAAAGTTTCTGCTCTATTTTGGAAAAATCGTAGATCTGGCGCTTCCTGTAAGAAGAGGAACTACTTGTTATAATTCATGTGTTCAGTTTTTTTTTCTTTTTTTTTTAAACGATACTTAAAATAAATTTTGACTCTTTAAAAAAAAGCCAAAAAAAGAAAAAACATTTCTTTGTTTATTTTTTAAATGAAACTGTTTTGCAAATTAAGAGTTGAATGGAAGTTTATCCATTTATCTTTTCCAAGGCAGCGTTTCCCAACCAGGAATTTTTGGAACCCTTGGGTTCCGTGAAACTTTGCTATGGCTCCGTAAGAAATTGATGTCTTGATTGTTCTGCCCTTTCTATAAAGCAAAAAAAAAAAAAAAAAACTTATTGGTAAGTTAGTAAAAAATGTGGTGTCCATTCTCTCTCTCTTTTCCTTTGATATTGTTACTCGTGTATGCTATTTATAGCAACTGTTATAAAACAATTTGGCAGTTAATTATGAACAATTATTAAGCAATTTGCTAAAAGTAGCTTAATATTGACAGAAAGAAAAAATCTCAAAACTTTACCTTCTATTACTGGACCTCAAACTTCTTCACGAAAAGAAACCAATTCTTGCTTCAACAATTACTGTGTAATATAAGTATCGACTCAAAAAAAAAGAAAAACAGATTTGTTGTAAAATTACTATATGAACTATGGTTTAAAAGGCTATAAAATAACAAAGAAAAAAAAAGAAGAAAGTGTGAAAAGTCCTAATTAATAAACTGAAAAATGAAAATAAATAATAATGAACGAGTAAAAATCCTTACAAAACCGAAAGTTATGTTCAATTTAACATGGGGGAGGGGAGCAATTTAGCTGTCCCTTGCAGCGGCGTAGCGAACGTGGTGTGGTGTGGTGTGGTAGAAGGGATATGACCTTCCCCATGAAGAAACGAAGGTAAAAGAGTCAGGGACGTGCACAGGCGGGGGGGGGGGAAGAAGAGACACCTGTTGCCTGAGCCTGAAGGAGGCCCGAGATTTTTTAAATGAGGGGTGAAATATATGTAGGAACAAAGGGGTAAATAATATGGGGGGGGGAGCCCGTAAAAGTCATTTTTGACGGGCCCCAAAATTTCTGTCTACGCCCCTGAAAATAGTACAGCTTCAATCAAAAAATGTCTTTCAAAAAAATATAATTTCCATATGTTGTCTACGCTCTGCCTATACATTTATTTATCTATTTAATTATATCTATCTATCCACCCATTAAATATATATACCTATCCGTCCTATTTATCTATTTCCATTGATCTATATGTTATGCATTCACACCTATCTACCTTTGCATATCTATTCCTAATTATATCTATCTATTTAACTGTATCTATTTTTCTCTACCTATCTAACCTATATTTATCTATCTATCTAGCTAGCTAACTACCTATTTATATATATTTACTTATCTATATATGTATCGATTTCACTATTTCTATCTATCAATGTATCTAAGGGCGCCCATATGCAAATTTTAAGGGAGGGGGGGCTCAAAAATTTTCCCCATGGTTTAGCAGAATATTTTCCCCATGGAAACCGATTTCAGTACAGATTAGATATTAAAATTTGACATTTTTAATAACTTTTTCATTGATGGCTGGAAATTTTTTTTAAATACATTTTTGCAAAGACAAAAGCACTAAAAGCAAGGAAGTTCTCATTTCTAAGGGGAGGGCTTGAGCCCCCTATATGGACGCCCTTGAAGGTATCTATCAATGTGTCTCTTCATATCTCTCTATCTGTATTCATATGTCCTATCATATGCGTGAACGTAAACATCAATAAAAAAAACTCTTTCCATGAAAAAGATTCTCTCTAAGCCACTGGTTCCTTGGCTTGACCATATTTAAATCTTAACTCTTGAAGACTGAGATATCGTAAGAAGCGAAGACAGGTGACTTTTCTTGCGGCCTACGTGGTCTGGCAGCTGCTCCTTCCCTTCTTGAACCAACTGTACGCGTGTCAGTCAGTGCTGATTGCGCTTTAACCGTGTTTACGCTCCATTATCTGTCACGTTTGCCGACTGAAACGAAACATGTGGATCTCGATCCTCTGCGGAGAAAATTCCTGAAATGCAGTACGCGAATTCGATTACGGAGGGCGGAAAAAGATGTGGCGACGTGGATGACCAAGTGCAGTCCTGCGCTCAATCGGACATGGGATTATTTAGAGGTTTGAGCGTTCCGTTGGTGAAAGGTAATAGCAGTTTGGTTATCATAAAATCGTATTCGTTCAGATCTGTGGTGCCCAGCCTACCTCACCCAAGCTGGGGCGTCCCGAGCTTGAATTTTAGGGAGGGCGGAAATTCTCGATTTGGCGAACGGAACTCTAAATTTCGCCCAATGATGATAGTTTTGCCTACTAGAACTCCAAATTTCGCCAAATTGTCAAAATTTTGCCGAATGGAACTCCAAATTTTGCCGGATTGAGCTCCAAATTTCGTCAAACAGTGATAATTTTGCCGAGAATAGAACTCCAAATTTTTTTTCAAATGAAGATAATTTTGCCGAATCGTTGCACAAAATTTACCGACTAAGGAATTTTTTGTGAGTTCACAGTGACCTCCCATTCGGGCGCCCCTGGAACCAAGGATCATAAACAATCATCGAACATGACTCGTGTGGCCAAATTGTTTATTATAATTCGAAAACGACGTTCTGAAACAGAAATATTCCAAAACAAACCGTTCTAGACAATACGGCAGCTAACCCCATTAAGTTACAACCAATCAAATCCATTCTCCACTTCACCATCGCAAAATTCTACTTTTATTTTCTGCTATTTACGTTTTTTTGATGCAGGCGATTAATCACAATGTTACAAATTGGAACCACCAATATTCAGAAATCGTTTTTTTTCTTTTCGAAAACAGATGTTAACTTTGCGTTGATGAAATAAGCATCAAGTAATGATAACAATTGTTGTTTTGTAATTTATTTCTTTTTTTCCTTGTTTACCAACGTTATCTAGAAAAATTTTAAACATTTAAAAATCTTGTAGTTATCTAGCCCGTGAGATTCTTCTTAATGTAAAAATAAATAAATAAAAAGGTTGAGCAACAGTGGTTAGATTATGATTCCAGATCTCAACATATGTTGTCCTCAGCAGAGGAGAGTAGAGAGGATTTGATTATTGCTTAAATTCATTAGAATGTAGGATGTTGACCGGCTGAAAGCAGTGCTCAATTTGCATGGGAGCTCATGAGAGCTCTGTCCCTGTACTTCTTTTCAATATTCTGTGAATGTGTACTCTTTAGACGATATTTATGGCGGAGGGAGGGCCATTTCCGGAAAGGGGGCGCAAGCTGGCCTGTCATTTAAAAAATTTCCGGGGGGGGGGCGGCAAAAGGGTTTATGTTCAATATATTTTATAGGGGAAAACAGAAAAATAATTTTTATAAAATGCCTAACTTCATAATGTTTCTAAAAATCCAGTTGGAGTCAATCCCCCCCCCCCCCTTCATTGCCCAAATGACGGGTCTGACAATAAATATATATTTTGGGCGGTTTTTTCGAAATATAAGTCTCCTAAACGCAGCATTAGGCTATCTTTGACCACTTAAAGGGGAGTCATGAGCTCCCTCCCTTCTGGCGTTTACTACCCCCTCCCCCCATTTCTTACGAATTCGGCGTTTTGGGGCCTTCCACCGAGCGTCGACCCTTCAACAATGCTGAGGAGCACTGTAAACGGGAGAAATCATTCCACGATTGACCAGTCGATCGTGATCTATCTATTGGCCACCCTTTAGCGTGGGCCATCCCTGACGAATGCAAAATAACTAACTTATTTAAACGGTGAATGAACGAATGAGCTAAACAAAAACCTCGTTGCTTTTTATGTTTTTAAATTTCGGAATTATCGTAATGTAATGAATGGAGTTTAGGGTTAATTCACTTTCAAAATATCACCAAAGAGGAAGTTGCTCCGTTCAAATGGAAAAGCAATTTTCACCCGTCATACCTTGACCGGCGATTTTCCAGTTTTAAAATAATGAGCTGAAAAATAAAGCTAACTTCCCGGCAGAGATCATAAGTGTTAATAAAATGTCAGAGCGAACTTCCTGGAATTCAAAAATTTTTAACCTGAAAGAAAATTTGAGCATGCAATTTAAACCAGAAATGATTTTTGTAATGTATTTTTTTTTTTTTTTTTAGCTAGACGGTGTTTTACTATTATCATTATATCATTATAAAAACGTTGTTTTCATCGCGAAATCTTACTAATAAATTAAAGGAATAAAAATATAGTGTCTAATAAGAGTACAAATAAAATTTTTACCGTTGTGCGATGTTATAAACAAAATAACAACATAAAAAACTCACAAACTGGCCATTCCGCCTAAAAACAACCCTCTTGCCTCACAAGTGGCAGGTAACATATTTAATTTAAGCTAATAGTTTCAAAGGGTAATACAGAAATTTTTGTTGATGAAGAAATCCCTAACGCATTGTGATTCTTAATTTAAAAACCGTCATCTGTGGGGCAAGATGGCAACTTTTCCGAGGAATGCTCCAAATGTGTTGCTTTAGCATTGCAAGGAATCCCTTTTCCAATGCCACAAAAAAAAAAAAGTCAGAACACTACAAACGCATAAATAGTAAAAACAAAGAACAAACCCAAAAAGCAATGACAACATTTTAAATCCTAAAGCAGAAGAATCATTACTTAAGCAAGCAGAGGTAGCCACCCCCCTAGGTGCAAAGACGCACTTCCTAGATAACGTAAAGATCCCCCAAGAGCAAGAGCCCCCCCCCCCCAAATAAGAAAAATTACCTTCAAAAGACCCCCCTAAAAACTTAAATGGCGCAGTCTGCTCCATGACCCCCCCCCCCTCTTAGGTGGGCACCCCTGAATGTAAACCATGTAAGAACATAAGTTTTCTCACAGAGATGAGGTAAATTAATTGAAGGAAACTGCCACAAAAAATATTCTGATAAACACTGCAATTGTAGTTACTATTTGTGCAATTTTGTTCGTAGCTGATAGTTGTCATTTTATTTTGAAACAATTATTGTAACCAACAAGTATGAATTTAGCAATAAAAACCAAGGAATTTTAATACAGCTAATCAGGGCGTAATTTCTACCAAAAGAAGTGCAGAAGCCCTCTGTAGTCTCCAGAATTTATTTTAACTCGTCAATAGCTGAAATTCACCTGAAGTGTGAAATTTTGCATAAAACTGAAGTGCAGCAGTTCATCTCCCGTACCCTGCATCCTGCACAGGGGTGCCCCCTCCCCCAAAAAGTAAGGGCGCACCTCCTCCCCCTAAATATTGCGGAGGAACCCCCCTAAAAGCAAGAACCCCCTCCCCCCAAAAGAAAAAAATACCTTTCAAAACACCTCCCTAAAAATTTCAATGGCGCAGTCTGCGCCATGACCCCCCTCCCCCCCACCCCTAGGTGAGCACCTCTGATCTTGCACCTAACTAAATGCGATGTCGATGCATAAAAAGTAAGATATTGTAGTTTCAGATGAACTTGTAGAATACAAATACAAATACAAATACAAAAGTGACGACCAGCAACAGGCTCTGGGCCCATCTAGACTGGTCCTAGTCAATTTACAATCCCCAGTGAAGATCAATGGCTCTCTTAAAACTATCTACTCCCTTGCTCATTACCACCTCTTCCGGTAAACTGTTCCAAGGTTCCACTACCCTGCTAAAATAATAATTTTTCCTAACATCCATGTTAGCCTGAGATTTAAATAGCTTAAAACAATGACCCCTTGTCCTGTTTTCAGTGCTAAACTTCAGCCCCGTAACATCTTTCATTTTAATAAATTTAAACAACTGAATCATGTCCCCTCGGTCTCTTCTTTGCTCAAGACTGTACATTTTTAGCCTTCTAAGCCTGGAATCGTAGTCTAAATGAGAAAGTCCATTTATTAGCCTTGTAGAATCATATTGCAAAGTGGAACATCCGCGATCTATTTCAGTGTCAACTCTTGCAGGATACTTGATCTTTCAAAAACCGTAGAGATACAATTTTTCATCTACTCCACGCAATATTGGAAAAAAAAAAAAAAAAAAAAAAAATGATGCATTCCTCTCTCACACAAATGAAGCTCTCACGATTCTTCCTTATCTTTGTTCCTCCCCTTTTATTCATCCTCTCTGCGACCCCAATACAGAAAAAGGTGCTGGGTGTGGGAGGGCCTTTTGATGGAAAAATATTATTTTATGTTTTTTTTTTTTCGTCCGAGATAATAAACCACAGAATGTCCTTGGACTGAATGTCAAACGGATGCCGTTGGTGTGACCTTGATGAAGAACCGAGGAATAGGTAACTTTTTGAGAGCTTTTTTTTTCTTCCTAGAATTTTGATTACTCCGAACTGCTCACAATTACGGGTTGGAAAATTTGAAGTTGCTATAAATCGAAGCTTAATAACACAGATTGACAAAACAAAAACTCTTTGCTTGGTGCCATGAATGTTTGAACTGATTCGTACTAAATTCCTTCTTCGAATGGGGACCAGATCATGAGATTTCAGGTCACTTTTTCTTGTAACATTATTGAGAGAGAGAGAGAGAGAGAGAGACTCTTCTCTCTCTCTCTCCACTTCTCCTACGATTGGTTGCTAGACCTTCTCGGTTTAGGTAGGAGATGTGGAGCAACCAACATTCATTTTAAATTTCGAGAACATCATCGTTCAAAAAAAAAAAAAATCTTGAACGTTATTGATTACAAAGCATCGGGCCCGGCTCCTGTGGTAGGCGACCTAGGCGGCCGCCTATGGCGGCAGATTTCGAAATTGAAGCATTTTTTAAAAAGTATGAATATCTTTTTCAGCGTCATAAGATTATCTGCTTCAATGCTCAAATAAATAAATAAATAAATTTAAAAAAAAAATAATAATTTAGAGTGTGTACCTACATGCAAAGCATAGTTCGGAATTTAACCAGAAATTCAACTTTATGTTAGAGGTTGCAAATTGCGTCATTTAAAAGTGTTCTGAAAACTTTAATATCTGTTTCAGTGCCATCAGATTCACTACTTTAATGTTACAAAAGATAATATAAAGTGTACTAGTGCTTGGATATGCAAATCCCAGTTTGGAATTTAACTAGAAACTCTAATTTTAAGCACTTTACCATTATTTTTATTTTATTAATACATTATTATTTTATATTATTATTATTAATAGCGGGGGGTGGGGCACTTGTCAATATCGCCTAAAGCGGCAGAGCTACTAGAGCCGGCCCTGCAAAGCATCATGTGAGAGAAAGTATAATAATAAACTAGTACATTAAGGGGGGAATCCCTTTTTTAATTAAGTTATACATGATTTAATCGCTAGTGCAGAACTAGCCTTTGAATCGCTAAATTGCTTAGCGAAAACTTCTGAGAAAAAAATATTAAGTAAAATATCCCATAGAGTAAAGGAAAATCGTTGATAGTTGATAGGAAAGTTCTAATTGTGGCGAAATATATAGCAATTTAATTGATGATTAAGCAAAAATTCCTCGTGAACTTCAAGAAATCTAATGGCAAGGGAGAAAGTTTTAACAAGTTCAAACGCAGATTTCAATTTTTTCAAAACAAATAATTGTGTCATAGGGAACCCCCCCCCCCAAGAACAAGGGCACTCCTACCTCTAAACAATGCCACAAAGTCCCCCTAAGAACGAGAGTCCCCCCCCCCCGAAAAAGAAAAATGCACTAAAAACACCTTATCAAAAAATTTCAATGACGCAGTCTGCGCGAAGACCCCCCTCCCCCCTAGTTGTCCACCACTGGATTTATATTTAATGTGTCTCTTATTTTATCATGCATGGGGGGTGGGGGGAAGAGATTACATACTTTTATTTTTCATAAAATATAAAGTTTTTGGATGTATAAATGAACATTGAACAATATTTAGACCAATTTAACTTTTACTGATTAAAATGTGGTTGTTTCCTTCAGTCAAAAGTACTAAACTTTTAGTCACTGAAATTGATAGAATGAGCAAAAAAAAAAAAAAAAACATGAACCCAGAAAATACTTTCAGTTTTCCAACAGTTATTTTTTAATTATATTTTTTAAATGTCCGATTTTTCAAACAAGACGTGGTCTTTATGACGTCACAAGTGATGTGCTTTGACGCGCAATCCACTAGCGCCCTGAATGTTTACGCTAGCTGTTTACCGCGTTTCCAGCTTATTATAATTCAGAAGCGAATTAAATATTGCGCTCTACGCTTGCTATCAACCATATCGTTGCCAATACATATGAGTAAAGAAGCGAATTAAATACTGCGCTCTGCGCTAGTGGCAACAGTGAATGCATTTCATCATGTGTGATGTCATGCGAAGAAGCGTAAAAAATAAAATTGCGTCTGTGCACGGATTAAAATATTTTTTTTAAGTAGTAAACTTTGTCAAATTATTTAAAGAATGGTCAAATCCTATGTTTTTAAGCATACTCTTTCAAAAAAAAAAAAAAAACTTTTAAAATTTCGGAAACAATCCCATTGTATATACTAGTATTTGCTATTAGGACCGTAGAGAGCCACGGCGCGGCGGGCCCCTTCCTTCCATAAAACTAATGAAATTTATACTGCTCCGATTCCGAACCGGGATCCTAGTTTTTGACTCGACTGTCTCATGGCCTTCCCTCAGCCCTGTCTGCTACTCATTTGTGCTGCCAGCAGAGTTTTTTTTTTTTTTCTTTTAAATAAATTAGATATAATATCAATTTAGTGAAGATAACTTACCGTATTGCTGTGACAATTATTTATTAAACTAGAAAATATGACGGGTGAAAATTATTTCTACATTTGAACGAAGCCACCGCCTGTTTGGTGATATTTTGATAGTTGAAATTAATAAACTCCAGTGACTTAACCCTAAACTCCAGTAGGTAGCGTTCATTGTTGACCATTTTTTCGTTTTTTCATTCCCCTGAAATAAGTTGCCAGTAAGACAGTTAAGTTACCGGATCGAGTTCAGCCTTGTCACAATAAAACCTTTTCCTGCATGTTAAGCATTTCCAAAACATATTTATCAAATTATCATGCCGTGGCGCGAGTTTTATTGTTGAAACTCGCGGGTTACTCGATCCTTGGCCGGCCGTTATTTTTTGAGGATGATTAGCAATTACGCACGTTCTTTGTACCCTCTCTTTTCGACATTTTCTGAATTCGTGACATAATATATTCCAAACCACTCAGAAAGGGGCGTGTACTCCTCGTTGCAATAAAGTTTTTGGAGGTGTTGTCCATAAATAATGTCACACTTTTTTTTTTCACTGTTTTGACCCCCTCTCCCCTTTGTCACATGTCATACTATTTTTTATTCACCTATTCTTATAAAAAAGTGCAAGTTGTCACAGTTCTTGTTCCCTCTCCCTCCCCCTAGCCACAAACTGTCACAATTTACTCCCCCCCCCACACACACAAAGCTTGACATCACTTGTGGGCAGCCCCTTAGAAAAAGAACAGTGAGGAATGGGGAAAAATTGATGAAGGGAAAATGGCAGGGTCTGATTACTGAATAGGCGAACTAGGCCGTTGTAGCCTTGGGCCCCTGCTTTTTAGGGCCACTGAATAGATACGTTTGACTTGAAATAAAACGGGAAGTATTGGGAAAAAATGGATGGGGGGGGGGAAGAGGAATGTTTGAAGAAATATAAGAGTTATTGCAAATAAAAGATACATTGAAATTTTTGGAATTAACATTGGGGGGGAAAAAATGGATAAATTAAAATCAAAATAAAATGTTGGGTAGAATGCACCACTGATCTAAATGTGAGTCAAAAATATTTCCATTAAAAAAATTAATTTTCAGAGTTATCAATTTGATGTGGAAAAATAACTCAACACTATAAAATCTTGAGCTCTCACAGACGACAGAAAATATTTTTAGCGGGTTAGAACTTTTTCTGCACCTACAAGGGTTCTGAGAAATCCTCGGTAGTAGTAGTTACACACTATAACCACGGTTTTTTATTCGAAAAGGAGGTCGCTGACATTGGCGCTCATTTTATCTTGTCTCTTTCCTTTTTTAAAATTTCTTTCCCGATCTCTTTTCCCTTCGCAAATGCCGCGGTCGCCATTTGGCATGAGGCCAAGAGCGATAAAGTGCCAAACAGAGGGCACCCAGTCCTTGGCGCCGGCCGGCGAATTATGCCGGTTTGCAACCACAAACCCGTACCCCCGGTTTTTCGCAAAATAGTTCAAAGAGGAGAGAAAGTCTTGGAAAAAGAGATTCGAGTTGTACAGCGACTAGTTTTCTCGAGGGGAAGGAAAAGAAAATTACAGGCCTTGTGCGTGGAAGTGCGTAAAACCTTCGTTCTGCTATGGTGTTTGAGAGGTATTATTGCAGATTTTTTATTATTACAGTCTTGTATCATGTTTGTGCCGGTTGGGTTTTATTCTTTTCTGCATTGTCCTGGAATATGATTTGCGCAATTTCTGCTATCATCGCAGAGCAAGCTCGTATGAATTTCATAGCAGCATATATTTTTTTAATCTTGAAAATTGCATGTGCGACTTATATTTAGTTAGGAGGTGAGCGTCGGATTTGCTTTTAAATGCTTTGGAATAGTCGAGAAGTTTTTTTCTTTTTAAAGTATGATTTAGAGAGAAAAATTGAGACGACGAAAACAACATTAAAATCAGCAATTAGACACCAATTCAAAAATTTTAAAAAAATTCAGGTTGTTTTCGAAATTAAAGTTCTTTTATTTTTTATTCGTGCGATGGATCTTTCATTCCTTTTTTTTTTAAATATTTAATTCCTTCATCTTTAAAATTTTCCTTCATTCGCTTTTCTCTCTCTCTCTCTCTCTCTCTCTCTCTTACTCACTTTAAAAGTACGATGGCATTAAAAATTTTCCCATTTATATTTGAAATATAATTTAACATTCTCAAATAACATACAAGTTTGAATTCTAAGCCTTTAAAAATAGTTTTATAATTAGAAAGGAACAATTATAAATGTATGCTAAATAACAGAAACCAAGGGCGCCCATATGCAAAATTTTAAAGGGGGGGGGGGCTCAGATATTTCCCCCGTGGTTTAGCAGGATATTTTCCTCATAGAAACCGATTTCAGTACAGATTAGAGTTATTAAACTTTGACGTCTTAAAAATTGGCTAGAGAAGAAATGTTTTTACATTTTTGCAAAGAAAAAAGTAGTAAAAGTAAGGAAATTCTAATTTCAAAGGGGGGAGGGGGTTGAGCCCCCACTTGCCCCGCTATATGGGCGTTCTTGACAGAAACTATTTTTGTAAATCTGAGATATTTATGAAGCATTTATTTTTTTTAACTCGTATTTTTTGATAATTTCTCTTTAATTATTTTTTTTTTCGCTAATTTTCGTTCCTTTCACTTTTGTTCTTTTATAGTTTATTCTCAATTTTCATTATAATTTTATCAACTATATTTTTAGTCATTGAATTGATTTGAATTTCAAGTTCTTACTGCTTAAGATTAGTTAAGATACAAAACAATTTATGCCATTTTTTTTTTTTTTTTGAAAAATTAAATCTTTATGACATTTGTTTTTCAAAATTAGAGAACTTTTATGCTATAATTTCGTTTATTTATTTTTTTTTACAATCAATATTTCTTTTCCACCTCTAAAGTTCTTCTCTTTCTTGCCTCTTCAAAATTTATATTTTTAATTTTGATTATTGTTAATAAAATGAAACTTAGAATTCTTAAACAACTCACAAAACATTAACTGAATTTCAAGTTTCATAAATAATTTTCATTTGAACTAAATAACAATAAATGTGCTTAAATTGGCAGTAGTTAACTCTTTTTTTACTCAACTACTAACTCTACTAATGTGAAATCTAATTTTAAAAATTTGATATTAAAGTTTTGAGTTTTTTTTTAAGCATCTGAAAGATAAAGTAACAAATATGAATAGCAATCTTGATCATAAAATACCCCAAAATTTCAGCAACACTATCAACAACGATAGAAATGGAACTTAAATGACAGAAAAAAAATAAAAATAATAATAACAAGATGAAGAAGTTTACAATATCTCTTTCTTTATTCAGATTCGGTTTTGCTATTTTTCTTATTGGTTTATTGTGGATTCGCTGACGAAAGAGATAGGGAGGAGGGAGTCTTAAACCCACCCTTATACCGCATGTTTCATTTTCACTGCAGTTCTTCTTTGTGGCGATTGTTTCTTCTTCATACACATTGCTGTAAAGTAAGAAAAACAACGTTAAAAAAAAGCACAAATTTTAAAAATAACAACATACACGTGTTTCGGCATTACAGGGAACGCCTTTTTCAATGCAAAAAGTAATGAGCTTATGGATGAAAAGACATACGACAATTGCTTGCAAATTTATCTGTGAAATGAAATCCTGTTGCAAAGAGTACGAATGAAACGAAGTACCTTTTTCAGCGAAATAAAATTTAAGACCCGAAAGTATTTTATTTTTTGAAAGAGCATGCTTAAAAACATAGGATCTGACCATTTTTAAATAATTTGACTAAGTTTAATATTTAAAAAAAAATACTTTAATCGGTGCGCTTTCACTGTTTACGCTTCTGCCGATGACACAAATGATGAAATGCCATTCGCTGATGCCATTCACAGAGCACAATGTTTTATTCGCTTCTTTACTCACATGTGTTGGCAACGATATGGTTGATAGCAAGCGTAGAGCGCAATATTTAATTCTCTTCTTGATTATCATAACGTGGAAACGCATGAGACCGATGCGCCAAAGTACATCATTTGTGACGTCATAAAGACCACGCCTTATTTAAAAAATCGGACATTTAAAAAAAGTATTTAAAAATTAAGCGTTGGGAAAATTAAAAGTTTTCTCTCGCTCCATGTTTTTTTTTTTTTTTTTTTTGCTTATTTTATCAATTTTAGTGACTAAAAGTAGTACTTTTGACTGGACGAAACAACCCCATTGTTCCCAATAATTAAGAACTTTCGGCTTATATGTGTTTCTGCAAAATTTTACTTTTATTTTAATGTTTGAAGCCAGTGGGGGAATTTTTAGAACTTATCTTCTTAGTTCAAATATTTCAATTATTGAATTGAAATTTTTACTATGCTACAAAATGGAATAAACTGCATTTAATATCATATTTTTTAACAATCTGTAAACGAAACTCTGACGATTTTGTAAACATTTCTTAGTTTTCTATTTCAATGCATTTATTTTTTAGTGTATGTTTGCTTATTTATTCGTTGTTTATTTACTTAATGAGAACGTTGAGCTTATTCCTTGGAGTCAAAGTACTTTGAATTGATTTTTTTTCTTCTGTTTTGAAGGCAGTTTAAAGAATGCATTACAATTCTGAATTCACGTGCGCATTTTGCGTCAGTTTTTGTTCCATGCAATACAGAGAAATACTTCATTTTCAAATTGTCCCTGAATTTTTCCAATAATCAGAAATTAAAAACCGATGATTTTAAGGAGAAATGAGACCATATAACTCAATCGCAGTTGTTGCAAATTTATGCAAATAATTGACACAAATAATAGCATTGCGTGCAGCATTTTATTTTATTTGTTTAAATATTTTTAAAACGCTTGATTATTGTGAAAGAAAAAAAAAGGAGAGAATTACTACAAGTATAATCTTCATGAAAACTAAGTGTATTTTTCCAGAATTTATAATTAATTTTTAACTGTAGTGTATTTTGTTTCTTATGCTTCATTTTTTCAATATTCAGACTTGTGTTAATGTGGCTAGATTCTAATGATATTTCGTACACCAGTAATCGCAATATTTTGTGTCTGTGTATCTCAACTGAAATGATATTTTCTTTAATTTCTAGTTCTTATCATTTCTTTTAATTAAAATAATCAATTAACCAACGTTTTGAAGCAGCATACCAATTAGCCAGTGGCGGATACAAGGGGAGAGTATGGGGGTCATGACCCCCCCCCCTCCTAAATCGTCGACAAAAGTATCCGTCTACATTGTTTTCAACACTTTATGAATAAAATGCAAAGGATTTCAATAGTCTTTTAAATTTATTTACTATTTTTGAAAGTAAATATTTGAAATACTACATCTTTTCACTGCATATGAAATCAATTTGTAACATTCATTAAGTGCCTTACTCCTGTCCGATTTTGTGCTTGTTATTGACACTCAAGCAGTTTCAGAAATTTTTTATACCCAAAACCGTATGTTCGTTCCAGGGGGGTGGGGATGGGGGTGGAGAATCATTCTTCAGCATGACCCCCCCCCCTAAAATGGCAGTCTGTATCCGCCCCTGCAATCAGCAGTAAGTAGTTAACTTTCTTTAACGATAGTGTTATTTGAGAAAATTATTGTAATTGCGTTAGGATTTGTTTGAAAAGTTATTGTAATTGCGTTTTGAACTCGTCAGGAATTTTCTTTGTATCACAGTCGAAATTCTCTTTTATTAATCAGGGCCCGATTAAGATATCTAGGGGCACTAGGCTAAATACTTTTTTTTGGGGGGGGGGGGGCCTGTATTCAAACTTTACAACTTTAGCCGTTGGCTGAAACAATTTTCGTCATAGACTAAAGTAATTTCTGCCTTTTGGGGGTTCCCAAATATTGGAGGCCCTAGGCCAGGGCCTAGTTGGCCTGTTCAGTAAGTAGGCCTAGTTATTAATTACAGTCGAACTCGCTTATAACGAACGCAAAAGGACCGCGATATTTGCTCGTTGTATCCAAGTGCTCCTAAAAAACGAGTTCGTGAAAAGAATCATAAAAATTCATTATATTTGCTTTTTTTCTTCTTTTTAATCACTGTGTTCCAAAGAAGTTGTTTACTTTTCTGTGAAATGTCTGAATGTCTCTTTCTTGTGTCATAGTTTTTGAGGAACATACATGTGTACACATATATATTCCTCAGTTTTCTCCCATAGATTTAACATTATGCCAACCAAGTGTTTCTGATTTCCTCGCTAAATCAGGGCTCGTTATAAACGAGTTCAATTGTATAGCAAAAATAATGTATACGTTCCAAGTCTGACTTCATTTATGTGGTCACGTGTTTGCTTAAGAATCATTGGCATTTTTCATACATTAATTGAAATTATTTACTCTCAAAATAAAAGTGAAGTTTTTATCAAATCTCACGAACGCTTTATCTTATTAGTGCTTTTTCCCCCGTAGTTCATTATTCATGCTTCTTTGTTCGAACATCAATTTTATGATGGATCACATTGAATGTATTTGCTTTTTTGGCAACATTGATCTGCATCCTCCATCGACTTATCTCTAGACTAAATATTCGAAAATGTTCTCTAATTGCTTTGTCATTTTCCTGATAAACAACCTTCAATTTCACCATTTCTTCATGTAAACTGAATATTTACGAAGAAATGGCAAAGACTGAGAGAAAAACAGCAGAACATGAGTCCACTATGTGTATATTCATTCTCAAAAATAAATAAATAAATAAATAAATAAAATAATAATAATAATAAATACACTTTCAAAGTCAGGGGTGAGGGGCAATTGCCCCCTTCCATACGCGGATGGTGCACCAAAAAAAAAAAAAAAAATGAGGGTCAAAAGAGGAGTGAGTGGGGAGCGACAGGGTGGTGCCCCTACAGCTGCTATTTTTTCTTCTAAAAATGGGCTATAACATTAGATTTAAAAATCGATATTAAAACAATAACTTCTAAAATTTTTTGAGTTATGGCTTCAAAAATCAAGACGGATACATAAGCTCTTTTTTTTCCAATTCAAAGTTCCATTTCAATATGTATTAAATAAAAACATGAGGAATTCCTATTTGTTTGGAAGTGAAGGGATTGCTGCAAAAAGATTTACTGCAAATTTCAATTTTCAAAAGATTTTCAAAGCTTTAAAACACCACATTCTAATATTAAAAGAAAAAGAAAAAATATATCTCTTGTATACTTAACTGTCTAATGCAGACCTTTTGAAAACATTGAAATTGGAGCTACGTACCTTTTTTTTTTTTTTTTTTTTGCAGCAAGCTCTACCCCAATTGTGAACATTAATTTTCATTTTTGCAAAATAAATCACACCCTGTAAAACTCATTTTTGTACTAATTGTTAATTTATTATTCTGGAAAGTGAGGAGGCAAACCTTTACTTTTGGAAATGAAGGGGCAGTTGCTCCCCCCACGCGCTCCTTCTGACTCTTAAAAAACGAGCCTGCTTTCAGGGTAAATTAGACCCATATAATTCTCTATTTTTTACTGCCCCACTTGTGTTTTAATATTGTTACTAACTCCGTCAAGTATTGTACAGTTATATCAAAAATTAAGAAACAGCGTAACTTAAACCCATAACTCCACTATTTCTTACTACATTTTCATTCAGTGATGTGAATACCTTTGTTATTGAGAACTTTTTGCCATCTAATATGCAAATTTTAGTTCCGTTAAAAACCAACTGATTTTGGAGCAAACTATCTGGAGTTAGCATTTTGGACATCAGCCAAATTTATTTATTTTTTCTCACACAGTGATCGGAATGAAGGAAAACAGATTGTGCAATATCGGGTGAGTATGGTGCGTGAGGTAACCCACCATAACTCATTAGTTTTTACCAGAATTCGTTTTTTCCAGTCTGTTCTGGCACAATCATGCCAGATTGGGGGAAATTTCCCCATTTTGGGGAAATCTGGTGCTCTCTGGGGAAATGGGTTTTGAGGGGAATTCTATGGGGAAAATTTTTTTTCTTGGGGGAAATCCTGGGGGAAAAAAAAACCTCGGGAAAAAAGATTTTTTTTTTTCTTATTTAAATTCGCGTAAAGAAGTAATAGTTACATTGTTTGTATCAAACAGCGTTGGTTTAGCTCTGCTCAACTTTATGGAATTCGCATTATTGTTCTGCGTGAGTAACTAGTTGATAGGTGAAAAAGGTAAATATAAGTGTGATGAAGAAAGTTCTTGGATAAATATATACAAAAATCATAGTTTAAATGTACATACAGAAGCAGTAGTAAATGCGAGTAGAAAAAAAAAATTTGTTTATTTCTTATCTTTCGGTCAAGCGCTTGTATTTATGACTTGTGGTGCCCGCACGGCTTTGCCCTTAGTAGAAAATTAAAAGGTCTATTGGTTCCCCTATATATTTACAAATAATGCATGATGAATTTCTCGCCAATTGGCTTGCCCACGTGACGGTTCCACGTTATGATAACTTGGTAATTTACTCGTCCATTTTATGATGCTTTTGCTCGGGAAAATATTCTTAAAATTGTTATAGAAAAAAAAACAAAATCGAATTTTCGAAAAATTGCTTAAAGGTGCACATCCCCATGCCACAAACTAATTTTTTGCCAAATTTCATGAAAATCGGCCGAACGGTCTGGGCGGTATGCGCGTCACAGAGATCCTGACGATATCCAGACAGAGAGACTTTCAGTTTTTTTTAAAGTAAAGAAAAAGAAAGATAAAGATAAAGAAGACAAAAAAAAAAAAAAAGGAAAATGGGAATTAAGAAAAAAAAGTTGGGGAATTTTATAAGAAAATTTGGCTATCTGGCTTTTTCATTTTATGAAAATATTAGTGGGAAAATTTTTTTTAATTTAGGGAATTTTGATAGAAAACATCGCTTTTTGGGGAAAAGTTGAAAGGGAATTGGGGAAATCTGGATTTGACCATCTGGCAACACTGCAATCATGCTTCAGAGCCATCCTTTTTCAGCTGACATGCGCTAGAAAACTCACTCGGCATTACACCATCTGATTTCTCTTTATTCCGGTTTCTATGCGATAAAAACTTTAGCTGATATCCTAAATGCCATCTCCAGACATTTTGATCCAAAATCAGTTGATTTTTATTGGTCCCGAGGTGAAAGTATGCCCACTTGATGTGTAAAGATTGTTGACAACGAGGCTATCTACATCATTGATTAAAAACTGGGGGGGGGGGGGCGACATTACTTTCCGGCCCCCTAGTATGTAGTTGTTCCGTTTTGTCAAGAATTGATTTTTTTAATTTATTTGCCCCTCCTTGCACCCTCTCCTTTATCAGGTCAGCATCCTGTCTATGCCGCCGCCGTCTTATAACGATGAATATCTCTATGCTTTTCATTGTGTTTCCTGAAATGACTCAAGGCCGCAATGAATTGCGGTTTGCTAAGGAATGCACAAGGCGGAAAAATGTGTTCTTTGATAATGAGCAATTTACTATCTTAGAAAACGCCTTCTAGAAGTTGGTGAAACCAAAATAGCATTTATTTAGTTCAGTAAGATGTTGTTCAAGGGTAAAACTGGAATTTTTATTATTTATTTATCTTTTTAGCTTTTATAATGCAAAATGTGATTTCATTATACGTATATGCAGTGTTTTTTTTTTTTTTTTGCATTTTTTTAAAGTTTGTTTTACATTAGTTTTTTAAAAATATTGCGTTTAAATATTTTATTTTTTAAATTCAAATCACTAACATTCTATAAATGAAAAAATAAAATAGTATCAAACGCATTTTTACGCTTCGTATTTCGAATAGAAATTTAACATCGCAGAAAATGGATGGTGAAAAAGATGATTTGATTTTTTTCAAATATTTTACTTGAATACTTTATTTTTTTAATTCAAAATGTCAAACATTCTAATTGTTAAAAATCAAAATAGTACTCATCTCTTCTTTTTCTTGCCTCTTCCATTTCATCCTTTTCCTCCTGGAATTGATCATTATTGTCACTTTTTCAAAGTACTGTCAATTATAATAACTCGCTGTTTTTTTTTTTTTAAAGTAGATGGTTTTTTTTTTTAAATATTTGCAATAAGTGTATAACCCCCCCCCCTCCGCGGATACACTCACGGAAAATTCGAAGTGGCGGGCCTGATTTCACTTGTTCAAAATGAATTTCACTGCTCTAAAAATGTCAAGTAAGAGAAATATAATGCATTTTTTTCTCACAGATTGTGTATTTTGTGTATGTATTTTGTTATTTTTGAAAGCACATACTAAGTGTACCCGTTGCCTCTCCCCCCTCCCAGTTGGAATAATTATAAATCACGATCATGGGCGCCCATATGCAAAATTAAAGGAGGGGGGGGGGCTCAGATATTTTCCCGATGGAAACCGAGATTTGACATTTTTAACAACTTATTCATTAATGACTAGAAAAGAAATATTTTTACATTTTTGCAAAGAAAAAATTACTAAAAGCAAGAAAGTTCAAATTTATAAAGGGGGGGGTTGAGCCCCCACTTGCCCCCCCCCCATATGGGCACTCATGAGTCACGTTGATGCAGATATTCGCCTTTTAGTCACATTCGGTTTCAGAACGACTAGCCATTTCCTAGAACTGGAACCTATTTCGCGGCGGGGCTTCGAAAATTGCTTCGTCCCGCCTTTCCATTGGCGGAGTCCATTTGGTGGGTGGAACTGGATGCCGGGAATCCCGGGGTCGAGATAGGCTCCGACGTAGACTTTCCCAACATCTCACCGCCCCCTGGGTCGACATTTGCATTTCGAATCATCATTCATGCTGTCACACCTTCTCGTTTTGAAAATCAAATCAAGCGCCTGTCGATGCACTGCAAAAATTGATCCCCACTGAATTTTTCTTCAAAATTCTAATGTTCCATGGCAGAGGCGGCGATTTGGACTTAAAGGGGGAGGGGGGTAGCAGAAAAAAAGATTAAAAAAAAAAGAAACAACTAAAACCTATAGGACTAAAAAAAGAGGTAAAGAAAAGTACAAAATTTTGCTAGGGCTAATTTCACAAAATAGCGGTACTGGTTTCAAATAAATTGAATTTTCTTGATCTTACAGTTCACGATTTTTAATGAAACGCAACCTTTTCCTCTCGCACTTTTCGACATTTTTCTACAAAATTGAAAGATTGATTTTCAATGAACTGAAACAATGATTTCTGTCCCAAGACAAACTTCAGTTTATAAAACGTTTTAAGAAGGCAAAAGCAGTTTTATGTTTCATTCTAATTACATTGCTTTCAGATTTGTGCGGCATCTGTGGATAGGTCCCCAAAATAAATCCCTGTTTCAGACAACTTAAAAAAATAAATAAAGAAAAAATAGGTTCTATATTCGGAGGGAGGGGTGGGGCAGGGTACTCTTCTCAATAGCAAAGGCACTCAAAATACTATGAAGACCCCCTAAGAACTAGATCGATCCCCTGAAAAGAGAAAAAAACCACTGAGAGCAACCCCCCTAAAAATTTCAATGGTGCAGTCTGTTCCGCGGATTCTGGTGGGGGTGGGAGGAGGGGGTTATACTTCTGCTATATTAATTTTCTTAAATTACTATGAAATGGATCCTCTATTTATTTTTCTTATCAAGACTACAAAACAGAACTCTGGATGGTCTTTCTGATACTGTTTAAATTTATCTCTAAATTAACAAGTCTTATGTACTTATTTATTTTACTTTATTTATTAATTTTTTGCCAATTCTTTGAAAATTGCATTAAATTCTTCAAAATATTTCACTGAAAAGCTATTAATTTAGCTTTTGTGTTGCTAATTTAAACAACGAAATTTACTACACCCTTTATTATTACCAACTTCACTATTACCAATTTGTTAATATTTCACCCACTTTCTGTACTGTGATTCGTTCAAGATTTGTTACGCATCTTATATACTTGATGTCTATTCAATATTTAGCTATCAGAGTAATTAACTAACCGTTCTTCCATGCAATTTTCAGTGTATTGAGATAAGAAAATGTAGTAGAGCTTGAATTCCCCGAGAAAAAAATTACTTTGTACTGTATAGACATTTTTAAAAGTTGCTTTTTATTTTTTAAAACACTTTAAACCAATTATTTTTTTTATTATTTCCCCAAAAAATTTTGGTACTCAACGGTAAGCGTGTTTAATTTAATTTTATTTTTTACGTATTAATTTGTCATTTTTTTCATCATAATCTCACAGTATACCAATTTGTTCTTCCGCAACACTCAGACAGTAGGGTGCGTCTTATAATGCACTTTTTGAAAAAATTTTGAATTTCTTATGGGGCACCCCTTTAATTGCTTCCTTTTGATGAAAAAACACCCACTTAAAAGTTTTATAGAATTTGAACAAAATTTAGAGGTTGCTATCAGCGATTAAAATTACGTTCATTGTGAAAAAATAGAGTAAAAATATATTCCCAATTTTCTATTGCAATATTTCACATCAACATGAAATTGGGTTGGTTAAGGTAGAAACATAACCTAAATAATTATGTCCCATACATACAAAAAAAAAATAATAAGCATTTCATGGTTGCTATGCTGTGTAATAATGTGAAACAAAAATCATGCAAAAGTTCCACTACGCCATTCGTATCATCTGTTTACAATTTCAGTCTTTTACATTCACCAGTATTGCAATTTTTTCCTCTTTGTTTCTAGTAATGTGAAATATACAAGCCTTTTTCTGATTGCTACTTATTATCTAAACTGTTTGAAAATATCTCTTCAGAAATACTTGATGGAAAGACCTTTTTGGTGAAAAATCTGAATGTTATTAATGAAATCTTCTATTTTTTTCCTTTGGTTTTAGTTCTACTACATCTGCTGTTCAGTGCTTCATTGGAGGAGTTGTTCTTTTAGGTTTCTTTAAGAAAGAGACCAATTTGGTCTTGATTTGGTTGAAAGAGACAGTTTGTCTCTTCAGATATGACACGTAGATGTCAAACAAAATTACTTGAAGCAACAGTTTCCTTCTTGTAAGTGAAAATGCTATTCAACAACAAAAGATCAAATCTAGATAAATTTTATTGCAAATTCTTGTTCTTCAGAATCAGTCAAAGTACATTCAGTTACAACAGAGGCTAAAAAAAAAAAAAAAAAAAACTTCCGCTACAGTTGATTCGGATTCTTCATAATTTTCTTTCTTCCGAAATTTCTTTTAACGCAACTTCTGTTGCCTTTTTAAATAGAGATTTATTTATTACCAATTTTACCTTGTCCTCCTAGTTTTCTTTCAGTTAGAAATAATTTCTCGCCTGGAAGTGAAATTTTGCGTAAAGTATCATCAGCAAGAGCAAGGTCAAACAAATAATCTAATGATGGATTCCAATAATTTTGTTTTTGATTATTGAAATAGAACTCTTTTAATTTTCTTTTTGAGTTCTTAACTGACAACTTGTGTTTCTTTGAGTTACTAACCAACAGTTAGTTAAGAGGTTGAGAGTTGATTGTAGCTACAGTTAATTAACATGATTTAATAAAATATGAAATAGTTTCAAAGTCAGTAACAATCTAATTTATTACTAATTAAAATTAATGACAAAAAAAAAACATAAATAAATATTATAATGATCGATACAAAAAAAAAAAATAAATAAAAAAAAAAATAGATTTCAAATTTTGCAGCAATGGTAGCAACCTCTAAATTTCATTCAATTTTTATTTTTGTGATATGTGAATTTTTTTTTCATCCAAATGAATAAAATGAGAGGTGCCTCATGAAAAAATAACATCTTCAAAAATAAGACGCACACTACTCAGACAGGCATCACCTGACGCAGTCAGAATTGACCTTCTGGAAAGGGGGGCGGGGTATAAAAGGTCCTTTAATGCACAAAACTATCGCGTTTGTATGGGCAGTATGTGTTGAAAAACAACGGTTTGGGTCAATGGGAGGGGGGGAATCCTCAATTTAAGGACACATCCGGCTCATCATGGAAAGGGGGAGGGGCAGACTCGCCATTTGGACAGCCAAGAGACGGGTCAACTCACCCCCCTTCCCCCGATTTTATAAACAATGATTTTATGCATTAAATGTGTTTTGTTGTTTTTTCTATGAAATGCTTTGGTTATATTCCCTTTGTCCTCCCCCCCCCTCCCTGGACAATTCTAACATGACGGGTTTGGGGGGGGGGGGGCACTTTTCTAAATAAAAACTTTTTCACATGCATAGTTGGAATAGACCTAACCTGGCAGCGTCATAATGCTGTGATTAGGATCTACGTAGTCTTAAAAATGCTGTCTAGTTAAGTTTGCTCCAGCTGTAGAGGGATCTTGTGAGGGGAGCTCCCAAAAATGAAACATATTTTCAAACTCAGTTATAAACTTACTATAGCCGAACTCGTCAAAAATTTAAATTTAGGAATTGAAGCAGTCAGCAATTAATCATTATTATTATTTGGGGGGGGGGGGGCAGGGAAGGGGACAGCTGCTCGCCATTGCTTTTCTCTGGATAAGCGTATGGTTCCGATTCTCTTCGCTGTGCATAGCATCTGAGTAAAATTTAAGCATTTAAAACCGTGCTACAAAATGGGAAACAATTTTAATCCAAAGCATTTGAAAAGACTTTTGAAGAATTCTTTAAAAGGTTTTCCTTTTAAAGAAATATTTCTTTCAGTGATGCTATTTTTGAAACTGTTGTTTTTATATCATAAAACATGTATAATAAATCATATCGCACAGCATGTACGGAATAAGTGTTTGAAAATTAGATTTTAAATAAACATTTAGTTTCTATCATTGATAACTCAATCAAATTCGTGGGATTTGATGATGCAACGAAGTTGCGACATAACATTTTCAACATATTTGTGAATTTTCATTATTAAATTCTGTTCCTTTAACCATGGATGTTTAATGAAGTTCTCATGTTATTATTATAGTCATATATTTTTTATATTGTTTTAAAATTTTACTCTTACAAAATTGCGTTTAAAGCACTGAAATATAACAGTTTCAAAATTCGAACAGCACAGTTTGACATTAAAACATGGATATTAAAACATTTCAGAGAGCTCATTTCTGTGGGAATCTACTTCAAAATTTGTCAAATTATATCTGCTAATTTCAGATAGTCCATTCGAAAATTATTAACTGATAAGAGTTCATTTTCGATTGAAACCACTAAAAAATTTTTGGGACCAGATTAAGGCATGGCTACACGGACCATACGCCCAGGGCATCGAAAATTTGGGGGATTTAAATCTGTTCTAAAAATCCTCATGTGTGAAAAATTATCGCAATAAAATCGGTAACGTGTTTTGAAACCAAGTGCTCTGACCCCCCCCCCCCCGCCCCTCCCGCTGAGCCCACGGAATGGAACCATTTGTTTGTTCACTATTGTTTGTATGTGAAATTCGATAAACATTCATCTCGAAAGCAGGCGGTGAAAAAAAATTTAATGTATTGCCTATGTGATTTTTAGTTTTTTCCAATTTCCTCTCTCCTCAGTTTCTTGGAAATTTAACGGAAGGATGTGAAATACACAATTTGACTGCCCTCATAGTAAATAGGTGGCATTAACAAAAAATTTTCTCCTCATAGTAAAACCTGCAATCTTAAATTTCGAGCCTACCTGGGTTTTTGCAGGGTTGCCCTCCTAGGGAGGGGGGGGGGTCAATTGAAATTTTTAGGGCGAGGTGTTTTGAGGAATATTTTTCTCTTTTAGGGGGTCTTGCTTTGGGGGAGGGAGGATCTTTGCGATATTTAGGGGGATGCACCTTTTTGATTCAGTTGCCCTTTTTTTTTGAAATTCAGTTTTTGGGGCACCGCCCACCTAAGAGCCCCTGCCCCTCTTCTCGTGGTTTGACGTCCAAACTTTTTGGTGCACCACCCGCCTATGACTTAAGTATTCCGAGAATAAAGCACAAATATCAAAGGTTGACGAATTTGCACGTTTTAAGGGCTACTGAATATATTTTGGCCCTTTTTGGAAAATGTCTATCTGTGATTGTATGTGTCCACCGTTCCATGGTTGTAATACAGTCAATGTTTTTTTATTTTTTTCTGAAAGTGTGACTACAATTTCTTAAACAGCATAACGATCGGATTCAACTGATGAATTGTCAATTCATACTGATGTACAGAATATTCGAAATATTGAAATTTCATCATTTTCTCCCATAAGATGTTATTAGTAAATCTCTCATGATCCTCAGTGGAAATAATTTTCATGATAAAGTGGATACATACATTTCATTAAAAGTTATCAGTTTCTCTCTCTCTTTTTTGCAAATTTTTTTCATTTTCAAACTCATGGTGGGAAAATACATCATACGCTACTCCGGGCATTTACTCATGAAAAAAAGGGGGGGGGGGAGAGGAAGAAAGAAAGAAAGAAAAAAAAGGAAAGAATGGCACGTCTACAAGTAAACGTTGACAAAAGACTTTTTAAGAAAAGTACTTCCCCCCCCCTAAACAAAAGTTATATATTAAAAAAAAAGATTTGTCCCTTTTAATGATACTGGAAAGTGTTTGTTCCTGGTGAAAAGCAGAACACAATCAGTCTGATAGTTGACACGGGGCACATTTCTATTTCAGGAACCCCCTAAAATTTTTGAAGACACTGGGCATGAAATTCATTTTGTGTCCCCCCCACCCCCCTCCATTCCGGCTTATTTTATAAAAGGAAGCTATAGAATATTTTGATACTTGCGTATTAATACAACCATGCTAAATTTGGTAGTATCTCATATCACAATAAAAAGTAGAGAGATATAAAAGTAGAGAGTATACGATAATTATATAAGATGTGGTTAAACTTTGCCCGTTGCAGTAAACCGTAAATATCAAACTTATCTGTGATGTAACTTTTAACAGTAAATACGGACTAAACTTGGAATGGTTTTGGGATTCAAATTTTCAAGATATCAAATTTTTAAGGGGGATTTTTATCAACAAATAAGAGATTTTTTCCTTGTCTTGGCATTTGCAAATATATCAATGATATCATTGTACCCTGGATTCTGAGTGAAATCATTAGTTATTTTTAACTAGCATGATAAATTAAGGGGATTTTGGACCCCCCCTGAAATCTAAGAGGAGGGACCTGTGCCCCGCATGCCCCTGCGGTAATCAGGCTCTGGTGAAAAGTACTCTTCCACGCAATTGTTCCTGCAAAATTTTGATTGAAAGTTATATTAACAACCCAACCTGCAACGAAGAATACTTTTAAAATAATTATTGAGTAAGTGCATTAAGTAAAATTCAATCATCTTAATGGATTTTATCTGTGTATAGTTTCATCTTTTATTTCATGCTTTTTTTAAACACTGATTATTTCATTTGTAATTCAATTTTTATTAATAAGCATATTGAATGATTAGCTAAGTCTCCACCCCCCCCCCTTCTGTGGAAAGTTCGCAATTATGCAAACCATTGGACAGATCGTAGGACCACCCCCTCCCAAATACAAAAATGCAATGAAGACCTCACATATGAAAAATTCCCCTAAAAACAAGCTCCTTAAAAATGTATCCCCCCTAAGTTGTGTGCCGCTCTGCATCAGTCTGGGAAAAATTAGCAGTAGCTCATTAAATGCTGTGCTCTGTATCAGGGGCGGATTCAGGGGAGGGTCAAAGGGTCAGCTGACCCCCCTGTGACAGGAATTTTATTAAGACTATTTATTTAACTTCAAATTTTCAGATCAGAAAAAATAGTTCGCATGGAATCAATGTTGACCTGTTTTATGTTTGGTTCTGTTAGGTATTTCTACCCAGCGCGTCCATATTTCAAAGGATTGACTGGGTTTGTTTACTGAGCTATTGCTATTTTGAGTTTTTATTCATTTTCAAAAGCACAATCATCTTTAATGAGATTAACGTTTTTTCAGAGCACTCTTCCACCTCAAACCACATGTCCCGCGTAAGTGCTGTGTGTGCTTTTTCCAACTATTTTGTAGCTGTTTTCTCGTATATTCAAAGCAGATGGTAACTTGAACAGTTCGTCTGCTTAAAGAAACATGACTTTTGATGAAAATTTGAGGGAATAGGATCCATGGCGCTGGCTACTCAGCCAAAAACCGCTCCGTGCTAAAGTGAAAAATTGCGCCCCTATTGAACTGCAATGCCCCCCCCCCCCAATAAAAGGGAGGGAGGGTATTTTTATATATTTTTTAACAAACATGCAAAAAAGGGCAAGCAGTAACTCCATAATTAAATGTGAATATTCATAATAATTTTTGGCAAAAAATGTTTCGTTTCGAAAAACGATAAACAGAAGTTATTTAGAGGATTTTACAGAAATTTTTTTACAGATTTTTTAAAATCTGTATTTCAACTAGTCAAAACAGCTAAAGCGTTATTAAGTTATTATTCAGTTCATCAGATAGCGAGGTCTGATGTAAGCCCAAAAATCAGGCGTTGTATATGCAGAATTGCGTTGTATATGCAGAAAGAGAAAACTAAAATAATATGATTCACAAGAGTGATTAATTCGTACAGAAATAGGGAGTTCGGAGATTCTTTCACGGATAATTTTCAAAATTCGTTCCATAAACGCAATTTTAGCCGATCTTTGGAGTGCGGTGAGGTTTGGAGATTCCCGTTTCGAAATTGAAGTATTAAAAATACGATTGCAGGTCATTTCATTAATGATTGTCCAAAAATGGATTCAAAGATTTTCCCAGAGAGAGTTTTTGAAATTGAAGTTTCTCTCAAAAATGATTTTAGACGACCATTGATGATGTGAGGAAAAGTGGGCTCGGAGACTGTGCCCCAGAACTTTTCGTAGTTAAAACTCTGAGCACAAAATTTTAGACAATTCGAAATTTTAAAGTTTCGAAATTTCAGTCCTAAAAACAAAATTTTTGTTTAGAGCACTCTCTCGGAAAAATTCAAGGCCTAAAAACGCTCTTGTAGACCGTCCTTGATAACGTTAAGGAAAGGGAAAAGATTCGGAGATCTTCTCCCAGAAAATTTTAGCTCTAAAAACCCAATTTTAGACGATATTTCTTTAGGTTAGTATTATGGGGCTAAGGGAGCCACCCTCGGAATTTTTTGGAATTGAAGTTATAAAACAAAATGTTTAGACATTCTTGAATGAGTAACATTGCACTGGAGAGGAGGGCTCCTCCTCGGAAAAACTGAGGAATTACCCCACCCCTTCACCCTCTTTTTGTGAGAACCCTGCCAACAATAGTCCGTTTTTAAAATGAATTCTAATTCTACGCAATTAGTCAAAATTACAAAAGAACTAACATCTTTTAGTTCCTACAACTTTTAGGCGCTCTCTTCATCTGTGAATAAAATTCACTTTTCTATTACTCTTTTGCGTTAAAAGAAAAAAAAAGTTGTTTAGGTGTAGAAACAGCTTTTATGGATACAAATTAGCAGTTTTTCGTGTGGATTTTTTATAGATGTTTTCGTACTATCGGTTCAAAACACGTTTTTCTATATTTCTATAATGCTTCCACCTTTCTCTTATCTTTCTGGAGAAACTTTGAAAACTGCTTAGTCTTGTATGCATTAGATAGTTTTTATTTTTAGAATTATGTTTACACAATTTTTTCCTCCTCTTTCTTTCCCCTTCCTTTTTTTTTTATAGTTACAGAAACTCAGTTGTGATATTTTCTTATTTTGCTTTGGTAATTTTGCGCCCCTCAAATTTTTTTACTTCGTGCCGGGGCACGGACTGACGGAGTGTTAGTCCGGCCCTGCTGACTATGCCATTGGAAATTTAGGAGAAGGGAGGGGGAGAATTTGGAAGGGTCTTTCATTTGAAGGTGGGATGCTCCGAAGCATATGAGGTTGTGCGCCATCACCCTTGGGGGGATGAAAACCCCTGCTAAACTGTTACTTTTTTACGCGCTTTATTTTTAAACATAGCGCTGGCCATAGAAACTTAACCCCCCTTACACAAATTTCTGGATCCGACCCTGCTCTGTATGCATGAGGATAAACATGATTTTAAATCCCTGCAGATATAAAATACTTTGAACTGTCGTTTTTATTGGTTTCACTAACGCAACCGGAACTTTTTTTTCTGGTTAAAACGCCGGGGGGGGGGGGGGAGGGATGGTCACCACATCCTCTTCGTCTTCCTTGTTGTATAATGTAAAAACTGCATGTACCAGTTTGGATTTCTTTGATCTCTAAAGTGTTGAAAATGGGATAAATGAAGAAATATTTTTTAAACGATTCATAAAAATAAAATGCATTAGTTAATCTATTTTTTTCTCAAACAAATCAAAAAAATTTAATTGCGATAGTGCGATACGTTTCAGAAAGTGAATTTTAATGAACACAATTAATTTTCTGTTGATATCATGTATCAACATATTTTTCTCATCAAATATAATTAGTTATGTAAAAAAAACCTGCTGAAGATTTGATACTCTCCTCTTGAAAGCTAGTTTTAACTCGTAATCTTAGCAAAAAAAAAAAGATGTACTGTCTAGTCTGGACTTTTTACCTGTTGCGTAAGTTTCGGAGATGATTGTGTTTGAAGAAATAAAAATAATAAAACATATCGAAAAGCCGGCCGGCTGTCCTTGATAGTTTCATCTCTTCGCGCGTCAAAGAACTTGCTTAGTAAAATTCGCAGCACTTGGTTGGTCGAAAGAGTGGAAAGCACTTACCGGCAGCGCCAGGATACACGTTTTCAATATCACTCCGAAGTGAGTAGTTCGGTTCGTATTTTTCCTCCATTGCCCGTCTCGCTACCCGGCTTTTATTGAGAGCTAGTTCCCTAATTTTTCAGCGTTGCCTTCTGTTTCACAGCGGTTCAGTGTCAGTTTCCAATGACTTTTGACAAAGTGGGTCCGTTAATTAGGCGTCACGAGGGAAATTTTCGTGAATTTCCCAGTAATTTTAATCATCATAGGCCGAATCCTGCCTTTGAACCGCCTTGGATCGGCAGACAACGTTGGATGGCAACAACGCCTTCCGCCATTGGTCGTGGTCCTGGAGAAAGATGGTAAGGAAACCGGATAATAAATTTCTATCTTTTCAACCTTTTAAATTTGTTATAATGAGTGTAAATAATGTGCAGTACGCTAATGATAGGTTGACTAATTTTTGCACATAAGTCAACGGGAGGTTATTTTAAGATGGCGACCTTCGTAACTTTCAATTTTAGTTTGTGTATTTTTTGCCTATTTTATATTGGCATATATTTGATCATTCGTGTAAATTATGATTAAGATCTGTATATTATTGTGTAAAATACTACTCAATCTCTAAAAATGGCAGTTGTTAAAAACCCTGTCATATGTATTCCGTACCACGTGGTGTCATTATTGCCATTTAAAATGGCGCCTTTAATCGATGCTGAGTGTTATGTTCCTACTTTTTTATTTTTTGTTTGTTTTCAATGAGTGATCGTCTGAGTAACTTCGTTTTACTAGACATCAATTTACTTCTGTTTCTTGATCTGTATTTTCCTTTTCCAATGGTCAATGAGTAGTTAAAAGATCGACTTGGGGAGCTTCTCCATTAAATCACTCTATAGTATTTGCATCATGCATAAACAACTTATCCAAACAATTAACCATGTGATGCACGCATGAGATACAGCTAAATATTTTAATCTTCCGATTCCTCACTTCACGAAAAAATTTGCAATTGAAGTAATGTTAGTAATATGTACTTCCCAAAAAATGTTGCAGTACTGCTATTCATTTCTTTTTGAAAACATACTTGTATACACTTTTTTACGCCACACATTAGCTACACAAAGTATTTTAATATGAAAGTACGATTGTGCTGTGTGCGTTGTATACTTGTATGACTTTTGATCTCTATTTTCTTATTCTGGAACCTACCTTCTACTTTCTGTGATTGCAATTTAAGGGAAATTTTGTTATGACTTCTTGTTTACATTGCTCTTACTATGCAACAAAAGTAAACTTATTTGGATAGATTATATATGTAATTTATTTTTTAATAACAACAGTACAAGGAAAATAAAGTATTTTAATAAAATTAATAAAATACCACAACCATTGCATCATTATAAAATTGCCAAGTAGACAATGTGTGCTTCTATTTGTACTGTACTTTATATGAAGTTGATTTGATTACATGTTAATATAATCTTATTTGAAACGAAGTTATGAATTTGAAAATTTTTAAAATTTAAAAATAACATTTAGTCAATCAAGTTCTGGTTAATGAATTATTACATAGCTAAAACATATCAAGTACAGTCGAGTCCTGTTATCAGAGTCAAGCATGGGACTTTTTCCCCAAAGACGAAAACTGTTGAATAAATCACAAGAGAATTATGTGTCAGAAGAGGACTGTGGTAGAAAACTTGCATAAATTGAAATATGTGAGTGCATTAGGTGTTATACCTGATGATTAAGAAATACTTTTGTGCATGAAAGTAAAAGAAAATATTCGAATGATAAATTGTAAGAGTTTGCAGAGAACTGCCGTTATATTGCTTTTGTCGAGCGATTTTATGTCCATAAGCTCGCCTCTTTTGCATTGAAAAAAAGTTCCGTTTGACACCAAAACATGTGGTTCTCTGTAAATTTCTATGGTTTTATGTTGAGATGTTCTTTTTTTCTTTAACTCTATGTCCTGATCAACCTTGTCTCCAAACTAAATTGTTTTCAAAAGTGATATTAAAACAGAAAACAATGCTTTTTAACAACATTACATGCACTGTATCTGCACACCTGGTTATGGAAAAGCATGAATTTTGACCATTATTATAAATGGTCATGGAAGCGCGACCAAAAGGGACAATGAAATTTTCGCATATAAGTGAAAAATTCAAAAATAAGCTTAAATGCAATTAGTTAACATCTGTTATACTAATAGTGCACTATTAATACTAATGAATAAATACGCAAATAATTTCCGTTCATGCATTGTAATTTAATAAAAATGCAAAATTTGAAGTTGTACGGTTTGTCATTTTTTTTATACACTGTACAGTACGCAAGTGAATTCCCCGAAACCTAAAAAATGTTGCGTGATCAGTGCTATAGCCGACGAGCATGTAAAAGATCCGTAATTTCAAACCCAATTGCACACTTGTGCGAAAATGAACGCGTTTTTGGAAGAATCTGAACAATGGAATAAAGGCGTGTGACTGCATTCCAAGAGACAGAACAGAAATGGTAGAATCTTCTGATAAGCAAAGCGTAGATAAGCGATTTAACTCGAAACTTAAAATTTTTTTATTGTGCATAAGTGAAATTTGCATTTCAGGTTTTGCGTATAAATGAAAAAGAGTTAGCATTGTTTTCCTATATCTCTGGCTGATTCCTGTGAGAAAAATGCACATAAGTGAAAAACGCATATAACAGAGGTCACGTATAAGCAAAAGATCACTAATTATTTTAGATTAGGTAGATTAGATTGCATGTCCGCTTCAACTCTTTAATTTTCTTTAGTATGTTATTCCACTGATTGAACAATAATAATTTTATGTTTAACATTGTTTCAAAACCCTTCTTTTGTCATAATGTGTAGTTGGGTACTTGTGCACTTCAAATTTTGCATCGGTCATTTAAAAATTATAATATATTTGCCTCCGAGTTTTTTCCATAGACTCATGGAAATGATCATTAATGCTCATCAATGTCTTAAATTAATAAAGTTTACAAAAATAAAAATTATTCACGATGTTTAGGGCAGTAACAAAATATGGAAATTAGGGAATTTTCATTTTAAAAATATTCCAAAATGTTGCAAATTACGCAAACTCATTTTAGTGTTTTCAATATTTGAAGTTGATCCCAAAATTTTCGCGTACATTTTGGGTTTGTTGTTTTATAGTTGGGGTTGTTTTATTTTAGTTCTGATTATTTAATTTATTCTGTACTTATATTATTTTAGTAATCAATGAGTAATTTTTTATCTCGAGCTTTTTAGAACACTGCTAGCATTTAGTAAGAATTAAATAGTATTAGATTATTTTTTTGTTATGAAGTTAAAGATTAACTAACAAAAATTAAACCAGCTCCAGGGTTCGCTATTCACCATCAGTGTTATATCATTGTTGCCTCAAGTTTGAAAATTCAAGTCATTTTACATTAAAGCTTTTTTTAATATTTTTGTGTATTGTAACAGATTTTTCAAAGAGAAATTTTTTTTTTGTAAAATTCTTTCTTTTAAAATCATTTTGTATGATTTGTTGGAAAACGAAAGAAAATGTAAATGCGCTTGGTTCAGGATATTAATTTTTAAAATTTGTTAATTATTTCTTTCATATCAGTAGTCATTGTAGCATTAATTATTTTTCGGTTGTATAATTGTTCAGCTCTTTAATTTTTGCAAAAATTTGATTATTTAGTTATAAGTGTGCCGTGTTTTAAATTTAATATTGTTCAATGTATTGCTGTCTGAAATGTGAATCTTCGTGTTATTTAATTTATTTTTTTTGGGCTGTTTGTTTTTTGTAATCAAGAAATTAGAATGCAGGAAATGTTTTTATGAAAACAAAGTTTTTTAAGCCTGTTGAAAGCAAAAGATATTGTTTTATATTTTTATGTCAACAATTAACTTATTTCTAATTTATTTTAAAAAAAATTAACAATATTTGCGAAAGCTGATGAATATTCGATTATCCGGGGAAATTATTTGATGAAATGGAGATATTTAACATTGTTCCTATGGGGAAATATTCTATTCCAGGAGGTTTTATTCGTAAAAGTGGGGTATTTGTTTATCCCTTACGTGATTAAGCGGGGCTGCAGTACATATTAAAAGAAAATATACTGAAACTAGTATTCCCATTAAATGCTTTTGTTGTAAAATATTCAAGTGTTTGTTTTAAATGTGTTCTTTTGTTACATTGATCTTTTCTTGAAATTCAAATATTTTTCAACTTTGGTATCTTAAAGCAGGTGCAACAATAAAGGCATATAAACTGCATTAAAAAGATTATGAAATATGCAATTGGTAAACATATTTTTTAAAAATATAATGCGTGATTTTTGATGTAAGAGAAAACACTCATTGAATTAAAATTTAATGCTTTTCAATTTTAATTAAAGCTTATGACTAATGGATCTCATTTAAATATGCATTAGTAGTCGGGGGAAAAAAAACACCCTCATAATATAGAGTGTTAGTACATAAAAGGCAGTGAGAAGCAAAGGATGTCCAAACCAGTACTAGTAAGGGAAACGCTCCCTCTGTTTTGGAGCTAGAGATTGTGCTAGTAGCTCTAGTTGATGCTGTTTATATATCATGATTGAGAAAAAAAATGTCAATGAAAGCTAGAACATGAACTTTAAATGTGGTTACTCAAAACTTTATGTAGAGTTCTTACACCCACCCCTTTCTTCTTACTACCTCATATGTAAAATCAATTGTGTGATTATCTTTTTTTTTCTTTTGAAATAAGACATGCACAGGGGTCGAAGTAGTCCTATATATCCTATATTTCCTATATTTTCAACAAAAGCATCAAAATTGTCCTATATTTTTCAAAAATGTCCTATATTTCCTATATTCCCATTTTTTACCCTATATATCTTTTAAAAAGAACAGTAAATAAATTTTTTGACATCAGATTTTTCGCTGAAAGTAGGTGCCCAAAGGAATTTCAAATTAAAAAACTCAACTGACTAAATTTTGCAACACGCACCTTTCATTGGCTAACATCTGTGTGACTAGAATTTTGCGTTTGGCAACAGCCGTTTGTTTTGTTTTCCATCATGGTTTTTGTTTTCGTTGGTATATTTTTGCGTTCAGTGCATTTTCTGATCCGAATGTTCTGATTTTCTTTTGGCAATCTTTTCTTTTTGTGGAATTTTGGGATCGTGGAATGTTAGTTCCTTATGATGCTAAAATGTAATTTGTTGTAATATGTGAAATTATAATGGCGAAATCGCATTGCTTAACAAAATTTCGTGTGGAGTTGTTGAACCAGGAGGACATCAATTCTACAAATTTTGGTGCATGGTGCACTAAAGGAAATGATGATTTTACCACTTTTTGTAATTTTTGCAGCTGTTCAGCACCCATAAGCAATAGTGGATTTTCGCAATTGAGGCAGCATGCTAAAACATTCAAGCATAAGGAAAACTCTGAAAAGCGTCTGAAAGATCCTTCTCAAGCTCTGTTTGTTCTTAATACAAGTGGTAAAGGGTTCAGTTTAGATATAAAATGAAAGAACAGTGGAATTAGTGCTTGGGTCATGAGTGAGGAAGAAAAAATAAAAATTATCTTTGTTCTAATTTTGTTTAGTTACTTAGTCTATAAAGTACTGTTTTTTTTTTTTTTTTTTCAAAAATTATTCTTTCAACCACAGAGAAGTCATTTCAGATGTAAGGTATAATTTTGTTTTTGAGGTTTTTTTTAAACAAAATCATTGATAAGAATAACTAAATAATATATGATATGTATTATTTCTTTTTTCATAGCAAAATTATTCATATAATGTGTCCTATATTTTTTGTGGAAAATGTCCTATATGTTACAAGTCAGTCACTTCTACCCCTGATGCAGCTAAAAAAAAAAAAAAAACCCTCATTTTTTTTATAATATGGTAAAGGAGCACTTAGAGTTGTACGTTTTACAGAATATAAAATATAAAAAAACGTTTTCACACCATATATGAGGATGTGAGAAGCAAAGGGGATGTAAGTGACTAAATTAAAAATTTGCAGATAATCAGTACACACATGGTAGGTGAACCTCTCCTCTGTCTTGGGGCAAAAGATGGTCCTAGTAGCCCTGGTAGTTGCTGCTATAAAAAATGATTTAGAACAGCATGATTAGATGAAAGCCTACATAGGATGCTATCTTTAAACATGTTTTACTCAAAACTTGAAAATGCCCGCTTACATCCCTTTGCTTCTCACTGTCTCATATTGAGTATTAAATGTTGTTATAAGACAATAAAATGTAATTAACTATTATTGTAATCAAAATGTAGTAACGGTAAATTATGGTGCAAGAACATGTTCATTTACAAAATTATTTGTGTCAAATCAGCATCAGGAAAAAAACTAACAATTAATGCAGAGTTTCAGATTAAAATAAACCAAATTAGCCGTTTGCTATATTTATTTACTTATCGAGAAACCAATAATACCACACTAAATTTTGCATTGGAGTTTATAAAATTATTTTTTATATTATTGCTGCATGTCAATTTTTTATAATTTAGTAATATTTAATGATAAGTTATTTTCAAAGTAAATGTAAGAAAAAAATTAATAAATGATCCTGTATAAGTGTAGTTCTTGGAGTTTTCAGTTTATTTCTGTGGTCTTTGATCAACTCCTTTAAGTGATGTTGTCTGAATAGTGAAGAAGCATACAAACGACATTCAGTTTTACTTCAACAAGTTGTACGAACAGAGAGGTGAACAAATGATGGGAATCCACTGTATGCAAAAACTAATTATTCTCAACTCTTCTTTAAATTATTCTCAACTTTCTCTGTCATACATATTTTTAATCTAAATTATCACTTTCTGGTCATCAGCTCATTCACACCCTGGTTCTTTCTTCACATCCGATGTAGAAAAACCAGAATTTGTAATGTAGTTTACAAATCAATGATTTAACTTCACCAAAAAGCATGATGGAAAACCAATTTTAATACAAATGCATCACTATTAAACTTGGATTTAAACTTCACACAGCTGGTATTAATAGTAAACTAGTATTTACAGAAAAATATTATAAAAAAAAGCAAACTGAGTTGAATATCATAAAAATTAAATTGAGTCTAAACGGTAAAAAAATTTTAATTGAAAATGTTTAACTAAATTCATTTAAAAAACCCATTAAATCAGATTTGAAAGGGGGAAAAAAAACTTCCTTTATTTCTAGAGCAGCAAACATCTACATCCAGAGTTGGCCCTCCCCTGTCTTTGCCCACTTTCCCATAAAAGTATTTATATTCAGTTTTAAATCTAATTGGAACTTTGAATCAAAGTTCCAGGGAAGTAGAAAAAAAAGTTATAGAATAGGAGAAGCTAAGAGTTATCTATCATGGAATGAGAAAAGCCAACTATATAGATAAATAAAATTCTATGACTGAAACTAATTAAATTTATGTTTGAGCAAAGATAAGAGATTGGTTAACATATTAATGTATCATATCATTATTCATTATATAAATTCGAGAGTTCAAAAAGGTGGAAAAACTCACATTTATTTAAAAGCCTCAAGTGGAAAGAAAAGTTTTTCAATCTTATTTTTGACTGTATGAATCAAAATAATGAAGGGACTTTTAGCACAGTTCAATAAAGACTTGACCGTAAAAATAAAAATTTTTTGATTCATAGAGGGGATCTTTTATTATAGGGTCAGGAGGGGTGGAATGGATAGTTTATTGATCTTTAGAGTTACAGGAAAGAAGAATAATTTCTTTAAAAAAAATTCATGTTATTTACAATAGATTGACTTTATTTTGGTTCAAGAAAAAACTGAATGGAAACAGTCAGTTTTGTGGCAGCCTTCTTCTAAGTTATTGTAAAAATCAAAACTAACAGATATCGTTAACTTTGTTTTCAGGATTTTGTTTTTATTTAGATAGCATTCTATTGCTGTTATTTTCATTAAAGGAAATCGCCTTTTATCAACTGAAAAAATCAGAAAAGAAAAATTCCATAAATTTTAAAATATATATTCAGCATTTTTAAGTGGGGTGGAATGGGTATAATGTTAGGCTTATTGACATAGGCTTTGAAATTAATATTTTTTTCTCATTAAAAGTTATTCTCTGAAGAAAGTTGTTCATTTTATCAAGTTTTATGTTCTGAAATCCTTATGTTATGGATGGAAGACACAATCTTTAAAGAATGGTTCAAACTTTTCGCAAGGCATCTGAAAAGCCATGCAAGCGAACTGGCCTATGAAACTGTAAAGAGTGCTATCAATAATGAAATTATCATTTGCTTACCACCATGCAACCACTAGACAAAGCCAGAGCTGACTAAATAAATTGAAAACCAGTCTGATCAAACTCACATTCTACTAAGCTTATATTGAAGTACAATACCTACAGGAGATTCTGTGCTAGTTGAATACAGCGTTAAGAAATTAAAAAAGTATTTTATTGCTCAAGTTCTAGAACCTTTGTATATACTTGTGTTTATGTTGTAAAAATTCTTTAGAAGTCTTTGGGAATTTTTTTCACCTTCCCCAATAAAGTGAAAATGGAGATTGAAGATGTTATTGTTCAGTCTACATTGCTGTGCTGCTCTTAGGTCCACAGAAGTTCAACAGCTTCTAAAATGTCCTTCTGGTACACTTTTTGATTCATTTTATGGCCCTCATCAAAAAAATTTTTTTGTCGCTTGTGCTGCTTCCATCCACAGACGAAATCTGACTTTGGTTTTTGGCGATGTTTTCCTGAAATGTTCACTGTTCGTTTTTGTACACTTTCCGGACATCGACTATAATTTCTAATCCACTTGAAACGGCGTACCGCATCAAGTACTGTTTGTCGAGGCACAACAAGCAAACGAACTGTCATTCTACTTGGTTAAACAACTTTAAAACAGCAGGTCTTTTGCTTAAAATTGTAAGAAAACCGAAAAACAATACATAAACTAGGATATATATTAGAGACGTACCGAGTAGCACTTTGGCCGAGTACCGAGTACTCGGCCTTTCACTACTCGGCCGAGTTACCAAGTACCAATTTTGTTTTAAGAAGAACCACCGACACACATGCGATGAATTTTGAACTTATTGGAATAGTAGTATAGACCTCCTTGTCCATATAATAGTTTTTAAAACTAAATTCCTTCTGAAATTTAATTACGCATTATATTTAAACAATTTTGTTTGTGTCAAAAATTTTACAAAAAAATTATTTTTAAAATTAAAAATAAATAAATAAAAGGTATGATTAATCAAGTTGGAATTAAAACAAATTACATTGAAATCCCTCTAATGCGGACAATTTTTTTTTTGTCCGCAATAGAGAGGTGTCCGCAGGACAGGGGTTTAATAATGTTATTTGCATTGGAACTGGGGAATTAAAAATTGTCCGCATAAGAGGGGTGTCCGTTAGGAGGGGTTTCACTGTATACCAATCAATTATAGTTCTAGTCCGCCAAACATAAATAATTTTTAAAAGCAGATAAAACAAATGTACAGGAACACTGCAGACACGTGTTTCCCCCCCCCCCTCCTCCGTTACAAGGAACGTCTTTTTCAGTGCATAACATGTGAGCTAAAGAATGTAATGACATACAACAAAAAAATCCGACTTTTGTCGGATGCCTTTAAATCCACGAGCTCCCATTTTGTGCATTAAAAAAGAAATTCCTTGTAACGCCAAAACACGTGTCTGCAGTGTTCCTGCATTGTGCTTTTAAACATTGTTTTATTTAATTTTATTTTTTAAGCAAAGGTATTTTTATATTTTTTATATCTAATTTTTGTTTGTAGCAAAAATTCATTTTTAACATAAAAATTCCATATTTTCTATACTTACCTCTTTTGCATAATTTTTAATAAAAAAGTTTTATTAATTTTGGGGACATAAAATAAAGATTTATTCCATTGAAGCATTACAAACTTCATTTTTCTCAAAATTTAAATTTGACTTATAAATTTTAATTGTAAATGATTGCAGAATATAATGCTTGCTCTTTTTTTTTTATATAAATTTTAGTATCTGTCTTGGACAATATTCAATTTTTTCAACTACTCGGTATTGGCCGAGTATCTGATCAGAATTTGGCTGAGTACTCGGCAAATTGGCCGAGTACCGAGTAGTTACCGAGTACTCGGTACGTCTCTGATATATATTGTAAATTATTTTGTAATAAAATGAGACAAAAATAAATAAGACATTCATTAAAAAGAAATTACTTTATTTCCATTGGATGTATGATCTTTGTCCGAGTTAATTTTTTTGCCGCACCTTTATGCTGCCGTGCCAAGCTCAAAAGTGGAATCTGCAGTTGAAATCAAGCAGAGAGATTGTGTTTTGAAGTTTGGCTCCTCCATATATTTCATTCATGTCTCTCTCCTTTTTTTTTCCTGAATTTATAAAAAAATTGTTTCTGATGCAATGGCCCAAAAACATTTTATTTATTAAATAAAATACGGAAGAGAGAAAAGCTTTGTTACAATCACTCACTTTTGTTCAAAAGTGTAGTTATGACCTCTCTTATTACTGTGCTTAGCACGACCATATGAATAAACTGAAACTCCAGTTTAAAATCTGGTTTAGCTTTCGCAGTTTTTTTTGGTTTGCGGGTGCTGTTGGAAAGGAAAACCAATTTAGTTTTGACGAACTCAATAGCTTTTATTTTCAGACAGTAAAGTTACTTTGTAAGGAAGGAAAATCGTACTTATTTTTCTTTCAAACAATCAATCAAAAGTTTGAAAGTCAAAAATTGCAATTACAGTAAAAACTGTAAAGTTGACTACCCTTGTAAGCTGACCACCTGTCTAACTTGACCGCTATTTTCAGGCACAAAATTAGATCTATATGATGTAATTCAACCTCTATAAGTTGACCACCTGTTTAAGTTGACCACTAAAATAGTGCACCGCAAGTGGTCAACTTACACAGGTTTCACTGTATTATTTTAAGTTTCAAAGGCGATCTACAATAGAAAACAATTGTTATGATTAGACACATATTACTCAATATTATTTTTTGAACGACAACTTGACTTATTTCTGGTGTTAGACCAAGAAAGCTAGCTCTTAGTTAAAAAAAAAAAAATTTTTTAAATTCTTTTTCTAATTAAACTTTTATGTGTAATTCTGTCAAGCAGAAAAAGAAGTTGAGGGAATGGTATATATTTTTTAATGCTTAACCCTTTATATGTTCCAAGAAACACAGAGCTATTAAGAAACCCTATTTTTATTCATAAAAAAAAAAAGAAAATCAATTTTCCATTTTTTTTTTCCAATTTTTCCCGAAAAAACCTGTAAAAAATTTTTTTTTTTTTCCACCACTTCCAGTTTTCCAGAAATTTTACATCTCTAGTCAATCCTCAATAATCGTGGACATTATACCTTTAATTGCAGTGAAATTACAGACTAATAGATTTTTACCCTTATATTAATATATTTTTGTGGAAAAAAAATAAATTCATGTTTTTCACTCTGAAATTTAATTCAAAACAATATTACCAATTTCACCCCATGAGGTGGAATGGATATAAAAAGACTTTAAAATAATAGCTTCAGAGAATATAAAATTCATGGGAGAAAACTTTTTTTTTGTTTAAAAAAGTAGTTGCAGTATTGCAATTTTTTGATGCATATCCCTGTTAATTAGCCGCCATTTATCGTCTAGCAAAATTTAGTTTTATTCGGTGAATTGAATTTTACCTCCTCCCAAAAAATTATGTTCTGGGCGCCTCTGCATTTAAACAGCGGTGCTTGGAAAACCAAACAACGTGCATGAAATTGTCGCGACGTGCACTAACAAGAAAAAAAAAGAGAATTTTCTTACTTGTTGAGGTAGTATTAGATTAACCGAAACGCGGATGAGTCAGGGAATGATTACGTTTCGCGTTGGGAAGTTGTGAGTTAGAAATATAGCACTGTGATCTGAAAAGGAGCGAAAATGCAACATCGACAAAATGGAATGTTTATGAGAGGGTGTGCTTAATATTACTTCCTGGTCCGAAGTAACATCATTTCATCACGCAAATCCAAAATAATGTAATTAATAAAGTAATGTTTTTAAAAACGTTATACATTCTCAAAAAGCTTTTCTTATTTCTAGTTGATATTCAGCTCTTTCTAATTTATGCCGGTTAACGAGGTGCGACTGCATACAGGGTGCTCATTCCCCCAAGAGCAAAGACGCATCCCTTTTTTACCACACAAAGCCCCCCCCCCTCAAAAAACGAAAAACAACTCAAAACAACCCTTTCCCTCACAGATGGGCATACATGCTGAAAATATCCATTTACACCCAAACCTCTTTTTATGCGGTGGATAGGGACCGCATAAAAAAACGTCTCTCGTGGGAAAATAACCCAAAATGTTATAATTAAGCGAAATCAAAACAAACCAAGTGATGATAATTTTGCCAACTCCCGAAAAATTTCCCGAATCGAGACATTTTTGGGAGGTCAGTGACTTCTCATTGGAATGCCCCTGTCGTCACTTGAACCTCGCACTCGTTTTATAAATGATTTTCATATCCTCACAGAAAAAATTCACACGAAAAAAAAAAAAAACGCACGAAAAGAGGTTTTGGTGTATATCCACACGAACATTTAAATAATACAATTAGACAAGTTTAAAGATCTAGTTCAAAGAAGGCAGAGCACAAAAATGAGCTTCAGAACGAATTTTAATTGTATGTATGCAATGAGAGGGAAAAGTATTTTAGTATATTTCGTTTTGTAATATTACAATTTGATTGATTATAAACATTCGTACAATTTCATCTTCGACGTTTCCAATGACTGGTATAATAAATTAATACTTTGATGTGCAGCTTGGCTTACCAAAAAAAAAAAAAACCTTTTTCAAATGGAAATCTAATAATAAATTTTGAGAAAAAAAGCGTTCACTTTATGAATACAAATTTAGGTTTTTTACAGGTGAGAATCAACTTTCAGAAAAAAGAAATCTTAATAAGACTGGTGTCTTCCCTAAGATTTCCGTTCCCCTCCCCCAGACAATTCTAATTTCTCACAGATATAAATTAAAATAAACAGGCGTAACAAGTTGAATGTGATTAAAAAAAAATACATTTCTATAAGCTTGGTTCGCATCATTAAGTATGAAATAAAATAAGTGTGTGATTTTTTTCATTGCTGTTTGAATCAAATAGAAAAGAACGTAATTTATTCCTTTTTTAAAGTCAACTAGAGAACCCACTTTTTCCTGTGCTTGCTTTGAATGATTAATTTCTAATTGAAGTGGCCAGTGTGTCAGCTCTTTCGTCTACAATACTTTTTCCGTTCGTAAAATGCCTAAAATCAGTCTATCTTATGATAAATGGGGGAAAGCAAAAGTCAAGGACAGATGGTGAGGTTTCTGCACCTAACTTCATTTATCTGAAAGTTAAATCAATTAAGGATAATGTGGGTTTAAAGGATTTCACATGATACAGTCGAACCTCGTTAAAAACGATCTCAAAGGGACCTTAAAAATGGGTTCGTCTCTCTTATCCGAAAGAAAATAAATTCTTTACATGCAACTGCAGTAGAACGGTGGCCGCAAATGAAGTTCGTCCTTGCAGAATATGGAGTTAATGAAGCCGAGGCTGTATTTGGATACTCTCAAACAGGGCCGCAGAGAGCCAAGGCGGACAGCTTGTCAGTTATGTCAACGGACCCCCCCCCCAAAAGAAAAGGGGGGGGGGAGAGAAGAAAAATATAAAAACTGCTTACTGGAAAAAAATTAACTTTGAGCGCCACAACATAAATACCAAAAGAGTGAACTTTACTTAATCTTACGTCCCCCCCCCTTTTTTATTCCTCTTTTTTTTTTTCAATTTTGCATTAGTGTCGCCGGGCCCTTAGTTTCCGACTAGGCTGACAGGACCTCTCGTCTGAGGCTGACAGGGCCTCTCGTCTGGCCTTTTCTCAAAGCATTCAGAAAGGAGAGAAAATTTTGATGCGCGTGCTCCGTGAATTTCTATGTGATCTTACTTAATTTAGTGGTTAATACACATCTGCAAAAGCCGGCTTCCCTGAAAACTAATAGATTCGTCCTTTGTCCATTTCCGCCTCTAAACCGGATGTTTGCCTTTCATCTCCTCGGTGGTCAGGCATGTACGAGGGTCAGTCAGAAAGTTAGTTGCACTGCTCAAGAAAACAAAAAAAGTATTGAAATTTTACAATAACTTTATTGTTATCCTGAAGTTCCATTCAAAATCTACTTTTTAACGCAACCACATCCGTTATTCAAGCACTCTTCGAGGCATGGTACACGTTTTTCTATGCCTTCTGCAAAGAAATCCCGTTCAATGTCCAATAACCATTGTTAGGTTGCCGCTTTCACTTCGGCATCCGAATGGTATCGTCGCTTTGAAAGTTCTAGTTTCATGCGACCAAAAAACATGGAAGTCAGGAGGTGAAAGGTTTAGGGAGCTAGGGAGTGTGATCCCACACTTCCCACCTAAACTTAGTCTTCCCTTTCGCTCAGCGTCGTCAATATCGGTATGTTCATTCTCAAACATGTTGCACCATTTCACGATAGCTTGACGTGATATTGCATTTTCACCACACGACACTTCATGCTAATGCCCATAAATTTCAGTTCAGTTGCATTTTTTTGTCCACAAAATTGAATGCACGGATTTCCAATTTGGACGCTACTTGCAGCTGTTGAGACATGTTTGCGATTGATTATCACAAAAACTAAACTTGCCTTGGGGGAAGCCGCTCCGTCCCATGATAAAGCATGGCCGCACTCAATGACGCTGGCGCTTACATAATATTGTTAGTATTGAGTGGGGCTATGGATAAAGGTACATGTCTGAAATGTTGCCACAGAGTTTCATCAAATTTGTCTCAGACGAAACATATTTACGAAGTAATGCAACTAACTTTCTGACTGACTTACGTATATATGTACTAGTAGGTATCGCGAACCACTTTTTGCATTGTCGCTGAGGTAGATTGTAAACAAGTCGCCAAACCAAGTGACGTACCGAAAACGGAAAAGTACCATACTTAGTAACACAAAGTATGGTACTTACCGTTGAATCACCAAGGTGACATTTATAAAATCGGATTTTTTCGGAAAATTGAAAGGGTCGCATTGTTCTTATGTACAATATTGATATTAAGTTCGTAACAAATAATGACACATAGCCCCACTAGGGCATCGTGAATCAATAACGAAATGTTAATTTGTTGCTAGGTAACAATTGAAATGATGAGATTATAAAACTTTAGAATTTTCATTGAAGATACATTACGCATAGTGATAGCTGACTTATTTCTTCCTCCTGTTAACCCATTTGAAAAATATATTTCAGCGAAATGCGAGAATTTGAGCCAAGGTATCTTTTAAAATTCGTTATTTTATCGATCTTAATTCACCCTTGAGCTCATTTGAACTAAATTAATGCAGCGAGATCTTTCTTTTGTATTTTGTGATATGTATAGACGTGACTGTATAATAACGTTTAAGAAATATTATTTATAAAACCTTGTTTCGCTTTCAGAGAAATACGAGATGCATATTTGATATTTTAATATATATTAAGTTTTTAAAAACCAATTTTATGTGAAAAGCTGGCGAACGTCATTTCGATGTGGTGTATAAAAGCTGAAATTACTATTATTAATTGAAATGTTAAAATATTTTAGTAGGTTTAACTGCTGCTAATTATTATGAATGGAAACGTTTCGGGAAGATTTCGGTAGCTGAGTTTTCAGGCTGTTTTTCAACTGTTGTCAAATTTTTTGGCGGCGAACATACTACGAAAAGGATTTAGGAAGGATTTCGATAATTGGGAATCTGGCGACCTTTCTTCATTGTCGTCAATTTTTGCGAGAGTATTTTTATTTGCAAATCCAAACAGAGACCGAAAACATCCATTCGTATAGGGTTACAATAAATCAGCAGGGTTACAAAAAAAAAAGAAAATATTTACGCCAAAAATGAGATGACTGCGCCGTATTCCCAATTATCTAAATATCCCCAAGATTTAAACCGTCGCGTCACAGGAACAAAACAACTATCGCACAAAAGTTGGCGATCGTCTCTATATCGACTTCTTGGGGGATATTTCGATAATTGGGAATCTGGCGCGGTCATTTCATTTTTGGCGTAAATAATTTTATTTTGGTAACCCTGCTGATTTATAGTAACCCTATGTGAATAGGTGTTTCCGATCTCTTTGTTTAGATTTGCAAAGAAAAATACCTCTCGCGGAGGCTCTGGAGCCAAAAATTAATGCCAATGAAGAAAGATCGCCAAATTCCCTATTATCGAAATATCCCGTGTATGTAGGGATATTTCGATAATTGGGAATCTGGCGCGGTCGTCTCACTTTTGGTGCAAATAATTTTATTTTGGTAACCCTGCTAACTTATAGTAACCCTATGTGAATAGATGTTTCCGATATCTTTGTTTTTATTTGCGAAGAAAAATACCTCTCGCGCAGGCGCTGGAGCCAAAAATTGACGCCAATAAAGAAAGATCGCCAGATTCCCAATTATCGAAATATCCCCCAGAGGGAGGCGGGGGGAAAATAAAATCATAGGAATTCAAAACAGTCAAATGAGAATAATAAGCAATGTGATGGCGCAAAAAAAAAGAGCAGCTCTAAAACTTGTCTGAATTTTATTGCCTAATTTCTGTGACATTATTTGACGGGTTTTATCTCGCTTAGTCAAGTGGGGGGGGGGGGGATTTTGCCATTTTCTCCTGGTTTCATACGAAACTTGCCATTTAGATAGTTGGGAGTTGACAAGCTGTAATCATTTTATTTTGGCACGATCAGCAAGGCTGAAATTGAAATACATTAGCTCTTGGTCTTCGGCGTCAAAATAATTTGGCGACAACTGGGAAAACTAGCCAGATTTTCCTTTATCAAAATCTTCCCGGTTCCCTTAGGTTGCGTGGTTTGAGGATACAGTGAAATCCCGTCACAACGCGCTTCAAGGGACCTCAAATTTTGTTCGTTGTTACGAGAATTTCGTTGTAATGGAATTCAAATAATGTAATGGCAGTTATATAAGGACTGAAAATGTAGTTCGTTGAAACGGAAATGTCGTTGTATTGGTATTCGTTGTAACAGAATTTCACTGTATTTCCATAATTGGGAATCTGGCAGAAAGGGGGGAATCTTCCCCAAATATGCTATTTTTACTGCCATTCTTCGCAAACGTCGCAATGGATATAAACTAGCATCAAATTTTTGAACGCCCAGTCAAATCGCTAAAATATTGACTTAGGTCAATACCATAAAAGCTGTGCCGAAACCCGAGATTATTGTAAGATCCTCCTTATTGTGGCGCGCTTAGCTGCGATTGTGAATCTTGCATAACATAATCATAGAGACGAGATAAAATCTATTAATTCCTGCTCTGAGAACATAATCCTGAAGTTGCGATACGGGGGGGGGGGGGATCATTTCATTGGATGCTTAATATATTTTTGTACAAAAAGTTTCGTTTTTGCTGTCGCGAGTTTCGTAAAGGTATAGCGGCAAAGGGTTGGTTTTTGCGCTCATAATTTCTGCAAACGGCTATTTTTTGCGATCGTTATTTGTGCTAAAAGTAAGTTTTAATAAGTATAACTGAATGAAAAATCGGCAAGAAACTGTATTTTATATGAAATACGTAGTTTCAATGTAACAATTCAGAGTTTTATTTTTTGCTTTTTAGCCGAAAACCGAAAAAAAAGGTATTCTATCAAATTAAAAGCTAACAACGCACGCAGGTTCCACTCAATGATAGTTTCTCCGTATCAGCCTCCAAAGCAATGGATACAGATTTGCTGATAAAATTTCACTGTTCAAGAGAACGATTAAACCTGATTTTTTTTTTCACATTTTAGGTTAAATCGTTAGTGATGCGATAAACATCGAATTTTGTTTTTCGAAACTTCGGCAACTCTCTACTTCTAGCTTGCAAATGACCAAACATGGCGACTTCGCAACTAATTTTAGATAATACATGGGTTTTTAAAAATTTGTTGCATGCAGGTATTAAGTAATAAAAATCCTTAAGAAACTACAATTTAGAAGAGATGTCAACTTTTTAGCACTTAAGATTTTAAAGTAATGATGATAATATTTTTGAAAGTAAAATTTCGCAGTTTTCAAGAAAACAACTCAAACTTATCCGGGGGATGGGGGGGGGGGAGGGGGAGCACATTTGCCTTTAATTTCAATAGTTTGCATTACAACAAACATTAAATTTTTTTTTGGAAACTTGGCACTTAAGCATCTTGTCTACTACCATTTTTCAAATGACCAAATATGGTGGCCACGGCAAAAATGCAAAAAATATTTATCATTACTCTCAAGGGAATTATTTAAAATAATTTTCTTAAATCAAATATCTACAACATATTTCACGTTGTTTTCATTAGCTTGCAGTTGAATAAACATCAAATTCTGCTTTATTTTTGGAAACTTAAGCATCTTGTTTGCGAATGAACAAATATGGCTATTGCATTTCACACGTAGCCAAAATGGGGTTGATTCCTTCAGTCAAAAGTAGTACTTTTTGTCACTGAAATTGATAGAATAAGCAAAAAAAAAAAAAAAAAACACGGACCCAGAAAATACTTTCATTTTCCCAACAGTTATTTTTACTTTCTTCTATATAGAAGAAAGTATTGGATTCATGCAAATTTTCGAATTTCGAATTTTGACGGATTCGAACGTTTTAAGGTGTGCTGAGTCCATTTTGACTATTTTTGGAAAATGTCTGTCTGTCTGTGTGTGTGTGTGTCACGTCTGTGTGTGATCAGTTTTTTGTGGCCGCTCTACAGCAAAAACTACTGCATGAAATCGAACGAAATTTGGTACATATATGTGTCCCTATGTGAACTTGTGCCCATTGGTTTTTGGCGCGGATTCCTTCAAGGGGGGTGGAGCAATGGGACGTTTTTTGAGTTACGCGTGCTTGCTATTCCTCAGGAAGTAACTGGCGGAATTAAACAAAATTTGGTCCATATGTTGCCATTAACAGGAACAGGTGCTGATTCAATTTTGGTGTCAATAACTCAAACGGGGGTTGAGCTATAGAACGTTTTTTGTCGTCAATTGTGACTGCTGTATATCAAGAAATAATGAACGGAATGAAAGAAAAATTTATCGGCAAGTAGCCCTTAGTGGGTATAAGAGCTGATTTTATTTTGGTGTCAAAAGTTGAAAAGGTGGTGGCGCAATCGAATGTTCTTTTTTTTCATTGTGAGTGCCATTTCTCAAGAAGTAATGCTGCGTTCTGGATGAAATTTGGAATAAATGTGAATCTATTTGTAAATAGGCGTTGTTTCAATTTTGGCGCCAATCACTCCATGGGGGGCTGATTTTTTTTGTGTAAATAAAAATAGCTTTATAAATGCAACAATAAGAAAGATAAATTGTAATACTGTTGTCTGCTTATTTCACGTGATTTTAATTTTTGGGAAATAATGGGAAATGTTATCGCAATGATTTAAAATTAATAACTGTTGCCATTTTATGTTTGTTAACAAATAAAATATCTAATTAATTCAAGCAAGGCTTTTAAAATAACTTTCAAGTCGTTCTTTGCTTTGCTTTTGCGGGAATTCAGGAATTCGGACAGTCATCAAGTTTTTTTTTTTTGGTTGTTGCTGGAAATATTGCATTCTCTTCAAGTATAGGGAGATATCAGAATTCACAAGAAAGATATAGAAGAAAGTTTCGTGATGGCCACAACATACTAGTTTAATTAAATTTTTAAAATGTCCAATTTTTCAAACAAGGCGTGGTCTTTATGACATCACAAATGATGTCCTTTGGCGCATTTTTCACTGCGTTTCCACGTTATGATAATCAAGCAGCGAATTAAAATTGTGCTCTATGCTTGCTATCGACCATATCGTTGCCAATACACGTGAGTAAAGATGCAAATTAAATATTTTGTTCTGTGAATGGCAACACAGAATGGCATTTCATCATTTGTGACGTCATTGGACAGAAGCATAAACATTGAAAGCGTGCCGATTTAAGTAATTTTTTAAAAATATTAAAAACTTAAACAAATTATTTAAAAAATTGTCAGATCCTATGTTTTTAAGCATTCTCTTTCAGAAAAAATACTTTTAAAATTTTGGAAACGACCCCATTCCGATTTCGTAGTACGAAAAGCAATCTTCCCTTATAAACTTTCCGACCTTCCCACTGAATGTTTGTTTATCTCCAAGCTAAAAGCAATAAATTAAAACTATAAATTGTTTTCCACCCTGTTGAGTGTTGTGTCTTAATTTCAGCTCACTCCAGGAATTTTCTTAAGATACTAAACGGGGGGGGGGGGGGGAGATTGGAGTGAAGGAGTTTTTGTGGGTTCTCATTCTTTAAAATAGGTCAGGAGTCTTGACCCTTATGGGGGTGGGGAGATGGCAAAATAGGTACAAAAGTGTTGTCATTTAATGGACAGCCTTTTACTGGAACTGTGTTTATTTTTTATTTATCTCATTGCTGTACCCGCACAGCAATGCCTATACCAAAGATTTAAAGAAAGTTCCTAGAGTTAACAAATCTGTTTCCCAAGTTGAAGAATCTTTTTGACTAAAATTAACACCTTTCTTTCTGCCTAAGATTTAAGCATTGCAATTGGAGCAAAGTGAACCATGTTCTCCCATTACAAGAATTCCCATTTCAGAACAGACCCCCCAAAAAAAATCTGTTCTTGTTAGTAATATAGCTTCTTCAGCAAAACCGCCTTAAGTTCAGTCTGAAAAGTAGTTTTCATATTTGTGGTCGCCAAACACGAACCAATAACATTTTGGTCAGTAGCAGACCTGTCATTACTATTTGATTTGATTTTGGAACATGTTTAATTTCAATTATGTAATGTTTTTCTTTTTGCTTTTTAGGAACCGTACAAATAAACTTCATGTAACAAATATTCCTCCACAAGTACCGTGGGATGAGATCAAAAGGTTATTTTCCACTTTCGGAAATGTTTTACAGTGCGAAAAGGGTATGTAGTAATTATTTATGTTTTAAAATTTAGCAGTAAAAGCCAGCAGTATCTAATTATTTGAAATATGCAAAATTATTTTTTTTCTTCTGGATTTTATTTATTGATTTTATCGGAGGTCTACAAGCAGTGGCGTACAAACGAAATGACCTACCGCTTCTCTTCCATAAGCTTGCAAATTTTTTATATCTAGATATAAAAAAATCTGCAATAATAAAACAAATCTGAAGACGGCGATTCAAAATTTAAGTGCCATCTTACCTGAGAACCAATATCCAGAGCATCTTACGGGAAAATTTCATTTACAAGCTTATGGAAGAGAAGAGGTAGGTCATTTTGTTTGTTACATGTTCTTTCTTTTGCTATTTAGTTCAATTGTGATTCTCTTGTAGTTTAAATTAGTTATGAAATTGTTCTAATTAACTTTCTGTAAACCTTGTATTTTTGGTTCGTAAATGTTCAATTTAATTACTTCTTGCAGGGGTCTGGCCAGAGGATATTTGGGTCCGTTAACGGACCCTTCACAAAAATCCGATCAACCAAAACGGACCTTTCACAAAATCCCGATCAAACAAAACGGACCTTTCACAAAATCCCGATCAAACAAAACGAACCCTTCACAAAATTCTGATAAACAAGATCGGATCTGTTACAAATTGTTTATTGAAAGAGCAAATCTGAAAGCAAAATAACGCATATTTCTGTGTATAAACCGATAATTTTTGGAACCTTTTTTTAAGTTAAATTAGAGGGATCAGCTTATACAAAATCGGCTAATTTAAAAAAAAAAAAAAATCGGCACTCTTGCGATGCTCCTGCAAGCGATAAATAATTGCTACTGCCAATATAATGGTTGTTTGTTTTATCACAGCTAATTAGCAGCGGTGTTGTTGTAAACATTTCTGAAAAGGCATTGGTAAGCACTGTTCTCCGCTCATGATTTAATAAACAATAATAATATATATCTGCGAAATGAACTTAGAACTGCAAAGGGATAGTAAGGGTGAGGAAAAAATATGATCGCTTCAGATAGGGTTACCAACTTCAAAACTATCACCACTTAGCGTATGGCGTTGAACCTTTATAATGAGATTAGAAAATATTCTCATTATTTTGTCGGCTTGTCGATATTTGCGTTTTTACGGTGCGGTGCGATGTTTAATTGTTATTTTGGGAGAAAGTTATATGAGTTTTGATTTTTCGATGCTAACAAGGATGATTAACTTTAAGTAAACTCTTTTAAGTACCGTTTTTTTTTCTTTAGATGTCTACATTTTGAAAAATGCAATCTTTTAACATCCGATATGAGAATCCTATTTTGTTCTTTTTTCAAGCTAACTTCACTTTATTAGGATTTAAATAAATGAAAAGTCTCTTTATTTCTGTTAGAACTCTCATTTCAAGTTTTTAAAGCAAAATTCCATTTTCTGTTATGAGTCAAAAATTAAAATGCTGAATAGAAGGTTTATTTTATTTTATTATTATTATTTTTTTTTGGGGGGGGGGGTCAACTGTGTTCACAGATATTAATGATATGTTATCATAGGACTATAAAATGCAATTTTAAAATAATTTTATCAAAAATATTTCTTTTACAAGCCGCTTTTATACTTTTGATGCCTTCACTTTGAGAATTGCGATCTCTTTGCATCCGCTATGGGAAGCTGATTTTTCAAATTTTTGATGATTATTACGCTTTGTTAAGAAGTAAACAATTGAAATATCTTTTTATTTTTGATAAAATCACGGAATTTATAAGTTAGAAACGAAATTTCGTGCTTTTTAAGAGTGTCTTGGGTCAAAAAGTTGAATGCTGAACCCTATTCTGAATTTTGTTTTATTTATTTATATTTTTGTTACAATTATTTTAAATACTGTACAGAAATATATCTAGTATAATTTAACATAATGCAGAATGGTAGATAAATATTGATACTTTAAAGAGCGATGCCTCCCCCCCCCCCCGCCAAATATCAGAAAAAAAATCCAGAATGATTTTTTCGTCATAGAAGAAGAAAACACTCAACTTTAAGTTTAATTGATGCACTTTGTGCCATCTCTAAATTCTAAAATTTCGTTTTAACAAAATTTTTTTTTTTTTTTTTTTTTTTGCAAAATTTTTTGATTTTTCACAAAATTAATTCATTTTTCACAAAATTATTTGATTTTTCACAAAAAACGGACCCTGTGAAAAATCCTGGACAGACCCCTGTCTTGTCATGCTTATATTATGGACTTTCGGTAACCCCTATTGCTTGTTTTGTGAGATGTCGGGATACTAGTACTGCTTTTTTAGGCAATTTCGCCAGCAGCACTCATGAAGCATCTCATGGTTTTTTCCCTACCCTTGGGGAGTGACCCCCTGATGAGGCCCCAGGGTATTTTGGGATTCTTTTAAATTTTTGTTCTCTCTTGTTCAAATTTATATTGCTATGAAATTTATCGTCTACCAGTATCATAGAGCTGCCTATGGCGCCTGTTGAACTGAGTTGTGATGTTCAATTTGATTGAATTGTCCAGGTTACAAATACATTATATGATGGTGCTTCTTTTATACATATTTATATATTTATTTATGATAATTGAGAATGTTTTTCTTGCACTGAAGTTAAAAGGTATAACTGAGCTGCTGACAATTTTGTCCCGAAAGCATAGGAAATAATAAATGTGTTCTTTTCAGGAGTTGGAAAAACAGAAGACAGCTGCAGTGCAATTGTAACATATGAAACTCAGGATCAAGCACAGCAGTATGTGTCTATTCCTGTATTACAATTTCTTAACCTGTGATTGCTCTGTAAGTGTCTTCTTAAAGCCCTGAATTAAAAGCCCACCTTTAAGACAAATTAAATAGTTTTTCGGATGTATTATTTTAGTATGATTTTTGCTTAATTTTTTTTTTTGTTAGAATCCTTGAAATAAATACTTAAGTCATATTTTGACAGACCACAGTCTTGCTCCAAGATCACCTTACTGTGGTTTTCTTGGCTTCCCAATCTGTGAATAATATATTGGTTAAGAAAGCTAATGTATGAAATCTCATAGTGGTTACATATTGGCTTTATTAAACTACATCTCTGTTTATGATTTTATCGTTTTTGTTTGTTTTTAACTTTTCCAAACGTACAAAACCTTTGTCTAGTTTGTAATTTTTGTTCTTAATCAGTCACCATGTTTTGCCTCAAAATTGAAAAGTTTCAGTTAGAGCAAGTCTTTCAAGCTCTTAATGTTATTAACATATATTTTGGACATATTCCGTACCCATACCATAAAACATTGTAATATCTTATTTTTAAAAAATGCCTAATTGTTTAATTATAGCTTTTGAAATGAAAAGTACTGCTTCCCCCTATGAGATGAAATTTCAACTAGGCTATTTATTGCAGCTTAAAAATGTTGTTATGGAATATGTGCTTTATAAAGATCAAACTTAATTGCTGTAACTATGAGCTCAAAAATATCTCTTAATTTTATTTTCTTTGACTAAAGCTTGATCCTTTTTTTTTTCGAAATTTTTATCTTGTCATTAAATTTAGCTTCTCAGGTAAAACATACAATTAGCAGTTTCTTCTTGCAAGTCCATTCTTTCTTTCGAATTATTGGAAAAGTTGACTGCAGTACAAAACTTGGTGCAGTTTGTTCAATTTTTGGACAAATGCATAGTGTCCCCACATTTTTTACCTCAGAATTTGATCACTAAAAAATGCACAAGAGCTAGTTCTTAGTGGAGTATGATATTCATCATAACATGTTTTGAAATCAGGGGTGCTCACCCCCTAAGAGCAAGGGTGCACCCCCCTAAATATTGAAAGCTCCCCCCCTCAAATCAAGAGCACTCCACCAAAAAAGGGAAAAATGCCCCTCAAAAACCCCTAAAAATTTCAATGGCGCAGTGTGCGCCATGACCCCCTCTCCCCTAGGTGGGCACCCCTGTTGAAATATTTAATCCATAGCACTACTTGAAAGGAACATGTGTATGCAACTATCAACAAATTATAAGTTGATTCTTCCTTTCAAATAATCCAAATCAAGTGTTTTCCTTCCCACCACCAATGTGTAAATAGTGCTTCTATATGCCAGATACAACCAATAAATTTGAAATATTAAGTAGATAGCAGTGCTATCTACTTAATATTTCAAAACATATTATGAAGAATGTTTTGAAGATTGTAGTCCAGCTTTAAGAAATTGCTCTTGTGCATTTTTTGGTATGTATTCAAATTCTGTGTTGAAAATTGTGGGGATGCTATGAATTTGTCCAGACATTGAATAAATTACACCTGGTTACGTCTTTCGGCCAGCTTTTCGATTGCATGTGTAGAAAGTACATTCATACTCCAAAAAAAAAAAAAACCCCTGAAGGTAATGAAAAAATGAACTAATAAGAATGAATATGAAACATATACTATTTTTTTAATATTGCAAAAGGTATGAGTATCGCAGTCCAGCTCCAAGAAATTGTTCTTGTGCATTTTTTGGCGTTCAATATCTGCGTAGAAAAATGTTTGAATGCTATGCATTTGTCCAAAAATGGAACAAACTGCACGATTTCCAACAACAGTTGTAAATTTTTTTTCCCTCGGTTTTTCCTTGATTAGCTCAAACTCATAATTGGCAGATTAGTTTAAACCAGTGGTGTTCAACTTGAATGAAATGAATGCAAGAATGAAATATTATGAAACATATACTAATTTTTAAATATTGCAAAAATGTATGAATTTCGCAGTCCAGCTCCAAGAAATGGCTCTTGTGCGTTTTTTGGCGTTCAATATCTGCGTAGAAAAATGTTGGGACGCTATGCATTTGTCCAAAAATGGAATAAACTGCACGATTTCCAACAACAGTTGTCAATTTTTCTTTTTTTTCTCAATTTTGTCCTTTATTAACTCAGTCATAATAATTTTTCCACTTTTTAAATATTGCAAAAACGTATCAATTTCGCAGTCCAGCTCCAAGAAATAGCTCTTGTGCATTTTTTGGCGTTCAAAATCTGCGTATAAAAATGTTGGGACGCTATGCATTTTTCCTTAAATGGAACTTACTGCACGATTTCCAACAACAGTTCATGTTGGGGAATGAGAAGCAAAGTGAAATAATTAATATAACTAATGAAGTAAAACATAGAATGAGTAAACATAGAATGAATGAAAAAATGTGCTCCTTACTAAATATCGCGAAAACCTATTATCGCAGTCCAGCTCCAAGAAATGGCTCTTGTGCATTTTTTGGCGTTCAAAATCTGCGTAGAAAAATGTTGGGACGCTATGCGTTTGTCCATAAATGGAACTTACTGCACGATTTCCAACAACAGCTGAAAAAATTTCTTCTGTAAGTCATTTTCGCAGAATTTATTCATTTCTTCATTTAATTCAAAAAATTAAACTAAGGGGTTGCTTGGACAGATCATAAGTCTGATCATGTTGGAATGAGAAGCAAAGTGAAATGATTAATATAACTAATGAAGTAAAGCAAAGAATGAGCAAAATTGAATGAATGAAAAAATGTGCTCCTTACTAAATATCGCAAAAGCCTATTATCGCAGTCCAGCTCCAAGAAATGGCTCCTGTGCATTTTTTGGCGTTCAAAATCTGCGTAGAAAAATGTTGGGACGCTATGCGTTTGTCCATAAATGGTACAAACTGCACGATTTCCAACAACAGCTGTTTATTTTGTGTATTTAGTCTTTGATTTACCCATAATTTTCAGGTCAGTTTAAAATATTAATTTTTTGGATGTTTACATTGATCATAAGTCAGGTCATTTACATCTCTGAATAAATCAATTGTCCTTCCTTTTTCCCCATATGTGGAGTGAATTGGAGGTAAAAAAGAGGCCCCTTGGGCCTAGTAGCAATTAGGAACTTAAGGGTTTTAAGCAAGATTACAGTTTAAACTAAGAAGTACAGTTTAAACTTAAAGTAAGAGGCCTGCCTTGAGCTGGCTTTTTCATTTTTTATGTAAGCATATGCTTAAAAGTTACCCAGAGTTTTCCCTCGGAGGGGGGGGGGAGTGAAAAAACATGAATTATTGCATCTTGAATTCAAAATATGTTAAATGTATGTAATACAAAAAAATAGCAAAAACCATGCCCACTTTTATATAAATATACTATTTTCTTAAGCCATAGAGAAGCGGCACTTGACGCACCCCTCCCCCCCAAATGACGGACCGACTTGTCTACAAGTAATATAATTACTGGTTTTTCAAGAAATGCTATATATTTTGATCCAATATACTGATGGTTAAGTGTACTGCATGACAATAGAATTGCTGTCAGGATTTTAAATTATGCTGTATTAAAATCATGATAGTTCTTATTATCATAACAATGTTTGGTTATTTATTTAGTAAATGAATATTACTGCTCAAGGAAGTGTTTAAGCCCTCAGTTAACAAAATATCAAATCGGTGGGCTTTTATTTTTAAATTTAGCATGGTGTCTAAAATAATCCTTATTGAATATTAAACTATACTGTAATCCATGGTTTGCAAATGCAAGAACTTGCCAGTTCCATTAGAGATTCTTGTGCTTTTTTTTTTTTTTTTTGACATTTAAAATTGGAGTAGAAAAATTTTACCCAGCCATGCATTTGTCCAAAATTGGAACAAACTACAGTACACTCCGGATTGTCGGATTATCTGCAGGGCTTCTCACATTTTATTTTTTAAGGGTCCTGAAATATTTTTAAACTAATGATCGTTTTCAGTTTTTACATATGTATATTTTTTACATTCAATGTTAGTAGATGTAATGTTGCAATGTTTCTAGCTGTAATTTAACTGTATGTATGAGTGTTATTCATATTTTTTAGCTATTGTATACAGTATACAGTAGTATTTTTTCGCCTGTCAATTCGGATTATCCACCTTTTTCTTATCCGCGATTACCGCGCCACCTATTCCGTGGATAATCGGGAATTTACTGTATATTATTTCCAACAATAGTTATAAATTTTTCTTTGTCTAGTCTATGATTTAAAATTTTTTAGTTTAGTGTAAAATTTAGCTTTTAGTTTCAAGTACATACACCTACATTGAACACAACACATCAAACACAAGCTTTTAGCTTGAGAGAGTACACAGAGAGCTGTAGTTGTCAAACAATACTGTCTCTTACAAAATTGATTACCACCCTCCAAACATAAGCTTGAAGGTGTTTCCTTTCCCCTTATGAATTTGAATTTCAGCTCCTGAATAATTTTACCACAAATAATATTACTATATTTCTTTTTTGAAGGAAGTGTTTTTTTCTCCCAGTACCCCTCCCTCATCACAGTCTTGCTCCAAGAAAATCGTAACATGATTTTCTTGGCTTCCCAAACTGTGAACAATATTGTTAAAAAAGTTAATGTATGAAATCCCTTTGTGATTACATATTAGCTCTTTTTAACTACATAAACATTTCAAAAGTTGACGACACATTCGGCAAAAGCTTTTGCTGGATGTATTTTCATCCATAAAATCTAATTTCTTTGTATTGAAAAGAAGGTTCCTTGTAACCCTAAAATGTGTTTGCAATGCTTCTCTATGCTTTGTCAGTATTTTTATGATGCTTTTAAATTTTTGCCCCTAGAGAAAAAAAGTTTTTTCAAAGTTTTTTTTTCTTTTATAGCATAGCTATAAACAGGTTTCCTTCATCTTCATTACCACAGTCTTGCTCCAAGGTAACCCCTAACATGATTTTCCTCGCTTCCCAAACTGTGAATATTAGTTTTGTTTTGAAAGTTAATGTATGAAATTCCTTTGTGGCTGCATACTTACTTTTTTAAAACAACATTATCGTTTCAAAAGTTAATCCAAGAAAACACTTTTGCTGAAAGTCTTTTTGTTAATAAACACTTTTTTTTGCATTTAAAAGAAGTTCCTTGCTTGCAATTGTTGTCATTTCTAGATTTTTAATATTATTATGTAGTTTTTCATTAACAAAGGTAAATATTCTAATTGTTTTGTTTGGTTATTGCATATCAAAAAGTAGTTTTTCCTTCATAGCGTGACAAACACATGAATAATTCATTTTCACAGTCTTGCTCCAAGCAAACCTTAACATGATTTTCTTGGCTTCCCAAACTGTGAATATTAATGTTGATAAAAAGTTAATATGTAACATTTTACATTTATTACATATTTTCTGTTTCTAACTACATTTTACTGTCCTTACAATTCAGTGAGTTTTTCCTGTGTGCGAAATAAATCTGAAGTCAAGAGTATACTGCGTTTTCTTTATTTCATTTGTGTACACATTCAATTCTTTAATTGATTGCCTTTTTCAGTTTGTTTTTAAAAATAAATTAAACTAATATTGCTCAATCTTAAGTGTTTGATGCAATTTTTCGTATTAGCTTTTCAAATGTACAAGTTTAATAGTTTTGATCAAATAAGTCGCACATTGTAGTTGCATATAAATGTTTCTTTCATACATTGCAAACTTTATTTCAAAGCTTATTTAGCAGTGCAGTCCAGCTCCAAAAAATGATTGATTGTGCATTTTTTGGTGTTTATAAACTGCATATAAAATTGTCGGGATGCTATGCTTTTGTCCAAAAAGTGCGCAAATTGCACGATTTTCAACCACAAATTTTAAGTTGAATTCATGATGTATTAGATTTTATTTATCATGATGTTTTACCTAATTAGATTGCAACTTTGCAAGCTCCAAATGAATTATAATGAATTTCTTCTTAGTTTTAAAATTTAAAATGTTTTGATACTACTTGCAATGTTTTTGACCATTTCCTAAAGTTGGATATTAATACTTCTTTTAAACATTACTAGGTTGTAAATATTTTCATAGTATAATTTAGGAAGAACAGTTAGCTCATGGAGAAAAAAGTGCACTCTTTTGGCATCTCAACAGCTTCTGTGACTGCTTTTGTCCCAATGGGAGAAATAATAGCTGCAAGCAGCAAAACACTTTTAGAAAATGATTTTAGTCTTCAACAGTTGAGTTATTTGAAGAATCAGGGCTGACAAGTTTTTGACAGTAGATGGTTTTATCCTGTTTTAACCATGGTTTTTGCCATGTTGGAAACCCCACTTTAACTTTGGATTTTTGACAGTTATGTCAAAAACAAATTTCTATCCAAAACCTTCCAAAAATTTCTATTGACAACAAAATTACCATAACAAGTGATTCAAATTTCGGTTCTATACACTAAAGAAAACCTTTTACTCTTTGATTTTCAAATGATATATAATAAATAATCCCAAAGAAAATTTGTATTCAAAAAGCAGCTTGTCTTCAAAATGAAAGATATATATAAAAGAACTAATACTGTTTATGCCTTTAATTTTTCAAAACTGAAGTACAGGGTATATATTTGCCTGATTTAAATTGCAAACTTACACACTTAAATAAAACAGGCATATTTAGTTAACATTTACATATTATATTTAATCCCATTCCATATCTTTTCCTCCTCAAATAATGCTGTAACAAAATAAAATTTTTATCAAGCTTTTGTGTATCAAGTTCATTTCTAAATTTGGAATGGATCAGTTCAAAAATGAAGAATATCCTCTCAACATTAAACTACATGGGCTTAAAAAGTTTTTATAAAACCTTTACACCATACTCTTGCGCAGATATCTTGAACCTTCTTGCTTTGATTCCCAACCAATGACAAATTTTTCTTTCTTTATTTATCACTATTAATCTAATTTTAAAGAGTTTAAATTGCTTTAATGTAATTTTTCAAACACTGCTGTTTTGTTTATTGATTGTTTTGATAGTTTTAATACATGTTTTTTTTTTTTAATTTTAGAGCATACACCCAGTTAAACGCATACGAACTTGAAAACTATTTGCTAAAAGTAGAATACATGATGGATCGTGGCCCTGGTTCCAGAAGCCCTAGAGGAGGTGGACGCGGTAATATGAGGAATATGCCCTTTTCTGGAAATGCTGGTTCCCCCCTGAGAGCATCAGATTTTCCTTTGAGGTATTTTTCATGTATTTTGTATCCACTGTCATAACTTACTCTTGTTTATACTGCTGAAATTGTCTCAAATCCTTATGTTCTATAGTTGGGGTAAACCTAACCTTGCAATGTTGTAATGCTGTGATTAGGCCTTCACAATGCTGCCAGGTTAGCTTTGCCCCAACTGTAAATACTATATTTTGTGAGGAAAGTTTCCAGAGGGGCATTATCTGCATTTGTGTAAAATTACCAGCGCAATCCTATTTTTACCCAAATTTTCTAATTTTCTTAAACTTAGAAAATACATTAGATTTTCTCTATTCTGAAAAAGTGTTCAAATTATTGGGGCATTCATTATAGACTGATTAAATGCATAATGTTCATTCTGTGACATAAACATGTGAATGAAAGCCAACATTAATATCAACAGATATAGATATTTGTGCATTGAAATTTTATGTTCAGCAGTCTGTAACTTATTTCTCAAATTCCAAATTGAATTAATCTACATGACAACTTATATGTCTGCTTGATAAGTAATTACCTTGTTTAAGTACCTTGTTTTTTTTTTTTTGAAACGCTTGAATCTATTGTTTCAGGATATTAGTATTAAGCGACATGGTTGGTGCTATTATAGGAAGAGCTGGTGGTACCATTCGACAAATAACTCAACAATCTCGTGCAAGGTAGATTTTATTCATTTTGATTTTTATGTAATATGTGTACTGTGAATGTTGGTGATTTGTTCATTGCATATTTATTTTTAATTTTCAGAGTGGATGTTCATCGCAAAGAAAATTCCGGTGCATTCGATAAGGTAAGAATTGTGAAAATTGTCAGTTTTAAATTCTTATGCTTTTTGTCTGTGAAAATAATTAAGCAGTAAAGCTGGACTTATAATGTATCAATTTCTCCCTTCTGCTAAATTAGTTTAGTATAAAACTGAGCTTGGCATTGATTACTTTACTTATCTTTTTTTTATGAGATCTTTGCTGGTTTTGTTAAATTTGGAAATTGTATTTTAATCCTTTTTCTTGCATGTTACTATGCTTTTCAGAAATAGCTTTAATGAACAAAAAATATGTTAAAAAACCTTGCTTGTATGCTTCTATTTAACCTTATTGTAATGCCTCTATTTAACCTTATTGTAATGCCTCTATTGCAACTTTTTATATAGTGTTTCTCAAATATTTATCTTCATTTGCTTACAGGATGAAATGTACTCTGTTCAAGTAATCACTATTTATGGAAATCCTGAAAATTGCTCCTTAGCTTGTCAAAAAATTCTGGAAGTTATGCAACAAGAAGCAAATAACACAAATAGGGGGTAATTAATTATTCTACTGTTAATTGATTCGTATATTTTCAATTATTTAATTCTAATTGTGTGTATGCTTTTTTCCCTAGGGAAGTTCCTTTAAAAATCCTTGCTCATAATAATCTAATCGGAAGAATCATTGGTAAAAATGGAAATACGATCAAACGCATAATGGAGTCTACAGACACTAAAATTACTGTTTCCAGGTAAATATGTTCATAACTTTTGTAAACCTCTGAACAAAAGTTTTGTTTCATTGGGGTTTTTATGTTTATTTGCATGTATTTATATATCCAGGGTAAATTCTCAAATTCTCCAGTACTGTTAAGGGCACTGTTCTCCTAGCATCATCAAAGACTGCTTAAAATTTCCTTTTCAGAACCTCAGGGTTAGGAATCCTATCCTTTCCAAAGTTGCCAAGGATGACCTGTAAATGCATCTCTGCATAGTATAATATGAAGTTGACAAAAAGCGTCTGTGTGTTTGAACTCGCAAAACTCAAAAACTACCTGGCCGATTTTGCTGAAATTTTCACAGTTTGTTCCTTTAAGTCCTGAGAAGGTTTGCAGACCAGTTCGAAAACAATTCGATGAGTAGTTCTTTTTTTTAATTCCAATTTAGGCCCAATTTTCACTTAAATTCCTGAATATGGGGGTGAAAAATTACTTGCACATATTAATATTACATATCGTTGGAAAGAGTAGAATTTTACGCAATTTGATCCAATGCTCTAACTTAATTGTGGCGGGAGATTTTTACGTTTTTAGCTCTATTTTTTCGGCTTAGCGGAAATTTATGCACTACTTTCTTCATTAAATCCATTAATAGAAAGTGAAGGAATTGTCCCACAGTTTTCTTTTTGACAGCATTGGAAGGAGCTGCTTTTTTTACTTTAAATCTAACTCGACCTCAGGTCGAAAGTTTAACCCTCTATCTCCATTAGAAAAAAACTTACAAGCGAATTAAATGAAGTTCAAAAATCTGTTCTCTATTCAAGTTTTTAGCCATTTTATTTTGCGTTTCCACGGTAACGCTTTTTGAATCCATATTTTATTTCCATCCTTCTCATTTTCAATTTTTAAACTTATTTTATTTTGCGTTTCCATGGCTACACCTTTTAAATTCATCTTTCTCATTTTATTTCAATTTCTTAAAAGTATTTTAGTATCTGTCGTCATTGTTTGGCAAGAAAATTTTGCGTGATGTTTTTTTTTTTTTTTTCATTTAATCCAGGTTACTAAAGATACTTCACTTGACGCAATGGGTTTTTTCAAGGTAGACCGGGCAAAGCCGGGCAACGCAGCTAGTTTCTTACAGAATTTGAAACGTTTCTGCGGAAAGCCCCCCTTTTTCCCAAACATCAGCTAATATTACATTTTATATGAATAAATTTCAAGAAATTCCAAGAACGAGTTAAAATCCCATCTTTTCAACTAACTATGTGCTAAAAGTATTTTGTGTGTGAAGTGCAAGGGGCTGTAGGAACGAGTTTCAAAAGCTACATTAAAAAATGACATGAACAAATTTTACAAGCAAGTTGTTGTCACAGCCTGTATGAAGCCATAACTGATCTTACTGTTTCAATTCTATGTAAGTATTAATTCTGTACGTGGGAGCTAAGGAGCACTATTCCACCTAAAGATAATTTTCCCAGAGATAAGTTAAGCTTTTCTTTCTTTTTTTTTTGTGAATATGGTCATTGATTATCATTTTTTTTTTTAGATTAAAGTTAATTGTAATTTTTGAACTTAGAGATGGCTTCATACATTTGAATTGCTTTTTTTAAAAGGGAGTAAGTCAACACTGTAATTTCAACAAAAATGATTCATGTTATGAAGAGGATCTTCGCCACTTTTTTTTTCATTTTCCATAAATCAACTTTTGGAGAGGGAGCAAATTGAAGAGACCATGTTCACAACACACACACAAACTAATTTATTTTTCTACTCACTGACACAATATACATGATAGGCAGTCAATTTGCCCTTTTTCCCGAATAGCGGTCATAAGATATGCCATAAAGTTATCCCGCTATTCGATCAGGTTTTTTCCAGTCGTGCCTTCACGACTGTCTGTAGCCATATGAACTCAGGCGCTCTCATGCATCTGTGCAGTAGGCAATCGCAAAAAGCCCCATTACCAATTATGGAGATCCTAGTTATTAATCTTGGGATCCCTGTCAAGCGTTACGCAATGTAACTGCGTAGATCATATAATTTTTTTTACATATGTTAGTTTTTTTTTTTGGTTTTCATTTCGAAACTGACACAGATATAAAGTTCATGGATTAAACTCATTTCATGTTCATTATATTTTTTTCATGGAGGTGTATTTTCTAATTTAAGTTTTTTTACAGCAGCATCCATGATGTTAATAGTTTTAACTTTGAGCGAATCATTACCATAAAAGGAAAGTTGGAAAACATATGTAAAGCCGAACAAATGATCAGTAGCAAACTAAGGCAGAGTTATGAGAATGACCTTGCTGCTATGGCTCCCTCAGCCATGATGTTTCCTGGTCTTCACCCCATGGCAATGATGTCCACCATCGGCAACTCTGGTTTCCCTCCGGGTCGTGGAGGACCTGCTCCCCCTCCTCCTCCACCACCATACGGCATGTATGGTAACCCCCCTCCATACCAGATGCCAATGATGTATTCTCCGAATGCAGGTGGTGGTGCCCCTCCTCAAAACATGGAACCCCTCAAAGAAACTGTTTACCTCTACATTCCAAACTCTGCTGTTGGTGCCATCATTGGAACCGGCGGAAGTACCATAAGAGATATGATTAGCTCTTCTGGTGCTAGTATTAAAGTAAGTTTTTGTTTAATTGTTTTTCTAAATTATACAGTGTAGCAGTGGTGATCAACCTATGACCTGTATGCCATGTGTGGCATGTTGGTTTGCTCAATGTTATGAATTTAAAAACAGGTTCTAGAACAGGGCTCTCCAGTCTATAAGCCCGCGAGCCAAATCCGGCCCACATGCATATTTTTCCTAACCTGTGGGAAGCTTAAGAACTGAAAACAAAACTTTTCTTAATTGTTAATATATTTCTTTTTAAAAGAAAACGAAGCAGAGAAAATCTCAAAAACCACTACTAAGCACGATCGTAGCCAAAGTGGGGCAGAAAGGGAAACTGCCTCTCCCTATAGGAGAGTCTTAACTTTCACTTTCCTCCCCTAAGTTACCAGAGATAGTTTAAAATTGTATTTTTGGGGCTTCATTAAAAAAAAAATATATGGAGGATAGTTGCTTTCCTGTTTGTTTCCTCTCACTTGAGAAAAAAATCCTTAAATGGTATTTTGGTGATTTTAATTTCAAACGATTACTGGGGAGAGATTCCAGTAGGGATTCCGGGGAGAGAGATTTTGCAGTAACCAAACCATCTGAGCTGAAATATTTTTGTGGATTGTTTGTCTGCCTTGCCTCCAGAAATTTAACAATGTGGCCCTTGAGCAAAAATGGTTGGAGACTCCTGTTCTAAAATTTCCCAAAATAGCTAGAGAGATTTTGCAGTAACCAAACCATCTGAGCTGAAATATTTTTGGATTGTTGGCCCGCCTTGCCTGCAAAAATTAACAATGTAGCCCTTGAGCAAAAATGGTCTGCTATTTTCCAGGAAAAGTTTAAATTTTTATACACATTTTGGTCCCAGAGATTCATTTTAAAATGAAGCAGGCCACAAGGGGAAAAAAAAAGTTCTGCTCCATTTCTGTTTACCAAGCAAATGTTTTACAATCTGGTTTTTGTTATTAAGTTTTAATATTTTTCATGTGATTCTCAAAGTAGGTTAGAATTTTTGTCCTTGATAGTTTGGTAGGGTTTCTAGAATTTTTTTTAGATTCCCTTTTCAATCAAAAACTTTTTAGTACAACATAAAAACTTGAAAAATCATTAACTTGGATTTCTGCAGCTACTGTGTCTTGTAATACGTTGACATTTTTGAAGCATTAGAATTGTATTTAAGACAAAAAAATAAAGAGGGTCTATTTTCAAAGAGATTATTTACCCAACAAGTTTTTTTTAAAAGAAGTTTGTCCTTGACAACAGATAATCATTTTAGATAAACCTGCAAAAAGCACCTGCAGTATTTTAGGAACAAAATTTAAATATTAGATGTATGCCTAAATTATATGTCATGAGAATGGATAGCAATTTTCATAGTAAATTTTTAGTGACCAATTTTTACTGGACTGATTTGCATATAACTCAGGTACATTAAATACTATAGAAAGCAATACTGTGTTGCAGTTATTGTATGGTTTATATCCTCATTGAAGTTCAAATTTGTCATTAGCATAAATACTAGTATCATCAGCATGGATTTTTTTTATCCATGCCTATGACAAATGGCTCTTAAAAGCTTAATTACTATTTTTTTACTAGTAAGTCCTGTTACTTTCCAAAATTTTACTTGCAATGATATATTTTTCTTGGCGATTATTTTTCATTTTATTTAATGTCTCTGTTTTGTCTAAGTTAGATAGAATTAACTTAATTGTCAATACCATGCTTATTTTTTTGTCCTTTAAGTTTCAAGCAACTTGAAACCTGATAGAATGTTCTGGTAGTTAATCGCAGGGGTGCAGAGTTGGAGGGAAAATGACAAAGCAGATAATTTTTATAAATAGCCTCCAATTCCTTTACTCTAAAATCAGTCGGACTCCACAAGTACTTGCGGGCGGAAGGAAAATCATAGACTCTTGACTCTTGAAATTTTAAACCTTAGACTATGACCCCTTTCTCCCCAAACCAACCTGACGCTGCAGCTCTGATTAACAGCTGTTTTTGGGCAGCATTTGAGCAAAATAAGTTATGAAAAAAAAAAAAACATTGAACATATTCAGGGACAATATTATTGTGAAGCAGAAATGCTTGCCCATTTGTAACATTTTTTATTTTGTTGATTTATCAGTTATTTAATTGTTTTAGTACATTGTACAAAAAGAAATGGCTAGTTTTAAAATATTAAGACAAATGCATTTATTTGATGTCTTAGAGAAAGTAAATGTCATATTTCACTTAAAGCACAGAAATATTTTTATAGGTTGCTCAAACAAATAAAGACGAACCTATTGATCGTCAAGCAGAAAGAAAAGTTACAATAATTGGACTCCCAGAATCACAGTGGAAGGTAAAGATTAATTTTAGTGCTAGATTTCTCCTCCTGTTTTGTTTTAGGAAATCAAATGAAATCGCTTAAAAATTGTTTTTCTTTAGGCTCAGTACATGATTTTCAAGAAAGTAAGTTTTGAGGCATATACTTCCCCTCAAGAATCTCGACTAAAAGTAGAAATTTGTGTACCTTCTAACCAAGTTGGACGAATAATTGGAAAAGGTGGCCAGACTGTAAGTTTAGTTTTTTCTAACCGTTTTAATGTACTTATACATTTATAAACTGTTGATTTGAACTACTTTCTCACAAAGCACTTTCTCCAAACAACCAAAATATGATGTAACAGTATTTTCCCATTAATTTAATGCTAATATGCCCTTCATTAGGAGATCACCTTCAAATCGATTTCCTTACAAAAGGATCTCGTTTTCTACCAGCAATGAATTCTCATTGCTTACTTATTCAATCACTTAATTAAATTGTTACAATGACACAGCAGTGTGATTGTTCATGTCAGGAGAGGATACAGATTTCCTGAAGGAATCTAGCTAATCACGGAAGTGGTAGGAACAGGGGGCTCTCGGGGGTGATGCCATTTAAAGAGGGGATTGTGTTGAAGAATGATTCTTCCCCCTTCCCTATGAAATAGCTTAGATGTCAAAAAGCACCAAATCTGTCAGGAATAAGGCACCTAATAGGGCATAAAATGTTCCTAATTAATTTCATAAGCATTGAAAAGAAATAGGATTTCAGATTTACTTTTGAAAATAATTAGTAAAAGATTACTGAATTGGTTATGTTTCATTCATAAAGTGTTTGAACACAATGTGGATGGATGATATTAGCAGTGGTTTAGGGGTAGGGCATCGTGTCTGCCCGTTTCATGTTATAAGACTTACCTTCAGAGACTCACGTGTTACCTACCACTTTGGCCATTTTCCAAGATATTCTTAATTGGTTTGCCAGAAGCCCAGGATTTAGTTCTGTGTTACATTTCTTTTTTGGGAAAGGAACAACCTTCCCTGATTTCATTTTGGGGCATTCCACAGAAAACAGTCATTTTGTCCTGCACTTGACAGCTCATGTATTTCATTAAAAATAATACTTTTAAATGTTAATGAATAATTTTTTTCTATTTCTCAACAAATAAAAACTTATGCCTGATTTCTTGAACGAAACTTTTGGTCATTACCCTTTAAAATTATTACTTTTTAATGTCGTGCAAGGCAAGCAGTTGACTTTTACGTGAAATAGTTTGGGACAGACCTAACCTGGCATCACAGATCCTAATCACAGTATATGGTGCTGCCAGGTTAGGTTTTTTCCAATTATAGTAACAGAAAGTAGCATGTTGTTCCTAGGAAAGTGGCTTCACACATTTTTTTCAAATTACACCTTCGTCTGAGCTTTAGGTGCTAAGCATTATTATTATTTGTACTTTTAAACAGTTGAGAAGCTAAGTGATTAGTTAAAATACTGGATTTCCAGGCTGACAAAATATCATTTCTAAATTTTTAATTAAGAGAAATTACGAATTATTTGATGTTTTAGTAAAAGTTGCGACACACTGAGCAACTCTTACTAAATAAGTAATACAAGTTGTAAAGCATAAAAAATGCCAGCCCATTTTGTCAATCAAATGTTCAGTGAAACTATTTCTCTGCTTTGTATGACATGGCATTATTATTCTTTTTTTTTTTTTTTAATTCTGAACTCGCCCTACTGTACAAAAAGGTTTATTTTTCTTGCCCTTTGAACACTTTTTTTTTTATTGCTATGTAGGATTTATTTTTCAAATTTTAACTGCTTACACCTCAAATTTATCCAATTTAGGTTAGAGAACTTCAAAGACAAACTCATGCAGTTATTAAGTTACCTGAAGAAAATGATAGTTCAGACAGTGAAGAAACACCCGTCCATATTATTGGTGATTTTTACAGCACACAAGTGAGTACATTTATTTATGCCCTACACATGCTCCTTGAATTTGATTTAAACAACTTTTGGGGTCTTTCAAGAATAACAATGCAGTCAAACTCCGCTGTTGTGAACTGCTGTTGTGAACTATCTTTGGACCCAGCAATTAATCCAATATTACCTATGGTTCATTATATCGAAATTCTTTGAAAAAATATTTTTTAGCACATGCAAAAATAGTGATCCTGATAGTCAGAATCTGCTTATAGATAAAATAAATGAGTGATTTTCAAATGCATACAATTAGATTTTTAGTAGAGCTTTCCAATTTTCTCAATTACAATCAGTAGATAATCTAATAAGTTTCTGATCCACATTTTTAGTAGAAAAAAAAAGAGTTCAGGATATTTCCTGCCTATTGCCTTTTCGAGATTGAAGGTGTCGAAATTCCTTGTTCTTTGCTGTTTAACTTTAGACAAAATTTTTATTGGAGATAAAGAGACTTATAAATGGCATTCAAGCCAATTTTAAGAATCCAACAAGGCACACTTTTGTCCGACTACTAGGCAGGGTTTAATAACATCATATGTTTCTCAAACAAGCTCAGCTCACCTGGTTTTTTAAACACAGTAAAATTCCTCTAATGCGGACACTAACAGGGGACAATATTTTTTTTTTGTCTGTTATAGATGGGTGCTTACAGGGCAGGGGTTTAATAATGTTAATTGCCTTAGAATCAGGGAATTAAAAATTGTCCACATAAGAGGGGTGTCCGCATTTGAGAGCGTCGCTTAGGAGGGGAAAAAAAAGAACCAAAACAACACCAATCAGCAACTGTTCATAGCTGATATTTTAAAGTCTTCTGTTGCATATTTGTCATTTTTCTGTTTCTCAAATGAGCATTGTGTAACAGAGGCTCTCATAATTTTTACTCAGGTTTTACTGCACCCGTTTTTGTGTGTTTTACATTTTTAGCAAGATACTTTTGTTTCTGGAATATTTATACATTAGCAATATCTGATACATTTTATTTTTTTATCTGAAAATTTGCTTCCTTTATTTCTATAGCAATTCAGAGAAAGAGTTGACTATGATAAAAGATAAATGCTAAATGTCACGTATATCATTGCAGGCTGCTCAACGCCAAATTCGAGCATTGGTGAACAAGAGTCAAATGGCTGGTCTTCGAAGACCCGGAGGACTGCCCCCAAACCAACGCCCTGTTCAAGCGAACTAGCGTGACCCCCAAGCCCCGCCACACATGACCTTCAAGATACCAAAGACCAACAAAAAATTGCCACCTCATCTTCATCTTTTGTGTACAGGTGGCTGTGGGTTTGGGGGATTGCAGACTAGGATGCATGGACGTCGTCGCTTTGTTTGGTTTCCACAGTAACATATCACCTCTGTGGGTGAGATGGTCCCGAGGTCCAGTCACGGCTGCAACTTCGCCTGGGACCTGGGGACCATCGTGTTGACTAAAGGGCTGTAAATCTCAGGAATGCGAGTAATATGTTAATATGTGTATGATAAAAGCATTTAAATTTTTGTAAGTAGGAGATTGTAATGTGAGGCAGTTGTTTAGTTAGTACAAAAACACGGACCATAATTGTTGATATATCATGGTCTTTGTGATGTTATGAAAAGTTTATTTTTGATACTTGTTGGAGAAACTTTTTTGTTGTCATTTTTTATGAAGGGCATTTTTTGCCAAGGAGTAAAAATGTGGCCAAAGGGAAAAAAAAAAAAGAAAACCAAAACAATACCAATCAGCAACTGCTCATAGCTGATATTTTAAAGTCTTCTATTGCAGATTTGTCATTTTTCTGTTTCTCCAATAAGCATTGTGTAACAGAGGCTCTCATAATAATCCCCAACCATCCCTTTTCTGTATGAGCCCTCGTTAAGGTTGTATATTCAAGCTTACTCTACATATGCATGCATTGTCACCATTAATGTGCAAAAGGTCTCTTACAATGTAGGGATTCCTTTTTAAATAAACTTACTTGTATCATGCCGAAGATTGCCATGGAAAACCAAACAAAGCCTAAACTTAAAAAAAAGAAAAGAAAAAAAAATGTATCTAGTTTTAAAGAATGAAACAGTATATTTTGCTGAGATACATCAACGTATAATTCACAATGGGAAAAGCATTTCTCATATTCTTTCATCCCCATTCTACCGGTTCACCTTGGAACGTGGTATCAATGTAGGTCATAGACAAAATACACGAAAAGAACAATAACTGGCTGTGGCACATTAGGGCAGGTCCTAATTTCTTATGCAAATTTTCTTTACTTGTTTTCATTTGGACCAAGATCCATCTACCAATACCGAAGTTGACATTCAAAATTACACTATTTTTTTGGCTCACATAAATGTATGTGCAGTTCTTTTTTTCCCCCAGTAAGATCTTTCTTAAACCTTGAATAAAACATTTAGAAGGACTGCAGAATTTATACTAACCAGCAACCAGAAGTGAACACACAAAATGCAAAATAATGCAAGACGAACCTCGATTGTTGTAGCATTGTGAATAATAATTTGAGGGACCTTTTGTCTTAACTGAAAATTATCAAGTTGCCTGTCCAATATTTAAAATGAATTGTAAAATTTAACATTGTAGTAGCTACTTTCCATTAATAGAATTTCTTGAAATGAGAGCGTTTTTACAGAATAATAATTTGTTTTTCTTCAAATGAATTTCAGATGTTATATGCCTTATCTATTAACTTAATAGCTATGCAGAACTATTTTTAAAAGGCCCATAAAAGTATTATTCATGAGTTATTGAATGCTATATTTTTCATCATGACCTAAGAGTGACTTATAACTATCACACACTAAGTACAAAGACTGCAAGTTATTTGCGTAGTCTCCATTGATATACTTGCTGCTGATATTTAGAGAAACAATAAAATATGAATTGATGACCTTCTCTTGACAAAAACTTCCTGGGAAGCAAATGTTTTTTAGTGACTATATTTTTGCAATGTGTTGATATGACTGCTTTTTACTTTTTGAAGTCGGGCAAAAATAAAATCCCAATGCATTTCAAGCAGTCTTACAGTAGGTACTTCCCCTCTACAGAGAAAGCAAGCAAGCAAGAAAGCTGATGATGTTAGAAATGAATTCTGTACTATGTCAAGCTTAGTACAGTACTGCACATTTTAAGGTATATATATTTATTGCCTTATGCTATCAAAGAAAATATTCTGTAGTTGGGAATTAAAAGTTTTGTTATGTATGCATGTTTTCTGGGTTCTATTTTAGAAACAACTTTTTTCCTTTCAGTATAAAAATGTATTCAACCTATTTTTACAACCATGTTTAATCATTTTATGTATTTCTAAAGCATAAATTATATTAGTTTTCAAATGCATATTTATATATATATATATATATGATTTCATTTAGATTTTTAACTTCCTATCTTTTAATTTTTGATTTACTGTTCAGTACAATAAGCATAAAAAGTAACTGAACGCTTAAAGAGTTATGCACCTGAATTACATTTACAAGATGGGAAGTTATATTAAATACTCAATATTGTAGTTCAGATAATTCTCATGTTCTAATCTGTGTTGTGTATTGAAAAGTCCATAACTATTGTCCCAATTTAAAAATCCATTTGTTTAAGATCGGTTTATGACTAAACCATCCAACTTTTGCAGTTTCGCATAGCTTTCTGTTTCATAGTTACTCTGCACAGTTTGTAGGGGCATGTGTTATGGTACTACAAAGTGTTTAAATCTATTGTTTATGTTGAATTTTCAGGCATTTTTTTCTTCCTGTTTCTGATATACATTGTTATTCTGCCTTATGAAATCATGTTTGGACTTAGATAATTAGTTTATTTTAATGTATTTACTCTTTTTTCTTTACAATGCTTGACTTGCTAATATTTACTTGTAATAGGAAATAGGTATCTTGAAATTTATGTACACTGCAGATATAAAATTGACAGTGTTAGTGGTATTTACTATTAATAATTTGCAATGCATGTTAGCTATAAGATTGTTACACTGTGAGGAAGCCCTAGTGTGAAGGGGAGAAGTAAATTAAATATGCATTTCTCTCTCATTTGCTACCTTTAACAGACCCAAGAAAAATAACTAAAGAACTTCCTGTCCTGTCCCATATAGAAATAGTTTTACAAAGATTTTCAAACTGATGTCACAATGATTTATTTACATTTTTATTGATGGATCTCAAATTTTGCCATCAGTGGAGAAACGATCAACGTGAAGCGGTGCATTCAAGTGCCATATTAACCTGTTCAAAGTATTCTTTTACTTATTAACAGTAGTACAAGAAATGGCCTGTTTTTTAATGCATCTTTGTCTCTTCACCACTCACTGATGGGGAAATTTTTCAGCTGCTATTGTTATAGTAATTCAATTTCTTCAAACAAAACCATATCAACAATAGCCCCGTAACCTAGAGTAACCTCGCAATGAGTTTCCACAACTTATACTTTCTGTATTTAATGGTCAGTGTTTATTTTTGTTCAATTAACTTAGAGGAGCTCAACAGTTAACACCTGGGGAATTCTGCCTTTTTTCCACCATAGATAAATCTGGCAGCCGCAGCAACATTCATTGTAGTAACAAACCTCTCATTTGTACAAACAGCTGCAACCCTGTACATGGCCTTCAAGCCACATTGAACTCCTCATATGTTCTATGTTTTCTATGAGGAATTAAATTATTCTAGTTAATTGCTCTGTCTCTTTCTTTTGTGTTCAGATTACTTTTTTTTTTCTCATTTGCAAAACATTCTCTTTGTAACAACTGTATGCAATAACCGTTATGTTAAGAGTAAAAATGATTGCCTCAATCTAATGATACATTTCACTGGCCTGGATTAGACTGCATTAAATGTCTATGCTTCTCGATTAAAAGATTAACTTTTTTCAGTCCCTTGACAATCGTTAAATCGGGGTAAAACTAGCAATATAAAAATATATATATATATATATATTTTTTTTTGCCAAATTTGCCTATAGTTGTTACTAGTGATGTTCCCATCCTTTTTTACGCGTTTATTTACATAATATGAAAATTTTTGAAGCTTGAGGGTATACACTATTTGTCTAAAAAATGCTTCAGAATATATGGTGTATATGTAGTATATCCTAAGGGAACACTATAGGTTGTTACAATTTTTTTTTTGGGGGGGGGGAGCACTTATTTTTTTTGCTCAGTAAAGGTTTTCCCCCCTCCAGAATTTACTGCATATTGATACCAAGTTTGGCAATTAAAATATAGTTTACTAGTTATTCTTAACTTATTAAACAAGAAACTAAGTCATGTAAAAAAGAAAACATTTATTTAACGGCATATTTCTATCAAAACATGGTATCAAATATTAACAAACATGAGGTACCAACTGAACAATAGTACTTCTAGCTGTTGTGAAGTCCAACATTAAATAAACAAAGTAAACGCACCAGTAGTGGCCACTTAAAAGGTTTATATTTGAAAAATAAGGATTCCAGGTCTCCCAATGCATTCAAACGTGCAGGAGGTAGACCTCAGACTATATTGTAGTGAGCAGTTCAAGGAAGAGTAGGTTGAGCATCATTGGATAAATAATATCAACTATTCAGTACGGTTGTCTGGATTGTCCATGTTTTTCCAGCTGTCTTCTAACGCTTCTCCATAACGAGGTATATAAACATGCTCAAAAATAATATTTTTAGAGCTGTGACCATGTTATGAAATGTGAAAGATCATGTTTGGAGCATTTTCAACTGGAAATAGTTGCTTTCTTGGCCTGCGGTATATCTGGCCACTACTAGTACCAAAAAAGTTGGAAAATTCAAAAGTGGCCACTACTGAATCAGAAAGGTTTTTCACAAATCAACTCTTATTTTCCTTTTTAATAGGTTGTAATCACTTTATATAATAACCTGCCTCATTTCTGATATAACATTGTGTGATCTAGTAGTGGCACCCGGTAGCCACTTCTAAACAATATGGCCACTACTGATTCATGTACAATGACCACTGATAGATCAAATTTGAGGTTTGAGAGAAAAAAAAAAACAAATTGACATTCTGGCATTTAAAAAAAATGGGACGATATAGAAAGTAGGGCTATCATATGCTTATTGAGTTTCTCTCTCAAATGTGATTTTCATATGCAAAAACTACTGTATTAGAATTTGCTTTTATGTTTAAACCAATGGCTCTGGGGGGGGGGGGGTGTTTTCACCCCCCTCGCTGCGCCACTGCCCTTTTCTATTTACAATGCAGATAATTTTTAATTTCTTACATTTAAGCAATCATTTCTTTAAAATACAGATTTTCTTAAGGTAAAAATCTTATTAAAATTAAGTCCCACACAGTAAAATAAGTAAAAGCTATGATATATAATATTTTCAGTTATAAAACTTGTTTATGGAACAATTTTTCCCTTGCAAGTCTTTAAATCATGTCAGTAAGTATGTGTTTTGCAACTAATAATCTATTGATTCATATTTATTCATGACTGCCAACAGTCAGGTGCCCCAAATTCAAATTTTTGGGAAGGGTTAAATTATCAGTTTACTGAACAACAAAATACGAGAATTGTACTTATAGTAGTTTTCTTAAATATCTGACTATTAATAATTTAGTAGTTACTAAAATTGTTTACAATAAATAACAGAAATAATCAGAAAAAAAAAATATATTTAGTTAAAGTGCTTAAAAATTAATTTACCAGACATTACCAGCTATTCCAGATATTTACCACCAAAGTTTTAGGATAGGTTAAAAATATTGTAAAATTTCCGAATTTGTGAAATATGTAACATTTACGGATTTCTTAAAAATTTTACTTTTGAAAATTCCCTGATTTCTGTATTTTATCAATGTCCCAAACGTCCGTAATTAATTCTTCAGATCAATTTTATTTTCTAAAATCTTCATTAACTTAAGACACAGCTGAGAATTAATGATACTTTTTATGAGTCTCTTGAATCAACATGGATGACTTAAAATTTTTGCGTTGAATGAGAGCGGCAAAATTAGAAGTCTATAAGTCCTCAACTACACGATTTAGACATAGGAGGGTTAAAAAAAATGCTAAATGCATAATTATAAATGTCCAAATGGCAAAATCATGCAGAAAAGAAAAACGAGTGAGTATTAAAGAAGTGGATGCAATCGTATTGTGAAATGTGTGAAAAAATGGGGTGTAATAGCGTACAAAAAATGGCAAAGATGCGCATGTTTAATCTAATCTGTGGAATTCGATATATGCATGTTCTTGAACTCAAAATCTGTGACCAACTGTCAATTTCCATGATTTTTGAGCATTTTTTTGGCCGGAAATCATGTTTTCCCATGACCATTTTCGATCAGAACCAAAATCCAAGTGCGCGGACACCCTGCCTTAAGTAGTATTGAAAATTATAAACTAGGCTACCAATTTCCTATGTCAATGCAACCATCCGTATATGTGCCTTGGTAAGTTGTAGGAAATAAAATGTCCTAGAATTGCATTGAATGGTGTGCTCACCTTACTATTTTATTATGAATGATTTTGAAGTGATAGTAATTATTCAGTTTATACTTGCCAAAGTTTATCTGTATAATACTTAAGTACATACATTTTATTTTACTTTATTTTTAACATTAGCGTACAAAAAAAATAAATTTTCTAATTTTATCCTAAGTACTTATGTCTTTGAAGAAAAATGTTCAGTAAAAATGAGATTAATATATTGGTACACCTTAATATACTTAATATAACTATCATATTGAATCAATTTTTTCATCAGTTATTTGAATTTAAAGTAATGTAAATTCTAGGAAAAGGATGTCAGATGGCCACACTACTGGATCAAATTTTAAGTTTGGGAAAAAATGGATAAAAAATTAAAATTCTGGCATATCTAAAAAATTGGACGATTAAGGAATAGTTGGGCTTAATACGCTCATTGAATTTTTAAAATTGGAAATAATATTGTAGACCCACAGTTTAAAAAAGACACAAAATATGCTTAACTGTGGCCACTACTAGTGCACTTACCTTGGTTGTATTTTCCCGAAAGGGAAAATATAACCAGGTTTTTAAAGTGGACCTGTTTGCTTTTGCATGGCACCTTCTCAATTTTGCTCAGTGAAAATTTTAAAAATATTATTTTTTCCGAGATTTTAACCTTGGTAAAATATAGTGAAAACATTTTTGCACGTGGAAAAATATGTATATAACCTAAGCAGATATAACCTGAAAATAAGCAATATAAATTCATTTGTCACATGCACAAGTTCCATGTGTGCAACTAAAGAATAGTAATAAGAGCATAATCAAATGTTTATTAAAAATACTTGTGATATTTACATCGGTTTTTTCAAAACCTCAATTTATAAATAAGAGACTAACTCATTTAAACGAACGTCATTCACATAGTCGGAACCATTGATAATGAATAAATCACACTGTAATGTCATAAGCACTAAGGATAGAGCTGACCGCCACGAATTCACCTTTGAATGGGTATCATCTAACATATCATTAATTGGGTCAGAATCCTTTTCTTTTTGCAAAATTTTGGAATAACTTGAGAATCCTTGAGCAAGAGCTGTAGCTATCTTCAATTTGATACCTAAAAATGTAAAGATTAAACCACTTAGTTCAAAGTTAAAAAAAAAAAAAAAAAAAGTCATTACATATAAAATCCGACACATTTTCAGAAATTTTCATGCCGCACCATTTTTGATGAAAATTGGTAGGTGATATGTACTAATTTTCTATACTCCCAAACCGTTATATTTTTTGGGGGGAAAATTCCCAAGATATAGAAAGTTTTTTGCTCCGTAGACGAGTAAAATTTGGCAAATGATCTTTTTTCTAAAAATTCCCGTAATTCATTTAAAATAGTAGGATGATCAAATATGGCTTCTTGTAAAGCTGAAAGATTTTTTATTTGTGCCCAAAAACTAAACGATTTAAGTTAAGCCTAGTTGTTTTAAAAAGTGCTGCTTTCGTCACTTCGAGCCTCAAAAAGCCGATGAGGGACTTACAGTAGGAAACTTTACTTACAGTAGGGGACTTTTTCCTATTGTAGATAGTTATGCACACTAGAAGCACAGAAAAAAAAAATAGGCTGATTCTAGTAGTGCTTCATGATGAAAAAATTGCTTAAACTTATGAAAAATGGGCTTTTTTACCCCCCCCCCCCCAAACGCCCTGAGGGTTTGGTGATAAAAAAAATTTGAAAATACTACGGTAAGAAGCTGTTACACTGCCCTTTAAAACAAAACAAAAACTTTTTTAAAGGCTTATATAAGCCTTTGAAAAAAGCATGTTTTTGGTGAAAAAGTATGTTTTGCAAATATAGTTAATAAAAATTGTAAACTATTTAATGTGTAAAATTGTGTTTACTAAATATATTTCATGGAAGTTTGGATAGATGGCATTTTAGAAGCTATTTATTCCAGTCTACTTCTTTTTTACTTTTTTCTATATCTAATACATAGAAGAAAGTATTGGGTTCGTGCAAATTTCGAATTTTGACGGATTCGAACGTTTTGAGGTGTGCTGAGTCCATTTCGACTATTTTTGGAAAATGTCTGTGTGTATGTATGTGTGTGTGTCACGTCTGTGTGTGACCAGTTTTTTGTGGCCGCTCTAAAGCAAAAACTACCGCATGAAATCGAACGAAATTTGGTACACATATGTGCCCCTATGTGAACCTGTGCCCATTGGTTTTTGGCGCGAATTCCTCCAAGGGGGGTGGAGCAATGGGACGTTTTTTGAGTTACGCGTGCTTGCTATTCCTCAGGAAGTAACTGGCGGAATCAGACAAAATTTGGTCCATATGTTGTCATTAACAGGAACAGGTGCTGATTCAATTTTGGTGTCAATAACTCAAACGGGGGTTGAGCTATAGAACGTTTTTTGTCGTCGATTGTGACTGCTGTATCTCAAGAAATAATGAACAGAATGAAAGAAAAATTTATCGGCAAGTAGTCCTTAGTGGGTATAAGAGCTGATTTTATTTTGGTGTCAACAGCTAAAAAGGGGGTAGCGCAATCGCCCGTTCTTTTTTTCCATTGTGAGTGCCCTATCTCAAGAAGTAATGCTGCGTTCTGGTTGAAATTTGGAATATATGTGAATCCATACGTAAACAGGCATTGGTTCAATTTTGACGCCAATCGCTCCAAGAGGTGTTGATTTTTTTTTTTTTTTTGAATAAAAATAGCTTTATTAATGCAACAATAAGAAAGATAAATCGTAATAGATTGTCGTCTGCGTATTTCTCGTGATTTTAATTGAATGGAAATGATCGGAAATATTATCTCAATGATTTAAAATTTTAACTGTTGCCATCTTATGTTTGTTAACAAATAAAATATTTGTAATTAATTCAAGCAAGGCTTTTAAAATAACTTTCAATTTTCGCTCTTTGCTTTGCTTTTAAAATAATTCAGACATTGGGATGGTAGTCAAGTTTTTGCATGTGTAATTTTGTTTTTGTTGGGAATATTGCTTCCTCGTCAAGCATGGGGAGGGATCAGAAAAAAAAAATAAAAATATAGAAGAAAGTTTCGTGATGGCCACAACATACTAGTTTTAAGTAGTGTGCGAAAATAATTATTCTGTTACTTTAAAGGCTCATATCTCTCTTATGCATTGAAATAACAAGACAGTTTTTGTTTTGTTTTAAAGGGTAACATACAGGGCTGTTGACAGGATTTATGGCCCCCTATGCAACTTTCTTCAGAGCCCCTATCTTTTTACTTAACCTTTAACCTCCTCTTTCTAGGCTCAGTTTTCACATAAATATTTAAAATTGATTTGCGATTTCAGGTATGGGGACCCGTTTTGTAGCTCGGACAACTTGATGTCGATAGCAAAACAGGCCATTTTATATTTTTTTCCTCACGATGTGTCTTTTCCTACGCGCGCGCGTGTGTGTGTGTACTTAAGAGAAATGAATAAATAAACATTTCTGCTGTCTGTCTTTTTTTACCTCCTTGAAAGAGGAGGGATATCAGGAGAGTGATGCAGGGATCTCCTTTGGATTGAGGGTAGAATATCTCTAACTTTAGGGGTTCCGGGGGTTTCTCCCCCGGGAAATTTTTTGAAAAATACACTAAAAAATTCTGCATTTTGAGGCCTTATATGGGATAATAGGAATTACAAAAACATAGGAAAGAAAAAAGGAAAACAAGAAATTTCTTAAACTTTACACTCTTTTGCAAACTAAGACAATACAAACTGCTTGTGGTTCAACAAATCGTTGATATTAATGGATAGAGAGGAAGAGCGACGAGGGAGAAACGATGACGCATTGTCACTTGCTCACATCGACTCTCGGTATAATTAGTTTTCTATCATCCCTTATCAACTCACGAAGAAACGGGACACTGAATTAACTGAAAAAAGATCAAGATTAAAATATGCTTTAAAAGAAATGGTGGAAATAACAGCCTAACCATTTAGACAAATCATACTTGATACAACTGATAGGAAATAAAATTGAAGCACTCTTCAAGCAGTATCAGAAACTTTTTAAATTATTTTCAAGGCCTCTAGAACAATTAAAATTATTCAAAGCAGTTCATTTGTACTTTCTAATCTCTGATATTTTAATACTTGATTGTATAGTTTTACATTCCAACTTAGTAAGAAACCCCTGTTATTCTGCACTATTTATTTTTAAACAAAAAGTAGTGCAGAAAATGAAAAGGAATAGAGGTAGTGAAGTAATTTTTCTCATGCGATTGACAGTATGCAGTAGGAGTAATATAAAAACAGGCAATAACAAAATAACTTTCAAAATACGGAATTCAGGTTTAAATAAATAGCCAAATATGAACATGCTATGTCACGAATACATGCTAGTCATGTATTTCAAGCAAGCAATATGTTGCAGGAACGTCATAACCATACTTTTTTACATTTTTGATGCAGAATGTAGCGAGGAACTAAATTTGGCACATTTTGGCATCCCTTCCCCCCTTCTCGCATTTGAAGAAGTTTAAAATGTCCCAAGTTCTTTAGGTTTTTAAGCACATGAAATGAAATTCATTTTTTAAGGTATTTTTCCTTTTTTTAGGATCGAATCATGCAATTTTTTCGAGAGTTGGGGGCTCCCAAAGAAGCGGGGTACCTAAGTTATAGCTTGTTTAGCTTATAGGTAAATCCAGCACTGATTCTAATTAATGATGACATAACTGTGCTCTTTTTGGATATGTAAGGGCATTCTATGCACTTTCATGAGGAAACATCTTTCAAAGTGCCCCCCAATCGCCCCCTGCCCGTTTTTACTCTAGAAACAACACTAGAACTAGTTTCCATTTGTATCACCGTACTCAAAGCTAAATCAACTTGTATTTTAAATCTTTTCATCAAACTGCGTCGCTTGCCTATGTTTTGAGTTTCAAACGCTGAAAATGCAAGCGCTTATATTTATGCCTTTTTTTTAAAATTTCTTTGCCCTTTTTCCATTTCACTAAAATCCTGTTTAGCTTTCAAAAAGAAGCAATTTTTTTAGCCTTGGAATTCACGCAAAAAAAAAAGTTATTTATTTTTGGTTCAAGGCGTCGATAGTGGGCTATGAAGATAAGAACAAGTAGAATTTATCACTTCGAGCCTGATCACTTTCACTGAATTCACTTCGATTGAAAACTAATAATCTTAACTATTAATCTTAACTCTAAGAGGAAGACTTCCTTCAAACTAAAAAGTTTTCTTTAAGGGAAGGGGGGATTTATCTTTATCTTAGGCCCGCTTTGCGGGCCCCTCAATCTCATGGTCCCTGTGCAATGCATAGGCTTGTCCCCCTCTCTCAATGGCCCTGGTAACATAAGCTTTTTACCCTAGCATTTTCAAATTTTTATCCCCAAACCCCAAGGCCAGTTTTGGGGAGCGAAAAAACCCATGTTTTCTTAAGTTAAGGCAATTTTTTCATAATAAAAGACTGCCAATATCAGCTTATTTTTCTCTGTATTTTAAGTATGCACAACTAACTTTTAACAGGAAAAAAAATAGGCTCCTACTGTATCCCTTTTTCGATTTTTTTATGCTCGAAGTGACGAAAACTGCACTTTTTAAACCACAGATTGACACAGGAAAATTTCTAATTGTCGTTTTTGTACTTCTGAGCATTAATTAGGTGTAGAGCAACTTACAGTAGGAGGCTAACTTTTTTTCTTGGTGCAGTTAGTTGTGCATACTAAAAGTACAGAGAATTGGCAGTCTTTTATTATGAAAAAATTTCCTAAACTTTGGAAAAAATGGCTTTTTCACACCCCATAAATGGCCTGTGGATTTGGGGATAAAAATTTGAAAATGCTATGGTCAAAAGCTCTTTGTTACCTTTTAAAACGAAACACTATCCTGTTTTTAAAATGCGTAAAAAAGATATAAGCCTTTAAAGTGATAGAATAATTATTTTCGTACACTATTTAAAAACCCTAAATAGACTGAATAAATAGCCTCTTAAATGCCATCTAACCCATTGAGAAGGAATAGATGGAGAGAGTGCAACCCTACTATCGCGATACTAAGTGATACAGTATCGCGACCGCAACAGTACCATGTGACCTGGGGAGCAATTTCGAGTTGACCGTAACCGCTGAAGAAGTTTTCATTAGCTGAAGCCATGCATGATAACAACCTTTAACTGTAGAAGGGAAAAATTAGATTTATAGTAATAGTGCAGTATTCTAGCATTGTAAACTGTGAGGAAAAAGTCACACCAGGAGGTCCAGTAACTTTTCCCTAGCATGTACGAATGTTTTTTACTTCTAAATAAAGAAAAAATAACATTTATATGCATTCAACAAGTGCATATTCCACAGTCGCCTATAATTTTTAAATTTTTGTACTTATTTTACCTATAAAAGTTGTAAAACATTGTTTATCTTGAGTGTAAATAACATTTTAGTTCCATAAAAACACTTTTTACTTAACTAGTAATTATTTTAATGGCCTCTTAAGCATTTTGTGTGCATTTGCTTTGTTGGCGAGTATCTTCTCGCCAAGCTCCTGTGAACACCAGATGCGCAAGAATCAATATTTGCTATTTTTATGCTTCAATTTAAATACTAGTATGCCTGCGTATGAAATCATTTCAAAACATTGATTACAATACATATGAATCCATAAATTTTCAGTCAATAACAGAACACTTTAAACTATTTATACATGCCCATCATTTCAGGGAATAAACATCAAAATACATGAAAAATGCAATTGCATTATATTTTAAAATCCGGAAAGAAGTGGGGAGAGGGAGTTTGAACGATAGGCCTGTATTTGTATCCGTTATTTATTTATTATTATGCAGTAAAGGAAACGGAGCCAGAGTTGCTCTGATTTGTAGCCCGACTTCATAATAAGCGCCGTCACTTCGTCTAAAAAATATTTAATGCCAAAAGAGCGATTGCGTGCCAAAACGCGACAACTTCCCAGCCAAACAAGTCACCTGACATGGGAAACATTGGGTCCCAAGCTAATTTCACTGAGACATTTGCTATGACTCCCTCCATTAGTATTCCTTCTCAATGATCTAACCAGATTTCCATGATAAGGAAACATTTTAAATCTCCCAAGCCTCAAAACAAAACCCAGAATTTTATTTGTTCATAATCGAGAAAAAAAAGGCAACAATATTTCATCTCATTGATTTTCTTCACGCTACAAATTTTAATAAAATCATTGTTACGGAAAGTTGAGATGAAGCACTGAATAATAATTTGAATGGAGGAAAGCCTTCGAAAAATAGGGATTTTATGTCAATCTAAGTGTCTTAATTGATAGTTTTTAATTGATATCTCTGCTAATAATTTTCGGAGGATTATGTTAAATAGCCAAACAAAGACTGGAAAATTAGGAATCCATCGATACTTGGTACCATGGTCAGTTCAGTGTCGTTCGGGAGAAGTAACTCGCGGATATGAATGACTATATACATATATACGCTCTGTTTTTAATTATATAAGATATTACCAACAAAATTTCATCAAAATCAAAAATGGTACGGCACAGTCCATTTGTTGATTTAATATGGAATGACCCACATATAAAGAAATCTAGTTTGTTTTCTTTTCACAGCAGTACATCACTTGTAGCAACGTTTCTCAACCTTTTTACACTTAAACAGGCGAGTTTTTTTTGTTACAAAAACAAAACCTTTGACTTGTAAATTTTTAAAAGCAGTATTTAAATATAAAACTAGTGTATTTATTTCAATAATTACACAAAAGCAAATAAACATTCAAGAAAAATCATAGAATGAAAATTAATTGCAAAATTCACTTAAAATGTAAAAGACAATTATAAATTTTTTTAAAATGTATTTTTAGTAAGAGGAGCGAAGATTTCTGAGGACTGGTCAAAATCTTCTGAGTTCCGGTCTGCTGAACCACAGTTGAGAATTGCAGACTTAAAAGAATATCTTTTTTGGAATTCGTATATATGATTTTTTTGGTTTTATGGTTATTCAACATTCTAAGTTTATCCTTGTACAAATTTGTTTATGTTTTTGGTTAAGCATGTTTTATATTATCTGTATTGAAAACATAATAATACATGGGATGAAAAGAGTTGAATGCTGAGAAATAACTTCAGACTATTTTTCCGTATGCTAGAGAAAGAATATATGAAACGCTTTTAGTGTGCTATCTTTTAGCATCCTGCACAAGAAAACAATTTCTTTTTGTTTCAATGATATTTCCAATTTTGTTACAAAGGAAATAAATAATTTTTAAAAAAAAAATTTATTTTGAAAATATTAATTCACTATATCGCATATAAAAAGCTAGTAAATCATTTAAACAAACAGCCAGAAATAAAAATTTTAACCAGTAATAAATTATCATTTACGGTGATAAAAACCTAATACTCCTTTAAAACATGCTTGTTTCCATAGAGTTGAAAAACTAATGAAAGCAAAGGAGCAAATTCCTCGATTTTTAGTCCTCAGAATTTTGGTGCAGATGTTAACCATAGAGGGTGCAGGTGGGGATAGCTCACACAGGGGTTGAGCAACTGAATCTTTGTTTATTGGGACTGCTATATCTCAAAAAGTAACAAAACGAATCAAACGACAATTGTTCAAAAGGGGATGGCATTCCTTTTCTTACATTGCAAGAGTTATATCTCAAAAAGTAATGCTACATTTTGAATGAAATTTCAATTAAAATAAAAATTGCTCAGTTAATACAACAATGAAAGATATATTAAAATGTAGTCTGCTCGAGAGAGCCTATCATGTGTTTTAATTGTAGAAAACAATAAGAAAAATTGCAATGTTAAAATTTTTATCTGCATTGCCATTTTTTTGTAAAAGAAAATGTTGTGCATACAGTAGTTTTTGCTCTAGAGCGATCACAAAAACCATGAACATTTTCCAAAAAATAGTCACAACATACTCTGCACGCCTCAAAAGGTGCAAATCCATCGAAATTCAAAAATTTTCATGAATCCAATACTTTTTTTTATGAGTAATGAAAAATTAAACAATTATAAGTGTATTCTTTTAGAGTCAAGTATTTTATGAAATGCCATTGATAAAGTCGCCATTTCAAGCAAAAGGAATCCATAAATAAGCTCACTATTCTGGATACAGGTCTTCTCCAATATTTTGCTACACCAATTTTCTGATTTCCCACATCCAGGTAACAAACTATGCTCAGATCCATGATGCAATCTTGAAAGTAAGTGCCAGAATTGGTGCACATGGCTACTTAAAACTGAAGAACTAGGATGACATAACACCACAGTATGGAAATGTGCCTAATGAGATAGATAATACATAGGTTAAACATTTGATAATCTCCATACAGTTTAAAATCAACAAAAATTTGTTTGAATAAATTGTTTACACATAAAGCCAAACTTACCTCATTTTTAAAGCATTTTAGTATTTATAGTAGATAGTTGCAGGTTTAGTTGAAAATTCTCAGTTTTAGTGAAATTTTAAATTACGTTCATATAATACAGTGAAATCCTGATTTTAGGTTGTCCATTTGATACACTACCCCAATTGCTTCGAACGTCATTTTCTGTTACTCCCTGAAAAAGGCTATACTGATATGTTAAAATATTCCGGATTTTAGGTCACCCTTTTTCAGAAAGTCTGTTTAATACGTTTTTCCGTGCAAACGGCTAGTGCAGGGAACCTCGGAGTATAAACAAAAATGTTTTTCTACAAACAGATCAAAATAAATTGTCACATACAAGACTCACGCAAACTATTGTTTTTTTTTTTTTTTTTTCCAAATTTCCATTTTTGTAAGCTAAATCTGTTAAAACTTTTTGAAGCTTATTGCCCTTTTTCTGCGAGGGGGCTTTCCTTTGATAGTCCTATGTTCCTTGATGAAGATTGAATCTATTATTTCAGAAACGTTTTTTTTTTTTTGCAAAATCAAGTTAGCTGTGGTTTTACCATACTTGTATGTAGAGAAATCGACTGGTGTAGAATCGAAGGCAATCCTTGTACAACAAAGTCCTTTATTTAAGGGCCACATTTTTCATTTAGTGCTTACTGGATTTCACTGTATAATGAATACATGATCAATGTTTACATACCTTGTAAAGAATTTTTTACGAGTTAGGCTCGAGAAATTATTTTCAAAAATGTTTGTTGAGCTGTAGAAAGCATTTTATGCGTTTACATTTGTAGTAACATAGTATAATATAGACAAAAATAGATTCCAAATATCTAGTAAGTATCTGGAATACGGTTTTGGAACCCCGTTTTTTTTTTTATAGAAATAGTCGCATTATTTCGAACAAAGTCTCAAAAGAGTGCTGGAAATATTTTGCCAGATTTTTTATGGAGCAAAATGTCAAACAGTATCTACCACCTTTTTCAAAAAAATTCATTTTTTCTCGAATTTGAAACAATCAAAGAATGGATATTTCAAAAAAGCAAAAAGTACACAACACAGATAGAGGCTTGAAAAATACTCGGAGAAAAATTTACATGAAAACTTCAAAGGAATTTTTAAAACCTTCATCCAACTTTCCCCGCAGGTTAACATTGGATCCGTAGGCTTTCAGACTCTCAGTGAAAAGCATCCTTAAATTTGCTTATAAAGTAGCATTAATATACATATTTATCTTTCTTTGGATGCACCAGCTCCATTGTTTATGCCTTCTTGATGTAGTGGAAAAGTAATGGGGGTAGTGCATCCCCAGAAATAGAAATATTCATTAATGCTATATTATCAGCATACTTAAGATCATTTTAATCTTAATTATATCCGTGAATTAATTTGAATAACACGGAAAGGTTCCTCACTAAAGGTCTGCGATGCAATTTTACGCAAAATGCCATACCTCCTTTTTTTAAAAAAAATTTACAACGTGAATTTTTTTTTTTTTCGGATATAGGGTTTACTGGTGTGAGTCCTATACTCTGGTTTCATGCCAAAAAATAAGGGAAAAAATTGTAAAACAAACCCCTAGAAAAAAGGATGGGTTTTGATGATTTTAAAAATATAATAAGTGGTAATACCCCCCATGAGTCAACCAATTTCCTCCATATGTTCTTGCATACAAACTTAGCACCTCTCTAACCCCTCAGAAAAGTATTAATGTATAATATAACGATTCCTTCCCCTCCAAATAAAAATAATGGCTATGAAACTGTCAAAAACTGAAAAAAAATTGCGGGCGACATTTCCAAAAAAGTGGGACGTGTGAATGGAAAAAGGTGGTCATATTTGGATTCAGGAGGTCATTTAGCACAAGAATTCACAAGAATTATCTCAGAAGCACTCTTTAAAAACTATATCCTTTCTGAACACAAATCAAATTGTGAAGATGTTTCCAAGCATGTGGATTCACTTTCAAAAGCACTCATTCATTCCTTCATTGAAAAATGCCTCCGGAAAAGAGGGGAGTAGTAAATGCAAACGGTCGTTTGCGCTAATGATTGTAAATCTTATACACCTCACCCGGTTTTTCCCCTCAAGAAAGGAGGGACCGGTGGGAGGCGTGGCTTAGTAGAGAAATTGAGCTTTTTCGAAAATATTTCAGATGGTTGGAACCCCGATATATTTTTAGAAATGGTCGCATTATTTCAAACTTAGTCTCAAAAGAGAGCTGGAAATATTTTGCGTGTTGGGGCGTTCTTAAAATTTCGATAGCACGATTTGCAGCTTTTTTACAGAGCGAAAGGTTCAACAGTACCTCGTTTTCGAAAAAATTCATTTTTTCTCGAATTTTAAAAAATCGAAGAATGGACGTATCAAAAAAGTAAAAACTAAAATACACAGAAATAGGCTTGAAAAATACTCAGAAAAAAAAATTGACCCGAAAACTTCAAAGGAATTTTGTAAAATAACATTCAACTTTCCCCGTAGGTTAGCATTGGATCCGAAGCTTTCAGACTCTCAGTGAAGAGCACCCTTAATATCTTTCCCCAACTATGGAACTGGGTATTCTTGAAATAATAGTGCACACAGTTTTATATGCATAGAAAATAAAAAGAATAACAAAGTAATAGAAAGAAAAAAATACCTTTTCATAACATTTATTGTTGACTAAATAATATTCCTCTTGTGTTTCCTTCTGCGATGTGTTCCAACGTTGAATGCTAACATTTGAAAGAATATTTTTCTGTGAAATAAAAAAGAAGTTAGTATTAATACATTTAGAAAAAATAAACACAGGGAAATGCAACTTCAATGTCTTAATGAAACATGATCACAAAACAGCAATGCAAAAGAGAGAAAACACATCACTTTTTCTTATATTTAAATAGAAAAGTTCATCATGAGTATAGCTTAAGAATGTTAGATAAATAGGGAGTTTTATTTGTCTCTTAAAGCCATTTGCTTATAATGCTCCTGGCTTTTGTTGGATGTCTTTTCATCCATAAGCTCATTTCTTTTGCATTGAAAAAGGCGTTCTTTGTAATGCCCAAACACGCGTCTGCAGTAATCTGCAATTTGTGCTTTTTGACGTAGTTATTTCTTATTTTATTCTTAGGCATACTTATTTGGAATGAACTTAAATCTTTAATACGTGAGTAATACTAATAAAGTATTAACAGTTAGTTAACTAAAAATATCAAACAAACATGAAAGAACTTTGGAGCCATGTTAATATTTCCGTTTAGAAACAAAATGCAACAAAAGGTTAAGGAGGTATGATATTTAAAATAAAATAAAGTGGGGAAAAAATCTTAAGGTATTGCAAAAAAACAACTCAGTTCAAAATATTAGAAGTTTTTTACTGGGACCATTTCAGTCAAACAAATAAAAATATTAGGGTGGTTATAAAAAACACTATAAAAAAACAGTCATTTTATTTTGGAAAAGAAAAACTGGGAGATGGTTTTGCACAGAATTTTTATTTCAAATAAATAAAAGAGGAGAGGGATCAACTCAGAATCTTAAAAATGCACTTTTAAGCTACCTTTACTCATGTAAGGTAAGGGGTAAGCAGGGTATTTATTCATAGAAAAAAGTCCAAAATGGCAGTTTTAATAACACAATTTTAGAAAATCTTTGAAGTTGAGGGATGGATGGAGTGTGTTGTAGAATTTTCCCTCTGAAATTTTTCAAAATTGAAGTCTTAAACATACAATTTTAGGATGTCTTTAGTGACAGATATCTCCCATGAAATTTTTAAAAATAATTTTTTTTTTTATTCCGTTACAAGATGTAGTTTTTTAAAAAAATCACAGAGGATGTTCTGAGCAGGTTTAGCTAGTTGTTACAGAAAAAGTCACTAATAAATAATTTCATGGAATGGAATTTCATCCTATCATTCAAAAACAGTCAAAGTAAATATGCCACATACTGCCCTTTACTATTTAATTAGTATAATATAAGGGTGCTATCTCACTCTTCTTTCAAATTTGTGGAGTAAAGGCACTGAAAGATAAAAACATTTTCTAAGGGGAGAAAATTATACTTTTCCCTCCTTTCTCTAAAAAATAAAACATACACTTCGAGGGAAATTCAAAATTTTTTGGATTTTTTTAGAACTAAAATGATTTTCTAAAAACAAGAATTTCTGTTAAATTTTTTTGTAAATATTTTACTTAATAGATCAGTTAGCTGAACAAAGTAATCCTTTTCCACCACATAACTCTTTATTTTATAGTCGTCATTCAATTTTAATCAAAAAAGAATTAAATCTAAACAAGTCTCACCACATCACAGTCAAGCAAATATGCACATGCCATTGGATTAAAAACTGTATGAAGGACTTTCATTGTTTCTGATGGCAGGTTGGAGAATATAAGAATTGAAAGTGAATGACAAAAGGAAGCAATTTCAGGATCAACATCGCCTCTTACAAACAGCAGGGTAATTTTCAGCTATATAAGTTTGAAAATGAAAACTCAGTTAGTATAATATCAGGCTTAATAAGACAAAAAATCTTTTTTAATGTATACGATGGATAAGCTTGAATTTCACATGTGTTTTAGACAACCACCACATAAAGGGAAAAAAAAAGCGAACTTTAGAGAAGAAGCAAAGATGTGTGAGAGATGAGCTTTCCATCTAGTTGGTATTTAAAAAAGAAACATGTATTAAGCTTCATTTTTGGGATATGAGGTTTTCATTCTTATTGTTTTGAATTATAACAATATTAATATCATGAACTATTGAAGAAACATGTTTTGTTAAAATGGTTTTTTAAGGAATTCATTATTGAAAGCATATGATATTAATGAGCAGAGTCCATTGAAATTCAATTAAATTACTTAGAAATAATATTTTGTACTTAAGAAATTAAAAAAAAAGCCTAGTTTGTAATGAAAAAAAAATACTTCAAAATTGGCATTTAAATAAAATTAGAGAAAAAACTGCCTCTCATTAAAGTAGACAAAAACATCCCTCTCTCACCAACCACCTGCTGAGAATACTTAACATTGGAACTGTATTCAATTTAAAACATTAGATCAGTACAAAAAAATTTATTACATTACAAGATAATTTTTTAAAAATAAAATCTAACAAGTGTTTTTTCATTAAATTTACAGAAATTTTAAAATTAAACCGACTGAAAAACGAATCTGTAACTGTCTTCATGTGTAAAACAGCACAAAATGGTTACAATGACGAAGAAAGTGCGGTTTTATCGCATTATTATCAAAATAAAAATAAAGGTTCATAAAATCTTAAAATTTAACAAAGCAAAGAGAAAGTTAATTGACTCTAACTCTAGAAATAAGACAACAGACTTTTACATTGAAACAGAGAATTAAAATAAAACAATTTCAAATTAAGCATTTTCAAATTCACCTTTGAATTACTTTTAAAGTTCTTATTTTTGCAAGCCATAATTTTCACAAAATGAAGATATTGGAGTTTGAACTGAAATTTTCAGTCAGACTGAAAATTTTGCGCATTTTACATGAACAGAACCAAAAGATGACAAATGCTGAATATATCTAAATACAAAATTACTTTTAGGCTTACATTTTTCACATGAACAAATTTGCACTAAATAATGTGCTGAAACACTGCTTTCTTTAAATTGTTCTTAGTGGATTCTCACTGGTTACTTTTGTGTTAAAACTTATTTTCCAACATTATTCAAAAACGCTTTTAATGTCTTGCAATAACTCTCATGAATAATTAAATATTATAATAAAAAAACAAAACAATTTTATTAGAATGATTGCAATATAAGAATTCATCACAACAATTCATTAAATGATCCCAAAAAAGAATGAAAACCTTCAAACTTATACAGCATGTTTACAAAATATTATTAAAATAAATATACGCAGGCAATCAATTAAAAAATATGGCAGTTAAATAATTCTGTTTTTTCTTCTTTTTTTTTTTTCTTTTTTAACAATATTGCTTTTTGAAAACAGTCAATGTTTTCTCACTTTGTTTTGTTTTTTTTTTTCATTTACGCTGACTTTAAGATCTTTTAAAAACGATTTAACCTAAAAACTAATATCACTTTGCAGCCAATACATCTATGGAAGCTGGTACTTCCGGTGACGTACAAGACTTGTATTACCAGTTAGTACATGCTGGCATACCTCTTAGTCAGTGTCTTTCGAACACTATTTTCCCGTTTGAAGTAAAAACTTCATTTAAAAATGATTTCTTCAAGAGATTAGTAAGACTTTATAAAGTTCGCATTGTAGAGTCCAACATGGGATATAACAATTTTCTGATTAAATGCTGAATATCTCTACAAATACTCATGCAAATTTTAAACAACCAGCATATTCTCATGAATCAAACATTTGACTTTAGCTATTGATTTTAAATAAAATTTGATCTAGGAGTTTGTTGCAGACACAATTCGGACAAAATACTGTGAAATGGCAGTGATGAAAAACATATTTCAATAAAATGACAAAAGGTGATTCATATTTACTTTAGAAATCAAGCTGCAGCATTTTTTGATCCAAACCTCTCTCTCACATAAATAATAATTTTCTGCAGTCTTCTGCTTCGTTATAGAAATTTTAGGGTTAAAACCTAGATGAACATACTCAAATGTAATACTCCCTTTTATTACCTACAAATGAAAGTCAAAAAATTGAAAAAAAAAATACAATGTAGTTATTGTCATTGAAATTTGGTTCAAAACACAATATGTATAAAATCAAATTTATAATATATGAAGGGCCACAGGGAAAAATGATCAGAGTCCTCAACACAATTTCTAGCATTATATTTTTAAACTTTGAAGGGAATTCATTTTTGCATGTTAACGTCAATCTTTTCCTTGTTATAACTCAGTGACTATAATCTTTTCGCCAGAATGATATTAAAGCTGAACACTATTTGTAATAATCCAACAGCTCTCATAGGAATCTGATTTTCTCAAAAAAAAAAAAAAAAAAAAAAATTTGAACTATGATCACTTTCCTGTAGCCCCTCATATAGCAGTTTTATTTTCAAATCAAACCTCAATTTTAATTTAACACATTTTTACCATTTCCATCACACCAATGCAAGACAAAACAATTTTCTGAGTTTTTCATTTACTGTATTTTTGAGAGTATGCGCCGCACACATTGTACATGCCGAATCATAATATTTATTGAAGAAAGGGGGGAAAAATCTACTGTATGCACTACAGCCATCTTTAGTGCAGCACTCAAAGTTTAACAATTTAAAAGCAATATTAATAGTCAAGACAGCTGGAATGGAATTTAACATAAGGTGAATGTTAAATTCCATTCCAAGATAATTAATATGATTAATCTTGAGGTACGCATTATAACAAGTTCTCTACTGTAATGAAATTGTTAATTCAAGTTAAATTATAGCATATTTTCTACACATTAAAGAACAATTTATAAAACAATAAAACTAAATTACTGTCTTGCAAATGGTTAAATAGAAATAGAAAGGAAGAATTGTTTCACACAAAAGATGATTACACATTAACTAATTTTTTTAAAATAAGAAAGTCACTATTTACTATAAGAGATAAAGTTTTTACAGCCTTTATTGCCTGCTCATTTGCAACTAATGTGAGTGCCAATAGATTCACAGAGTGAAAATTCACATCAACTAAATAAAAGTAAAGCAATGACAAAAAAGTGTCGTGTTTATTTCAAAGTTGAATAAAGTTAAGTTGCATGATAATTTTTTTTATGATCAGTGCAAAGTGAGTGATAAGCACAATCAAGTTAAATTACCAATGCTCTGCAGGATTCATTTATTTTGAAGTCTTGGCTTTCAAAATTCCTAAAATTTGATTTTATAAGCAAGCCTTGGATAACAGAAGAATATGCAGAAGATGTGGTTATTGGACAAATAATTATGCTTTCAGTATTAAATCTATAAAATATGAAAGATACAGAAACATTTTTTTTCCAATATACATCATTGAAACAAAAATTAACAATGGAGAACTTGAATTGGTAAAAAAATATTTAAAACTGATATACACTAGCAAGATTCTTTTTTAAGAACAGGATGAAGAATAAAATTATCAAATTTATTTGTTGACACAGTAAAACTTGTCTATAGGGATACTATTGGAATCTTTTTTTTTTTTTTGTACACAAGTCATCCTTATAAACAGTTTTAACATTTATACAAACATCCCCCAAACATAATCTAGTGGGAACAATATATCATCGCCTCAGAACAACGGTAGGATATCTTATTGTTGTTTCTGGAAATAGGTGTCATAGGTTTCTGGGGACGGTTGTTCTGAAGTGATGATAACAAGTTAAGTTCAAAAAAAAGTTTTATATTTAAAAAAAACCATGGTCCAAGCAGAGTTTACACTAAAGCACAGGACTGCGAGATTCCCTCAACTTTTGCAAAAATCCCACTCAATAAAAATCCTTTTGCACACTGTTCCTGTTGCTCACCATGCAGATATAAGTAAAAAAGATTGCAAAATTTATTATCTGGGATTTTTTATTTTTCTTATTTATTTTTGGAAGACAGCCAATATAAATGGAATGGCTTTTGATCATTTTAACCATCTTATTATCAACAAACAGAAGAACCTGAGAATTTAACCACAAAGATTCCATAAAAAAGATAGAGAATAGCTTTATTTATTTATTTACTCATCATTATTACTATTATTAATTTTGTTTTTGGTTTACTAAAGTCTTAAAAACTTTCAGAACTTTGAATTTATCTTCCGCTCCCAGTTTCATCAAATAAAACATATTTAAATCCATTTCGAGCTGAGCTACACTGAAACACTTTCCTTCACTATATCGCCTTTGAGGCATTGACACATTTTTTAGAATAATTGAGAGTAGTGCATCAGAGCATACCATTTAGCAAATAATAGATCCAAAAAAAAAAAAAAGACTTGCCTGTGTAAGAGACATTGAAAAATATTTTAACAATAATTTTGCTTTAAACAAATTGTTTGTCGATATCGACAAAATAATATGATGCACTTTTGTTTTAGCAAACAAATGAAACATTCTCTTTTGATGCTATGCTCAAGAAATAAATTGTGTGATACATAAGATGCAAATATTTTGTGAAAATAAATATTTATCTAAAATTTTCAAATGATAAACTAAACTACAAAGGGAAAACTTCCCTTCTCAGTTCAATTTTTAAAATCCCACCGAAAATTTTGTTCAGACTGGGAAATCCCACCTTTCTTTTTTCCCTAGTCTGTATTCAAGCGATTTAAAATTTAGATAATGTGTAAAAGGATAATAGTAATTTTACCATTTAGCACATTTTACACACTTATAACTAATGCAAGTAAAAATTGGAAGCACATAATATACAAAACAAAAGCTTATGTTTATGTGTATCATTAAATATGCATTAGGAACATTTTTTCATAACAAAAGTTTGGTCAACGTCACCATTAATGGCATCATTCTGATGTTTCCGTTTGGTGTTTAAGTTGACATTTCCTTACTGCATTTTCAATATTGTTTTGCCGAAAAAGTGGTCAAAGCAAAAAGTGCATATCAAATGTAAATTTTGGCAGAAAATGACAAAAACTATGCTTACTTCCATGTAAATACATTAATTTCTCAAAGTCAGGGAGAGAGCAATAGACCCCCCCCCCCAAATGACAGGCCTGGTTAAGATGCGGAAAGCTTCTGAAAAATGAAGAAGGGTTGGCAGGTCTGTTAGTGCAAATAATTTGATATTAAAACTAATTTTGTGACGGTTGGGATCAATTCAATGTGCACAAAAGTTGATTAAATAAAAGTAAAACACTAAGCATAGTAATAACTAATAAAATGAAATAAAAATCTTACTTTAAGGACTTAGTAGTCAAAATTTGCTGAACCCATATCTTGTGAGCTAACTTTGCATATTCTTCATTACCTCGACTAAGTTTACAGACTACAGCATACAGACGATCAGTTGTTTCTTTTGACAAATGTTCTTCACTATCAGGACAACTTTGAAAAATATTTTTATCCATTCCTGGAATTTCCTCATTCACATTCGTTTCTATTTCAGATGCCAGGAAAGGTGAAAAATGACGGCTGCTATATTTTAAACCAATGCTTGATTTTGCCGATAAATTCTTAGCTTTTTCAGGCATTACTTTGTATAAATTATGCCAACTACTTTGATGGAGCATACTTGGTTTCTTTAATGCCTTCCCACAAATATCATTTGCAAGGGTTTTTGTCTTTGGAAAAAGTACTTGGTCGACTTTGAAAGTAACCTCTGAAATCTGTGAAATTACATTCTCCAAAAATACTTGAACATACTTAATAATATCTTTCACTTCACATCCCTGAAATTAAATAAAAAGAAATAAGACTTTACATTTCAAATAAAACCCATGAAATACAAAATCATTGCTTTTTTTGTGTAATCACATGAAAAAAATATAATACAGAAAAGAAATGATAACTAATAAAACCTTACATGCAGGTTGTCTCTAATATTATACATTACACTGATTTCCAAAGTCATTCCGATTTCCAAAGCGAAATTTACCTTATATTTTAAGTCTTTATTTATACTTCTACACTCAAACAATGAAAACCTGACTTTAATACTTTAAATCATAAGTTAATTGCTTTTCATGCAATAAAAAAAGAAAGTTCTTTTTTTCAATGAGGTTTTTCTTTTTTGCAACTCAGGATTTTAATTAAACAAAATGAAGATATTCAAGAAATTGGAAAGAGTTCAAAGGAGGGGAACTACGATAGTAGATGTACTTACAGATGTAGATTATGATTACAGGCTTAAATTGACTACGACACACTAGCTGGGCCTTAGGCAGGTAAATCATTTCAAAAATTTCTAGGTTCAAGTGGAAATAGGATTGTATTTACACATTATTAAAAGGGTAAAACAACATAACATACAAAAATGAAGTAACATATTATGTTTCTAAAATCATGTGTGGGGGGGGGGGAATTGACCCCCCTCATCTGATTGTCCAAGTGACAGGTCTGACCTTAGGGCATATTAAAAAATCTTAATATGCCAGAGATACAAAATAATTTCAAGTCAGTTATTGAAAAAACACTAAAACACAGAACTTCAAAGTTCTATAACAAATCATCACTTCTTTCATAAACTAGTAAAATACATCATTCCTTAAAAACTGCGCCAGAGACTCAAAATAAATAAATCTCAAATTAGTAAATAAAAAGAAATAAAATATAGAATTCAAAGTTTTTAAATAATCACCTCTTCCATTAATTTATGAAATATGTCATCCCACAAATACCACATAGTTAACAAAGATGTTGTTGAACATCCAAATTGCTCATGATGGGCAAACAAGGTTTCTTCTATTAAACATGTCAAAGGATCCTATGAAAAGAAAAGTTTCTTCAATAAAGACTTTTGAAGATTTGTGACTTGAATGAAGGTTCTTGGTTATGTGATCCAAGTTTCAAATGCATGCAACATTAAGAAATAAGATGAAATATTTACAGACTAAGAAAAATAAGATAAATAAATACCTTTGTGCTAAAAAGTAAGTTAAGAATTAACAACGTCAAAAAGCGAAAAATTGTAGATTACTGCAGAGAGAGGTTTCGGTGTTACAAGGAACACCGTTTTCAATGCAAAAGAAATGAGCTTATGGATGAAAAGTCGGATGTCTTTTCATCTATAAGCTCATTTTTTTTGCATTGAAAAAGGCGTTTCTTGTAATGCCGAAACACCTGTCTGCAGTAATCTGCAATTTGTGCTATTTGACGTAGTTATTTCTTACTTTTATTTATAGACTATTTTAGAAATTTACTGATATGAAGGATTTAATGCAAATATTAATTTCTAAAAACATGAGATTTAATGCATTTCAGAACAGTTGAATAATTCAGAGAGGATTCTGAGCAGAAGAAAATTTTCTCGTTGAATTCATGTCTCTTAAGAGATTTAAAAAAAGAATCTGTTGAGCATCCTAAAAAGAAACCTGGTCTTTCAACATTTTTAGACACCAAAGTTCTCTGAATTTTGGAATAAGAACCATCCCTGATGATTAATAAGAATTTTAAAATATGTGATATAAAATACACTTTTATAATATCAGATAAGCATGAGTCTTTTTTGCGATACTTTCAGGCAAAAAAGAAGGAAATTTATCATGTTAATGTTTGTGTCTCCTGTAACAAAACAGCATGTCTAAGATGTTTTGAGTTTGTGACACAAATAATATGATTAACTATATTCATGCATAGATACAACTAAATAAAAAATTAATAAATTTAGGTAGCCAAACTATAACAGCTTGCAGTGGTGGCTCCTCTATACTAGCACATGGGCATGTAGGACACCAAAGAAAATGAAGAAATAAATTTATATGAAAAATGAAATAAAATAAATACGCTACCAGATAAATTTCTGTTAATTTCCTCTTCTGCTTTTTCAACATGCCAATGCATAGCTAAAGTATTGTTCGTTTCTAAAAGCTTTTGATCTTGTGGGGTATGTGCCATGTGGAACGCTGCTTGAAAACAGGTTATGGTTTCAAAAGTGTAAGAAAGGCAAAACGAGTAAAACTTCATTGCATAATATTCCAATAGCAAAAAATTTTTCTGCTACTGATAATGAAAGACTGCCATATTTTGTTATTTATCAAACTTCTTTGATTTATTTGGCTCTCCACTAAATTTTGTCTCTACCAGTGCGTGTTAACAGAACTAGCTTACTGCATGGTAAACAAATTCACTTGATACGTAGATACTACCTCTTTTATCAGTTTTAATTCTCATCATTTGTAAAAAGTCATTAAAATCCTATGAGCAAAGCATTGACAGACTATGAGTTCAAACCATTTTCTCAATTGATAAAAGCATGATAAAGCTTAATTCAACAAAAATCTTTCTCACTTAATTTCAACAAAAATATTATTGACTTGTAAACCTCAAGAATAAATAAATAAAATATTTTCTTTTCTTTTAAAATTCTTTTCAGCAGTTTGGGTAATGTCCATGGTTGTTTCTATGGGGGTGGGGGCAGAAATGAGACCTTCCTTGCTTTTAGTACTTTTTTCTTTGCAAAAATGTAACAACAATTCTTCTCCAGCCATTAATGAATAAGTTATTAAAAACGTCAAATTTTAATAACTCTAATCTGTACTGAAATCGGTTTACATGGGGAAAATATCCTGCTAAACCACGGGGAAAATATCTGAGCCCCCCTTTAAATTTTGCATATGGACACCCATATCTTGTATATTTGATTTTTGAAATGTCTTTTGAATCTCCATTTCAATGACTCACAAGCCATTACTGATACCTTGAGCCATGTTCTAAATTTTGGACTGTCGGCAAAAGCGCGCCTTTATATGGGGTCGGGTCGGGGTTGAACTGACCCTGTAGCCCCATTTGCGACATTTCCCTGATTTCTCTGATTAAGTTCACCAAATTTCCCTGATTTACGTTACCAATGATAATGGTTTTCTTCCAGTTGCTTTACTTGAAATCCATTGTATGTTTGTATAAAATGCAGTATTTTAAACGTTTTAAGTTATGTTTGTTGAACTAAAGATATATTTTAAAAAGATGCTACTTTTTTAAATAAAATGGTTTAAAAAAAACAAGACATTTTTTGGGGGGCGGGGGGTAACAACCACTATATTAAATTTTTATACAATGGAAAGATTATAGAAAATTTAAAAAAACTTTACGTTCAGAAACGACTTAGCATAAGAATTTTAAGAAACTATTAAAATTACTTTTAAAAACATGTGTATTTATGATAGAACTAAAAAGTAATTGAAATTATTTTGAACTAAGTTTTCAAACAGTATAATAATTGTTGCAAGAATAACAAGTAACTAGGGGCTATCGCCCCCTGCTCGCTATCGCTCGCCAACCCCCGGAACTGCTTACGCAGTTCCCTGTGGATCGCTTCGCGATCCATGCTCGCTTCGCTCGCTCGCTGTATGCCAATACATTAGCCTAGCTAAAATTTTCCGTAAAAATTAAAGTTGGTAATTGCATTTAGGTCACCATCCATTTAACCAATATGAAAATTACGTTCATAATGTTAATTTGTCTGCTTTAGCCAGATTTTCGACAGTTTAACTTTGCTGTATGTAAGATGACTGCCTTGGCAATGTGCACAACTTTACCATTATAGATACAAAAGTGTCTGTCATTGCTTTGGAGAGATTGCACTTCTACCTGTTGGTCCGCGGAAGGTATTTTATTTCCCTTCTACCACCCATTGGAAAACCAATGAAGGCATTCCCCTATCCGCCACCTGGGGACGCGCCCTCTAGGGGTTACAGGCTCCCCCGAGGGATGTATTTACATTATTTACACTCTTATATATTTACATATTTACACTCTTATATATTCTAATCTGAGAAAACTTCCTCATATACACAATTAAAAATGTCCCGTTTGGGAGCCACAACTGACACTGCTTCAAAAGATCTTGTTCTTGATAATGCCACATAGAGCTGGCCATGACTAAAAACAGGGTATAACTTTGATATACACCCCCAAAATTACGCGCCAAATCTGGCATTCCCAACGGACTTTTTAGGGTTGCTGTTCCTTATTTTGGTGTTGCCAATTTAGGTTTTTTCAGCTTTTAGGTTTTTACTGTTGCCAAATTTAGTATTTTCATGTATTTTGTACCATTTTTTGAGTTTTTTTTTAAAGTTTTGTGGCAACAATTTTTGTGGCAACAAAGTTTTGTGTCAACAAAAACAAAAAAAGTCGCCAAATTTCCGATTTGGGGGGGTATATCAAAGTAGTTCCAAAAACAGGCTCAGAGAGCACCAAACATATTTTCTCAAACGTTTGTCCTTCTTGTTGTTATTCTGAATCCTTGCCACGTCACGAACAAAAAATGGTTTAACTAAAAACGCGAAAACTCGCCAAGGCTACTTTGCTTGCACAATACTAAAACTACTATAACCCTAAACAAATTTGGCGAAACCTTTCAGCTGAGAATAAAAGGAATAAAGTAAATTCTTTCTCGGTTATTCATTTTGAACTGAACTGTCGTACTGAAGCAGAGAATAGACGACGCTCAAAGCGCCTACGCGTTCAAAACAACATTGCCGATGAACATGATTGTGGAGCAATGTGTGAAGAATGCGAATTTTGTGGTGCTCTTTATTGGCAGAAAGAGCGTAATACTGCAAATAAATATACTAAATGTTGCCATGACGGAAAGGTGCGGTTACCGGCATTGTGTGACGCACCTGATCTGTTGAAGGAACTGCTGACTGAAAATTCCCCAGCCGCTAAAAATTATCGGCAGCGAATCAGAGAATACAACTCTGGAAATGGCTCGTCTTAAATTGGATTCAAGAACGGTTTCCTGCCTTCTTTGAGCTTTTCTTTGCTGATTAAGGTTGAAATGGGCCACAGCCCGACTCAAACTCATCTCAAAAAAAAAAAAAGTTCGTTGAGTATTCTGTGATTCAAGATTTCAAAACAACGTAGAAGTTTGTTTACATGACTTATCGGCGAAGTGTTGCCAACAGAGGTTTAGAAATTCACCCCTTCATTTGCCGGCACGTAAGAGAATTATATATATAGATAGTGAAAGAATAGAAGTAATGTAGTTATTCTTATATAATTAATTGACATATTTATGTAAAACAGATAAAACCATTTGACAACCATTCGTAGGAAGCTTTTCTCTAATCAAGAACATAGGTTTTAATGAATGAATACAGCATTTTAGCAATAGAAAAATAAAGATATTTAATAAAGTACACAAGTTTATTTCAAATGATTTAAGTATGTAATGAGAAAAAATCTTAGATTGCTTTTGTAACAAACAACTTTGAAATGCAAGGGGAAAAAAGGGGGGGAGCAAATAGTTAATTTAAAAATATATAAAAGAAGAATACAACTTGGTTATAAAATTAAAGAATCATTAAAGTCTGAAGAAAAGAAAACCTTTATAATCTGCGGTGACAACAAATAATATAACGGCAAAAAACGAAGTTTTTTTTTATTGAAAGTTAAATTTTAGCAATTAAATTAAAAATGCGAAGAAGTAATTACTTTTAAGCTTTTATAGTATTAATTCAAAAACCAAAGATTTTTTCTTGAAATCGTGATTACAGTACGCTAATTACTTCGAGACAATGGAATAAAGGCAAAGGAGCTAAGGCATAATTGAAGGCTTCCTCTTTGCCTGTATGGTTGTTTATTTTACGTAGCATTGAAAGAGTAAAAGGAAATTTCAAGCTAGGTAAAATAAACAACCTAACAGACACAAAAGCAATCTTAGGAAGTTCATCCTGTGGTTAATAAGTAAGATTCAATACTTTGACGTTGAGGAAAAAAGATGCACAAATATGCGGCAGTGTATAATCGCACCTCATTAATTTTACTTTTTTTTTTTTTTTGAACAGATAATTGGCAGAAAATGCGTAGGGAATTAAGAGTACTTAATTTTGTAAAGCAAAAAAAAAAAAAAAATTTTCTTCAAAAAATCAATTTTCCCTGATTTTTTGTTATTTTTTCAAAATTCCCTGATATTTCCCTGACTTTTCCCTGATTAATAAAGTTCCCTGACTTTTCCCTGATCTCCCTGATTTCCCTGATCTGTCGTCACCATGAAATACTAAGAAGAATTTTTTCCGGTGGGATCCAATTTCTTTTAGAAACATTTGGGAAGTCTTAACAAATTCAAGAGGAAGACCTTTCCTAATCAGAAATCAATCTTTTCAAAAAATGACATGTTTCTATACTTAGGAAAAATTTTCAGACTTACATCAAATAAATGCACATTTTTCCAAATTATCTCTGACTTTTCCCCAAGCCCCAAAAACGCTCTGGGCTTTTCAAGGATATCCTTATTTTCCAGGCTGGTAGAAACTCTCAAACTTACAACCAAATACCATCTGTACTTTATCAATACCAAATATTTAATGCAAGGGCATATATAGCCTTAAGGTTTTGTTGGTGTTCATTACTGAAATATGAGCACACAAATTAGAGAGGGGGGTTCGGGAGGGGGAGGGATAGTCAAAAGTGTAATAATATTCACGCACAAATGAACGGTCTGGTGCACTGACATGGCAATTTCTTGCAATTGAAGTCCAAAAAATCCACTTTTAAGCTCTCTTTGGTCTCGTTGGTCAAGACCTCCCTAATGACCCACCACTTGGATTCATGCTTCAGTCATTCAACGTAAATTTATCTGCATTTCACAATCATATGTAGTTTATCAATACCAAGTATTCAATGGAACTACATTGTTTTGAAATTTTACAAGCATAAAGAAATTATATTTATTTTTTAAAACAAATTTGGGGACAATGGAAAGATATGAAGCTTTCAAGCCTATATACTCTGACACAGGCACAGATCCAAAGGACCGGCATAAGGGTCATGATCCCCTCTTTAAGTGACCAAAAATAATCTAAAGCTGTGTTTTAGATCAACTTGCATACTTATATTTCAGAAAATATGCCTCAGACCCCTATTTATGTCCAAAAATAGTTCACAGAAATGACGCTCCCTCCTCTCACAATCAGAAGAAGGATCTACCCTTGCTCTGACACCAATTAACTTCTTTATACATAGGCTTACCAGACGTCATGTTTTGATTGGTCACGGCCCCACTAAATACGCTTACGGGCCTTGACAATTTTCGACTTTTCTGTGTTCAACCGATGCAGCTCATGCATCCACCAATCAGTGTCAACATTTCAATGCAGCTCATGCATCCACCAACCATAATCAATGTTTCAAAGTTTGTTTACATTTTTGATTGGACGTCGCCCATTCTGACCGCAAGAGGCGCCACTGGGAACACTGCATCCACCAATCAATGGCAAAGTAATGGAAACAGGGGTGCCCTCTTTGTTGCCATGGGTTTCAGCGACTTCCATGGCCTATAAGAATTAAGTGGGGCCATGGATCAGGACAGTCACGGTTTTCAAACAAAATTGCGGTGTCCCGGCCGGTTTACTTCGCATCCCGGTAAAAGATTAATTTAATTATAGATGACCAAAAAAGTCTAAAAATAATTAACTGGAAAGGAATATTTAGGAGAATTACTTTTGCATTTGAACATTGATGAGTAAAATTAATATCGGACTAGCTAGTAAGGATTTTTGCAAGAAGAATAAAACTAAAAAGGAATTAAAAAAAGTCTTAACCAATAAAAAAGTATGTAAATATTGTTCAATTTTTTATTCGTCCTTCAAATTGCTTGTTCTCACTAAAAGAACTTGTAAGTATTAACATGTAAAAAGTTTATCTGCTTTTGTCGTTTCAGCATTTATTAATAGCATTGAGAATGAACTGCTCAATAAAACACCCTATAAATCAGCCATTGCTGAGTGCACTTTTGAACATTCACAGTGCTGAAGGGGGGGGGGGGTCCGGGTTCAGCATTTCAGAAATCTGGCGAGTCTACTTATGCAATTACTGCATAACTAGAAACAGAATTGTATGCATAACTGTTTTTTAAAATTCAATTGAACTTCATGCATTTATTACACTGCGCGCAGGGGCGGCAAATAGGGGGGTCGAGAGGGGGCGGTCGCACCCCCAAATTTTTTGAGAGGAATGATAAAAAACGAGCAAATTCAAATTACATAAATCGCAAACCAATATTCAGGAAAAAAGAATCTTGCTGTTTCTCCGTAATGGTTGAAGAAACTCGACTGTATTTTCAGACATGAGCAAGTGTTTTCCATTTTTTAAATAATTAGAAATTCATCAAGCTTTTACCGGCCTTTTCAGAACAGAAAAAACTGATGAAGAATCATGGTTAATTTTAACTAAAGACGTAAACCTCATATCGGCTAAATATTTCTCTCTTGTGTGCTCTGTGTAGCGACGGATGAGAGGTCCGCGCAGTGGTGTGGCCGCATGATTTTCACTAAATGCCTTGGTATTTTACATTCATTGTTACGCTCACATTTTAAGTGTGTCTATTAAATGAGTGTTCATCACTTTCTTCTTCTAGAAACACATTTCAACTGCTCAATGCATAGTATACTTCCATAGATACGCCTTAAAAAATACATACTATTTTTGAAAAAAATATCTCACCATCAACAAATATCTTTTCTGTGGGTTCTTTAACAATGCAATCTCAGGGTAACACAATAGGGCCTTCAAGAGGCAACACGAGATGGTCTTTTAAACCATAAAAACCGTTCTCGATAATTTCAAAGCAGTGATTTTGGAAAAAAACTTCTTTCAATAATGAAGAAGATAACGTCCTTTAACATGTCTTCATATGAATTTTTATAAGTTTTGTTTGTATTGCGGAGAGTTTTGGAACAATGCTTTACTCTATCGAAACATTTCCGATCATAACCTTAATTTTTGGACTGTTTAAGTTTCAGTTTAAGCTACAATTGAGGCTATTAATAAATTTCTGGTGGATGTATGTTTCAACAAAGCGTGGACCTTTTCAAAAAAAAAAAAGAAAAATCTTACTCCAGAAAATTTTAAAAAGGTGCAAAGAATATTCAAATGAATTTAGAAGAAGTGACTAAAATGCACATGATGATGTAAAATCAAACCTTGATTTAACATATTGTATAAAATAATAGATTCAGTTTCTAATGAAATTAACACAAGATTTGATGATAAATATTTTCCTCTATATTAGCTGGATTGAAAACAAAAAATAGTTTCAATTATGAGTAAAATCTATAGCATGAGGCGAGAAGAATTGTTTAGAGACTAGCCTAGAATAGACTATTCAATGATGAAAAATGAAGATCATCACAATTTTTAAAGTTACCTAAGTGATTTTGAAGAGCAAGATGTGAAAGGTGTGTTTTCATATACGTAACTTTGTTACTATAATTATTTTTCAAATATTCCAATCAGTTCAGCTTGTAGAGAAATAATAATTTTCGTGTTTCAGGAGTTTAGAGAATTATTTTCAAAGCACAATGGGGGAAAAAAAAACTTAGCTGAAAAAAGGGCATGACAAGGGCATTGCTGGATTAGTAACAAGATTTCCTGTTCTTCCGTATTTTAAAAATCAAGCATCAAAACTTTATTACAAGATGAAAACTGTAGTACCAAAACACTTGGTATGATAACATATTCTAAATCAAACTACGAATTTTGTCATAAAAGTTTAAATTTTTTTGAACGCTTATCTTTATTAATTCTAAACCCATATCATGATTACTTGCTGTTAGCCAATATGTGTTTTGGTTCCATACTGTGGTAATTCATATTTAAGAAACTCGACCCCCCAAATGAAATGCTGAATTGCCGCCCCTGACTGCGCGGCAAAAAAATACCTTCAAAATACTTCTGACATAATTCTTGCTGATTCTTATGTAAAGTGACCCTTGAATCCAAATATGACCACTGTTATCCCCCCCCCATTTCCCACTTTTTCCCCCCTTTTTTCACTTTTCGAAAGCCATTACTCTTATTTAGAAAGGAAGGGAGCTTCACATATTTAAGATCATTTTTAATCATAATTATGTCAGGGAATGTAAGTTGAATAATGTGAATAATGGAAGGTTCTTTAATAAAATCTGGGATGCGACTCTGACCATGCAAAATGCGATGCTTCCATTTTTTTTTTTTTTTGGACATGTGTCTTATAGGATTAAGTTCTATACTCTGGTTTAAAGCCAAAAAATAAGTGAAAAAATTGTAAAACAAACCCCTAGTAAAAAAAAGATTGGTTTTAACGATTATATTTCAAAGGGAATACCCCAATAAGTCTCAGCTTGAACTTTGCACCTCTCTAGCCCATTAGAAAACTGTAAATGCCTACTACAATGCTCCCTTCCACTACAAATAAAAGTAATGGCTATGAAACTGACAAAAATGGGGGAGGGAGCATTTCCTAATAGTGGGACCTGTAGGGAGAACATGGTGGTCATAATTTGATTCAGTGCGTCATCTATATATATAAGACAGACGGTGTCTGTTTGTTTTATTTTAGAATCAGGAAGAATTATATCAGAAGTATTTTGAAGGCATTTTTTTTAGTCACTTAGAAGGCAAGTCATAATAACTTTGTTGGAAAGAAGATCATTGAAATTCTTTCCTAAATATTTGATGTAGGTGCCATCTTAAACATGTTTCTTAACCTATGGCAGAAAATGCTCTGATTGACACCATAAAAAAAAAAATACAAACCAATATTTAAACAAACTAATAAGATTTTTTAAAAAATTGTTAAAATAAACGAAAAAATGTATATGTGCGAATTCTGGGAGGGGTTTTAACCCTCAAACCCCACCCCTGCATCAGAATAAAAAGAAATAAAATCAAAAAATTCTTTTCGGTCATTTTTATCAGTTTTACTTTAATAGAATTGTAACAAAAATAAAACAACACTAATGGTTTAGTATTTAACTCTATGGAATTTGAAAACTCAAACTTAAAACATCACACAATTTTGTTTAAACATTTTTAACTTAAGAAATAAATGAAAATATATTTTACCTAGCCTTTTGACAAAGCTTAATAATATGCAATCGAAAATGTTAAAAATGCTACACCAACAACAGATGCAAAACAGACCCCTTTGTATAAAAATGTAAAGTAACATTTAACACTAGAATAATGGAAGAGGTTATTTTGACCCCAAGCAAACTTTTTTTGCTAACTGCTCTTCTATATTTTTACTTAATTCTTAATCCTGTCTTGACTTTTCCTAAATCATTGTGCTGTGTGATACTATATAGATTTAAAGAAAAAAAAGTTTTTTTTTTGAGCCCCAATCCGTTGGTTATACCTAGAATTATGGGAGGTGACATTTTGACCCCTTTGAGACAAAGGAAATGCTAATGCATTTCATCGCAGTATATTTTTGTTCTGTAAGCTATATTTGTTTTTGCCAACTAAGCAATTAACAAAAACTGCCTTAATTCATTCCCAGTAAAGTTTTAGGGCCAGGGGATTTCAAATAAAATTTGTGATAGCTAAACATGCTATAAGATATTTTTTTCAGGATTGTGGGGGTTGGAGTCAAATTCATTTCAGAACAAAGAAGTCGGAGTCGAGAGTTGAAGGTTTAAAATTTCAAGAGTCAGAGTTTGTCATTTTCTTGCAAAATCAGCAACACTGCCAGTGCTAGCAGAGTAAGAGTCGGATTGATTTTTGGGGGGAAAAGGTCAGACGGAGTCGAAAGCCCGAAAATTCCCGGTTATTTTTCCTTTGATTCCGCAGCCCCGATTTTTTCACAAAAATATATGAAAGAAAAAAGTATAGTACTTTTTTTTATAAAATAAAAAAGTTAAAAAAATTCATTTTTTCACAAAAGGCCGACTTAAAAATTATATAATCCTGGATCAACACCCTGCAAATACATTCAAATGCATTGTTTTATAGGTGTCTTGATTTTGGGTCAAATGTATCTGTGCCCCTTAATTTAATCTGACATACAAATAAAGTTGTGTAAGTGGAAGTGAATATTGAGCACATAATTCTGGAGATTGCCTTATCATTACCAATATCGATTTCACAAAAAAATATTTCATGTGAGTTGCACACACAGACACACACACAGATTTGAGTAGATTATTAACATCCATTACATTAATATAATTAATAAAAAACACATGAAATCGTAAATAATACATACTGTAAAACTTAAAATTGCATAAGAATACTAAACAAACTTTTAAATGAACTTTCTGAAGAAGCAGCAAAGGACACTGGCAGAAGTAATTGTCTTTGCCATCCACAACTATTTTGTAGCTGAAGAAAAAGAAAGATTTTGAAATACATATTTTAACAATGCTTCAGTTAAAAAACAGAATTTTTTTTATAACTTACCTTTTATTTTCGCCAAAATTTGATGAAATTATAGAGCCTACACAAAATAAAGTATCATTACAACTATAAATAGAATAAGGAAACACATTGAAAAACAAATCTCTACTCATTTCTCATTTTCAGTTTAAATTAATAATTTGAATCAAACTGATACATCCAGTGCAAATCAAATGTTTACAAAACACGTGCATTATACTTAAAGTATTCTGTTATATTTAAAAAATAAGCCTCTTAATGCGAAATTGAAAAAAATTTATATGAAATATTTTCCCAACTCAGAGCAAAAACAGGTATATTCAGTAAGTTACCGCCCTATAGCCAGGGTTAATGCAGAAATACATGTAAAAATAGGTATATATTTTCATTTTATAAAAGAAGCAGGTGAAGTGCATTATGAACATCAGAGGTCTTCGGTTCGTGTGTGGGTTTAAAAGTTAAAAACGTACAAATTCGCTTTTCGTTTCGAACTTTTAAAAACTTGCATAAATCTGGTAAAATACTTACTAATCATTTGTCGTAATGACAACATTTGAAAGGAAAATTAACACTGACATCAGCACATTCGTAAAATCTCTTCTCAGAGAAAATCTTTCCTTAGGACTGAAACTTACAACTTACGAACAAGAACAAACAACAAAGCATAAAACTCATCGAATATCTTTAAATTCTTCCTGCTCTTCAGAACTCAGATTCTAAATGATTTTTTTTTTTTTGATTCAATCCAATAAAAGAAATAATGTACAGTTTTACAATAACAAATTTTAAAAACGTGGAAAGAATGCAATAAAATTATTTCTTAGAATTTGTTTCTGTAATAGTTCCTAGCAGATAACTCCCATGTGGTCTAGTGGTTAGGATTCCTGGCTTTCACCCAGGCGGCCCGGGTTCGATTCCCGGCATGGGAAGTTGGTTCCATGGTGTAATGGTTAGCACTCTGGACTCTGAATCCAGCGATCCGAGTTCAAATCTCGGTGGAACCTGATTTTTGAAGTTTTTTTTTTCTTTCTCTATCACAGTTCACAGAGCGACGAAATGAAATTCCAATCTATCTCCCCAACGATAGCAACACTCGACATTATTCGAGTATTTTTCATTTACTTTGTCTTAATTTTTTTTAAATGATCGATAAGATTTTTAGCACAAATTTGCAGTTTCGTTCAAAAAAAAAAAAAAACCTTCAAATCACGGACGAAGGCCACACGCAAAAGAAAAAATCAGGCAAATTTTATAGCAAGTTTGACAAAAAGATTTTGATTGATGTGAAACTCACTTAAGAAACGTTCTAAGCTCAACGTGGTGTCGCCATCTATTAGTCAAATGTGTTCTTAAAAACTATATGATATACTTGGTATCGATTGTTACAAAAGTTGGCAAAAAAAAAAAAAAAAGAGTAGTAACAGAAGCTAGGGCGCCACGAAACTAAATTTTTGGGAAGGCGAAAATAGTTAACTTTTTTTTTTAAAAAAGGGTAAACCCTCATTTTTTTAAAATTCGGAATTGTGCCGAATGATGAAAAATAATAATGATAAAAAAATAAATAAATGATAAAAAAATAAATAAATGAAACGTGCATGCATAGAAATCATTAAAAAATAATACTCTAGTTGTGGTTAAGTCCCCTATATATATACGAGCCGACGCATCAGCTTTAAGATTAGCCATTTTGGATCGGAGCGCCTGTTTGTGTGGCTGTCTTTTCTGGCGAGTTATCGTGTTTCGTGATTGTTCACTGTGAGCAATTATTAGCAGCACACACACACGTGAATTGTTTCTTAAATAAAATTTTATTTTCAGCAAATTTGGTGAAATCCGAAACTTTGCTGTGGTAACTCTAGCAGCGTAACAATGAAAAATCCGATCCATAATGGCTAAACTTAAGCTGATGCATCGGCCTATCTATGTAACTAGCGACTCTAGTTGTGGTTAAGGGCAGGGCCCGACTAACTAAAAGTGAGGCCCTAGGCCCACGTTAATTTTGAGGCTCCCTGCAAATTATGCAGTGGTTGATTTACAGATTTAGGGCTCGTCGGAATGCACTTTTGGGGATTGGGGGCCTCTTTGTCTATCACATAACTCTATAAATCATTTATCATGTGCATTTATGAATCCCCTTTGGGGTCCCTCATAATTTTAACAAAATAAATTGTTCACTGGCAGAATGAATAAAAATTCCTCATTAATTGAAAAACAAAATTCCTTAACAAGTCATAATTTTTTATTATTATTTTAAAAATACGTGTATTTTTCGAAAAGTTGCAATGCTATGCATAATTCTTTAAGTAATTTGGGGCCCCGTAGGAAGATGGGGCCCCAGGCCTAGGCCTAGTCGGCCTGTGCAGTAATCAGGCCCTGGTTAAGGTCTTGTTTTTAAAATTTGGATTGGCATTCGAACTGTGATGTTGCAATTTTAGTTTATGGAAAAAACTAACTCTCACGGTGTTAGAACTTATAAATTGCACTTAAATAGCAAAACATTTTCATTAATTTTTAACAATGATTTAAACGTTTATTGACATAAATCGGAATAATACTAGTTAGGATTGTTACGGTTACACTCTCTTAGTTATGGGCCTACTAAAAAATAGTAATGGTGCTAGCTGCATTCCACAATTTTCAGGAAATACACAAAGAAAGTAATTTTACAATATTGAAACACTTATTTTTCTTACAAAAAAAAAAAAAAAAAATCAGATTTCAACTTACAAATTCGAGCAAAACATAAAAATTTAAAAAATGGATGACTGACAAATCGCTTTAGAAAGGTTCGTCTGAACAACAAAGGGCCATTCCTCCGTCACGTGCGGGACAAAAATACGCTTAAATTTCATAAACATTTCGTCATACAGTGGCTCCCAAAAGTGTTCGTACACCTTGAAATTTTGTAGTAAAACCTAAATAACACAAACTGAATGCAAATATGAAGTCCAATTTTTTTTTCACACCATTCCTATACCATTCTGAATTAAACCCAGTTTTTTTTTTTTTTTTTTCAAAATATTGCCAAATTTTATTTTTGAAATTTGTCAAAACACGATAAGACATAGTAAAAATACGCCACAAAAGTCATTGTACACTGAAATATTTTTTAATAAATTCATGATTAAAATTATCATACGTGGTTTTTTTATTATTTTTGCATTATAATGACACTGTGAAGTCATTGTTACAACAGAAGAAAATTCTGCCAATAAAAATAACCCATTTGGTTGAGACAAGAAAAGACAAGAAGTAAATTACACAAGCCATGCAACGTAATACTACTAAGATTCTTCGTTTTCATAGCGTGCATTCGGGTTCGGGTTTCACTTTGCATTTGATGCGGTAATGCAATTGCTGTGTGAACTGCGCATGCGCCAACAATTCCACTTCTTACTTTCTGGCTAAACGGATAAAATTTTTGATATAAGCAGAAAACTGCTGCTGACGGGAGGAATCTGTATACGCAGAAAAGTTTTTTGTTATGAAAATAAACGTTTCTGATTTTTTTTAGTGTGAACCCAAAAAGTAGGGAGTCAAAAGAAGCGTATTGGAGGTTGGAAGGCGACGCCCATGAAACTGATTTTTTTTTCTTTTCAGATTTTAATTTTTGCTGAATAAATGGCCTCCAAAAATGTATAATACGACCACCGTGGATCTCCCCCTTCCAATTCAAAGTTCCATTCTTATGAAATATGAAATCATGAGAAATATCCATTCAATTGGAATTTTTAGTTCTTTTTCCGGGAAATAAACCAATCCACCCAGTAAAAAAAATAATTTTTTGAGGAAGGAGAAAGACCCCTTTACTTTAGGAAGTCGGGGGGCACCCCCCCCCATCTCCTCTGTACGAGCCGCTCACGCACTTGTAAGTTGGCGACACCACGAGATTCGTCATTAGCATTATTTTGTAGAACATTCACAGTGACGTCTCGTGCCTTGAAAAGTGAGGGGGCCAGGTAATGGGTGCGTTCCCCCCCCCCTGGTTTTTGAAAAATAATAATAAATATTTTTTTAATATTTAAACTTTTTGGAATTATTTTTTGTGTTAAATTAATAAAACTGAAAGTAAATCACGAAAGATGTTATTTTCATGTTTATGCCATGATTGCCGACAGGATGGTGAACTTTCTCACCCTGAGTTTCAAAAATAAAATTTAAATAATCAGATAGGGAAAAGCTTCAAAATACATCACGAACATTATTAATCTCACATTTATGTCCAGTACGCTTTCCGGCGCTGGGGTGAAAGTGCTTCCTTTGCAACACCGATAAGGGGCTGCAAGGGAGGCACTTTCACCTCCTGGCTTTTCAAAAAATAAATAAATAAATAAATAAATAAATAAATAAAATAAATAGATTTTAAAAAGCAATATTATTTTAATATGTTTAATAGTAATGTTATATAAAATTTTTTAAATCTTTTAATAACTAATAATTTTTAATGGGTAAAATTTATTTTATTTTAAACAAGACCAAATTACATAAGTGCAAAAATATTGTGACTAGAGAGATATGTAAAAATTATAAATTAATTAACTTTAACAAAGATGAAAATACATCTCAGTATTCACTTTAAAATAAATAAAGTAAAAATAGATAAGCTAAATTTAAAAGAACGAAAAATAAATTAATTAAAAAACGAAGTAAAAAAGTTCTTAGCGATTTACATGCGGGTATACCTTTCTGCATATGAATCTGCCGGCGCTCATGAGCGAGATTTAGAATTTTTATGCAAAAAGGGAGGTGGGAGTGAACTCTTTTTTTTCCTTCAAATTATTGAAAACTTGTCACATTTTCTTTAAAACTACTTACATGAGCAGTAATTTAAAACAAGTAATAATTTTTGTGTAACAATGGAAAGACATTTTTTGAATAAAAAAAATAATATTGTTACAAATTCTGTAAATAGTAATTATTTTTGTGATTAGTTTGTCGTAATTTAGCTAAATTTGGCGTTTATTAAATTATCTTTCATCTAAAATTATTGTAGGAACGTAACCTGTAAATAGTTTCTTGTAATGAATATACAACCCCCTGTACATTCGGCTGAAGTATACGGTCCCCTCATTTCTGAATGATAAAATTTGTGAATAGAAAGAAATAAGAAAGTGGTAGAACGGTGTAGGATTTTCTGGAATATCTGAGAAGCTCTCTTTCGATGTCTATAAATAGCCGGGCCGCATGATAAAAAGTCAGTCTCGACTGAGTGCGGTTGCGCCGAGAGTGTGTATTAGCTCCAGGGTGCCAGATTTAAGAATAGTAAATACGGGACAGGATTCTAGGTGATAAAAAAAGGGGGGGGGGTATTTTTGAGACGTCGCTGTAAATTCAATCTCAACAAAGCATTAAACCTAACAAAATGTCGCCTATCAAAGTATAAAAAATCGTTTTCATTGCAACTGACGACGCATGCGCAGAGATATATTTCAAATATTAGTCAATGAGCAAAGAAGAAGCAACCATTCGGCTCCTCATGGGTGCCCCCTCTAAGGGCAAGGGCGCACCTCTCTCAATATCGTAAAGCCCCCCCCCCCCCAAAAAAAAGAAGCAAAGGTCCCCCACCTCAAAAATGAAATAAATACCCCTCAAAACAACGCCACCTAAAAATTTCAACGGCGCATTCTGCGCCATGACCCCCCTCCCCCTCCTAGGTGGGCACCCATGCGGCTCCTAATGGTCTGCTGCAAAAACAAAAACATACAAATCAAATCAAAACGAAAACATTTTTTGCGTTTGCTGCCCACATGATTTTCTTATTGCTCATTATTTCACATTTTTTGTTTTACTTTATTTTTTCCTTAAAATAATGTCTCGTTCTGTAAAGTATTGTTATCCGCTAGAATACGGGACTTTAGCCGTCCCGTATGGAAGTTTTCCGGGACGCGGGACAATTTTTCAAAATACGGGACTGTCCCTTGAAATCCGGGACGTCTGGCAACCCTGATTAGCTCTGTTTATTGTGAGGCATTTTGCGTTGTGTTTTTGCGTATTTGGATGTAAATACGTGTAACCGTTGAGTTTACGGTGTTAATTGATATTTGCTTAATTGCTGATGACTGATTTAGCAGTTGTAACTACGCTTCCTGTACATAGCTGTAAATAAATCTCCTGTGTTTTCTCAAGAACTGTGTCGTCATTTCAAGAAAGTTTGAAGTTGTGTCACGAACTCTTAACAATATTGTGACGATATATGCACACACGTACATGCATCACTACACACAACTAGAAAATAGTTTTTTTAGGGGGTGGAGGGAACAATAGGGAAAAAAAATCTCATCAAATTGATTGATTTGATTTGCTCATCATCAAGCCTCTCAATTTTGAAACTTGTTTCAAAAAGCAAGTTGGTCTTTGGTGAGGCTTGTGGAAAGAACGGTACAACAGACTCCGCGAAAATTTGTAGAAATTGAAGCCTTAAAACGCCGTTATAGGTCATATTTATTGACGTTAAGGTAAGAGATGGAGCTCTGAGACTCTTCCCGATCGTTTTTATTTATTTATTTATTATTTTATTTTTTTTGAAAAAAAAAATTATCAATCAATTCCTCTTCTCCCGTTTGCACTTCCAAAAACGCAATTGTGGACAAACTTTGAAGATTTTTAAGGGATGGGGTTCTCTTTCCTGGATTTTTTTTCAAAATTGAAGTCCTAAAAGCTTAAGCACAATATTTTATGGTAATATAAGGAGGGCTTCAGAGACTATTCCACTTAAATTTTTCAAAAGTGACTGCTTAAAAAACCTATTTCTTGATGATATCAAAGGAAGGCGGTTCGAGGGCCCTTGCCCGAATATTTTCTGAAAATGAAGCCTTAAAAACGTGATTGTGGGACCATATCTGGTAACATTAGGGACAGCAATGTTTCGAAATTGAAGCTTCAAAAACGCAACTTTATCCGATTTTCGAACAAAATTTGAAGCGATGTTAAGGAATTCGGAGATTTTCCCTGGAAATTTTAATGTTTTTAGACGGGAGCAGGGAGCAATACCTGACCAATTAGCTGTAACTATTGAACATTTTTAATTCAAAGACTTCTTTGTAAAAGAAGTTGAGACTTACCCTAACATCGTTATTTTTTTCAAATTAAAATGTCTTCTGCCCTATTGTGTTTCTCAGATACGTTTTGATTTAACATACAATTTTACAACTGAATTAAAAACGTGAAGAAGTAATAACTTTTAAGATATATTCAAAACTTAAAAAAAAATAATCTAAAAAAGTTATGAGTTCTCCTCTAATTTATCATTATAGTACGCTAATTACTTGAAGACAAAGAGGCAATAAATTAGCATGTGGTCAAATCTTGTGCAAATGAAGGCTTCTTTTTTTACTGCATGTTGTACATTCAAGCTATGTAAAATAAACAGTATACTGGCGGGATAACTGTCTGCGAATCCTGCTGCAAATATTCAGATTCAATGCGTTGGGGTTGCGAGGGAGGGGGGGAGGGAGGGACACACAGATAATCCGCACCTCATTAACTTTTAAACTTTTTTAGAAGATAATCCGTAGATTATACGCAGGACAATGCTTTTTTTTTTTCAATATCAAGCAGGTATGCCCAAAAAAAAAAAAAAAATTTCTCAAAAAAGTGAGGAGGCCCGAGCTCCCTCCCCTCCGGCCCCACTCACGAACCGCCACTGAACATTCATATTTCAGCAAATACTCGGCTTTGCTTTCCCTTCACCAGATGGCGGGGCAATCTGATCTTTAAAAATAAGTGTCGGCAAGTTCCCCTGGAAGGATGAAGTTAATTTTGAACGCAGGAAAAGATGTAAAGATTGACTAATGATCGGAACTGGGGGACATGATAAGGGACAATTTAAAAACTACGGAAATTTGTTTTCTGGTAGCACGTGTTGATAAATTCTAATGTGATCAAATTTATTGAAGATCAATAAAAGATGTATTTCTTTGAACCTGGCCTGGGTGCAATGAATTTTCGAATTTGGTTATTTTTCTTTCTTGGTGCTTACCCGTTCATCGAATATACGACTTCGGCAAAAAATAAGGCTGAATATTAATTCATAATATTGAAAGGGGTGAAATTAATGTCGAATTTATATTTTAGGAAGTAAAATTGTTAGTGTTAATTTGAGGTTGAAAACAAAAACCAAATAAGCTTGACATTGTTGACGTTTAGGCAAAAAAATCACAAGTCCTTAAAAATGTATTCAAAAAAAAAAAAAAAAAAAAATGAAAAAGTAAACAAATAATCAGACTATTGCAGCTCAAAGTAATTTAAACTTAGTTGATTCCTGGTGCCAACCAACTACTCAATTTAATTGTTACATAAGCAAACCTAATGTAGAAGTTTTTTTTTTTTTGCTTCTAATGGCAGATTCAGGGCCGATCCTAGGGTGTCGGCCGCCCGTGTGCAAAAACCTAATGTGCCGCCCCTCAAGAGTAATTTGCATATTTTAACGAATCTTGAACGTCAATATAAATCTTTCTTTAAATTTCTATGCCAAGTTCGAATTTAAAAAAAGGGGGGGGGACAGAAGAATGATCTTACAAAAAGGAAGAAATTTTTTATAGAAAGAAACTTCTTAGGGACAATTTATATCTTTGAAAAAAGTAATAGATACCAAAACGCATTTTATAGTCTTTCTTCGGTGACATCAGAGAAGGGACAGCGGAAGGGGAAGCGTGGGGGGAGATGTCAGGGGTTCAGGGGAGGATGATTGCTCCAAGAAAATTATCGAATTTGGCGTATGAAAAATATTTTTAGTTAATCTTTAGTTGTGTTTGGTTGCAAGAACAAAAGAGTCAAGTATATTCAAGGTGCATGGAGAAATTTTCGAAATCGACGTCAAATATCTCAATTTTAGGAACTTTTTCGAGACTTTAGGTGAAAGTAATGTTGCAGTTCTTTCCTAAAATTCTTTCAAAATTGAAATCAATTTGAAGCTATTTTTTAAAACCGTAGCTTAGGAAGGATCGGCGTTCTTCCCGAAAAATTTCCGAAACTGAAATTTTAAACCCGCAATTTTGGGTTACCTTTGTTGACGTTGCAAGAGGGAGGGAGATTCAATCGTCTCCCATCGAAAGATTTCGAAATATAACTTTAAAACGCAAATTTAGGCCGTCTTTGCTGACGGTAGGGGATCTGGCGGCTATCCTCCGGTAATTTCTCGGCACTATTTTTTCAAAAACCCGTTTTTGGCTAGATTTGAAAACAATAGGGGAAACGTGAAAATATTCCGAACCAAAATATTTTTCGGAACTGAAATCCATTATAGGCTATTTTTGGGAAAGAAGGATTTTGGGGCTCTTAAGTGGATATTTCTAAAATCGAAATTTTATATTATCCTTGGTGACGTTAACAAAACTGGGAAGCTTCTACGGATCTTTCGGATATTTTTCAACATTAATATCTGAAAAATATAACTAAAGACTTTTGTCCACCTCATCTCGACGATTGATGGATATGCCCTAGCGCCGTAAAAAGTTACCATAAGCCTCAGGGGCGACAAATAGGGGGGTCAAGAGGGGGCGGTCGCACCCCCAAATTTTTTGAGCAGAATGATAGAAAATGGGTGAATGTAATTTATGCAAGTCGGAAATAAATGTTCAATTAAAAAAAAAAAATCTCTCTGGTTCTCAGTAACTATTTTATGAAACTCGACACATTCCCAGAGAAGAAAAAGGATTTTTCGTTATTTGGATGATGACTTAGAAATGCTTTTCAAAGTGAAGTGGTTGCTTGGTGAGTAAAAAGCTTCCCGCTAAACAAGATAAACAATTTAAAAGATCTATCCATATTTCTGAGGAGTTGAAGGTGGGAGGAGGTTCTAATGGAAGTAGCTGTGATGAAAAAGGAGAAGAGGGAGGATGATAGTTTGGCAGATACTTGGTGGGCAAACTAGATATCATAACTTTTTATGGCTGAGGGTTTTTGGGTTTAGGATGCAGGTTTTCTTTTTTGTGCGGAAAAGTTAAAGGTTTTCTTGGCGGGGAAATTTTTACAACAGGGTTGTTTTTGATGAGATTGTCCTTTCTGACCGAGAAAAGTTATTTTGTCATTTTGAGTGCATTATGAAAAGTGTTTAGTATTTTTAAAAAAAAATCTGTTATTTTGTTCGTATACTTATTGCTATTTTAGTTTTATGGGTAAGGATGAAGTTCGATTTTTAACCACGTCAAAACGGTGTTTTTCGAGTTCTGCTAGTCAAAAAAGAAAACAAAGGAAATAATTGTTTTTGTTTCTCATCATTATTACTGAGCGCTGGGTATTTTTGTTTGATTTTTTAGGTGTTATTTAAGTTCTTTTAAGGGATTGTACTTAGGAGGCGGTAGGCTCATGAAAATAGAATTCATCATTTAATTATCGATAAGATGTGCCGCGTTAATGAGCACCCAAGCAACGCCGGGTAATAAGCTAGTAATAAATATTTTGGTTGACTCCCAAAGGTATTGTATTATCTGCAGAAGAATATTTTTTGATAATTAATTTGTGGGAGTCATACTTTCAAATTTCAAAGCAGTTTTGATTGTCCAATTTTTGATTGATCGTGGTCTAAATCTGGACCGAGGTCCGTTAGTTGCCAGCTACTGTGTTAAATTAATGGATCTGTTTTTTTTTTTTTTTTTTTTTTGTATTCTGTTTGCTTTGTTTCTTATATTTGTTTTTTGCTGTAACTGTTCATAATCTGCCCAGGGCCGATCCTAGCAGGTGTGCCGTAATTTAAGTATTCATGTAGTTTTCAATTATTCCAAGAAAATCACACCACAAACAAAGAAAAATGCTGCTCAAGACATGTAGAGAATTTATCATTATCTAGCTTTCAATCACAAATTTGAGTGTTGAATCATGCATATTTTTCTTAATGGGAAAGTTTAGTTTGAAATGACTTGAGCGCACTTTTCTTCGTTTGAGTGGAGTATTCTTTTTCGTAGAATAATTGAAAACCACAGGAATATTTAAATTGTCCTTTCTGACCCAGAAAAGTTATTTTGTCATTTTGAGCGCAGTATAAAAAGTGCTTAGTATTTTTAAAAAAATTCTATTACTTAAAAGTTTTTCATTTTCAAATAAAATTTTTATGTCCAGAGAAGCCTTGATTTAAAATTTTCATTATGATTACTATTAACATTACTGTCGCAAGGCAAAAAAAAAAAAAAAATTGTAACGATTGGTTTTATATTTAAACATTTAATGGAGAAATTAAATGAAATTTGCTGCTTTCTATCCTAACCGAAATAATAATTTTGTTTTAGAATTTTAATTTTTCAGCGCTAAGTTGTACCTTAAGATTAAGCAATTCATTTAGTGAAATCCCGAAGTCTCTAAGGGGCCTAGTCACTGAGATAGAAGCAAAATCAGGCCTCAAGTTACTCCGTGACAATTAGGCCAAGTATAATAAAAGTGCTTAATAATAATATTCATATAGAAACGAAAGCACGACATTTAAGCATACAATTTTTCACTTATTTAAAAGGATTTATCTGTAGTGTTTTTTTTTTTTTTTCTTGAAATTAACGTCTAAAACCTTCTTTATACGGCTACTGAAGCACAAACTGTTTCAAAAAATGTAGCTGCCAGTAATCCCCTTATACATGCGTTTATATTTTGGGAAACTAGCCAATATTTACCATTATTTGTAGCCAAATATTGTGGCTTCTTGGTGCGATTTAAACTGTTACCAAATTTGCAGCAATCGTTTTGGAATATCTCAGATAATGCTCCTCCTCCTCCATATACTTTAAAAAACAATCTGTCACTAATTTTCGTTAAAGAGAGATTGTTGTCAAACGCTGGGATACTTTTGGTGACCATAAAATGACGTCAAAAATTTTCGCCCTATATGTTTCCAGAGTAAGCAGTAAAGTTTGGCGATTGCTTGAAATAGTGGAAAAAAATTAATTAATGGAAGTTTTTGAGCTGTTCTCTAATTTAGTTAGTCAATTATTACTATATTAACAAAAGTTTCAAAGATTCTTTTAATGGCGATATTAGGTTACATCGTGAGCCCGAGAAAAAAATATTACGTAGTTTTTCGCATCAAAAAACAGAAACAGTTCAAAAAATTGCCAAGAGCCTCAGGCGTTGAAATCTTCCTGCAAAAAGTATGGAGAGATTCCTGGCCGATTGGATAATAAGTTGGTGTCGAGTCAACGTAAAAAACTAAAAAAGTCATTAAATTGCATTAAAGCTCCTATAAAATGAAAAATAATCAGCCAATCCATTTATTATTTGCCAATCTTGTGGGAAAAACGTTCATTTAAGATCTGCACTGTAAAAAAAAATGTAAATTTTGAAGAAGTTATCCATATTTTTTACAGAAAAAAGCTGTTCGTAATAAAATACAGGATTTCTCTGTTTTTTTTTTTTTTTTTAAATCTGTAACCGGTTATACTTTGTTTTTCTTCGAATCTTCGAAATTTCGCCCGCGTGTTTGGATTTTGGTTCTCGTGCTCGAGTTTTTGATCTTATATTTATTTAAAGCGAGTAAGTCTTAAATCGTTTGCAACTTCCATTTCATTGCATCCTAATCAATATTTTATTATTATGTTTTTTTGTCATCTGTTACTGAGGCATATTCGGAAATTTACCTTTGTATACATGTATTTCGTAGTAGTATAGTAAATATTGAAATGTATTTATGAAAGTATAGTTTCATTTTTTAATCTCCATAAAATAATAAATCAGCTTGAATAAATAATAAAAATACGGAAGATTTCTGTAAAATAAACGGAAGAAAACTGGCGTCCTGGCTGACAGTTTTTTTCCGTAAATTTTACGGATTTTTTTTACAGTGTGACTTGAAAAAAGCCTTGAGCTATCTGACGAAAATCAAAAATGATATAAGCAATAGCTATCGACAGGGAGGTGAGAAGATACACTAAATACTGAATAAGATTAATGAAAGGCTTCGAAAATAGAACTAAAAAGCTTATTCGATTTTTTTATTCAACTTAGAAATTTCGAACTGATGTCATCTTCAGCAGAAAAATCAGTGCATTCGATGGACGTATAATGTTAATAGGGGCAAGTATTTTTTCACCCCCATATTAGCGAATTTGTGAAAATTGTGTTCTAACCCCCTACGTGTATTTCCCCCCATAACGGGACGAAAACTACCCTATGTATTTTTCTGATGTATAAGCTATATCATTTTAAAGTTTTATTAAAATCCATTCAGTAGTTTTTGCGTGAAAGAGTATAACAAACATCCATACATCGTCACATTCATACAAACTTTAGCTTGTATAGGGTGTTCCGTTTTAACCTGCAAGACCTTTATTTTCGCAACCGTTAGTACAAGATACTTCCAATTGCAAAAATGTTCAAAATCAGGTGCAAAGTTAAGATATTGAAAGTTCGAAATAAAAATAAAAATAAGTCAAAAAATACAAAATTTAATATTTTATACGGGCCCCAGGTACCCTAACTTATGTTTAGGGAAATAATCTCCTTTGAAAAATAATTTCAACACAAAAAGTTTGAGATTGGTATGACCGATATTCACCAAGATATGAAACGCAGCGTTTTGTGTACATAACACCACTTTTCACTAGCTGTCAATAACACCTTTTGGGGGAAAATACAGCGGTCAACAAGTGCTTGAAATTTTATGTGTGCATGTGCATAGAGTGGTTTTTTTGAGCAATCACGATTGCTTATTGTTCTCACTTGACTGTTTTGGCGTCCTATCATTTTATTTTCCCACCAGCACCCTCTGCAGCATCACCGTCGACCGGATCCTCACGATGTTGCTCCTATAGCGAAAGACGTCTCCAGGTTGCGTCCATATGCTACACACACATACACGCATACATACACACACCTACACACACACATATATATACATACATACACCTACACACATACAAACACATACACACACACGCATACGTACTGACACCTACACAAACACACACACACCTACACACAACTATCCACCACTCATGCCTGCACACAGACACAAACACATATGTCTACACACAAACACACATACCCCCCCCCCCACACACACAACACACACACGCCTACATACACACACACTCGTGATTGCGAAAAACATGATTTGAATTCAAGATGTCAAAATTCAAATTAATTTTTATTTATTTTTTTTAATTTTTCGAGATTTTGTAGCTTGTTTTTGCGTATCACAGCATAACATTTGCATTTATTTTTGAATAGCAATGAAAAATATAAATACCTTGTTTTTCTTACTTTGACGACCTGTCATTCTGAAAGGGCGATACGTTCCAATCTCATATTCTGTATATGGTCACCCGAAACTTTGAACTGGAATGTCTCCTTGAGTTCTGGTCGCACAAATGTCAAGTTTTTTGTGTCCGTAATAGTTTTCAAAGGAGATTATTTCTATAAATATAAGTTAGGGGACCTACAGCACGTATAAAAAGCTAAATTTTGTATTTTTTGACTCATTTTTATTTTTGCTTCAAACTTTTAATATCTTAACTCTGCATCTGGTTTTGAACATTTTTGCAATTGGAAGTATAGGACTAACGGTTGTGAAAATAAAGGTCTTGCAGGTAGAACACCCTTTATAATAGTAGTAAGATTAATTAAGCGACTGGTCAAGTGGTCACTGGTCATTTACCTGGATGTGCGAAGACCATCACCTCTCCAATTCTGAATCTACGGAGATGATTACATAGGTCAGTCATGTCCATCGTCCATGTTTGGTGGCAAGGCGGGATTCAGCTATTGCTCTTTGCCCATTATCCAACTTCGGGACAGCATCCATGGTTTTAGATTTCTTCCTGAGTGTGTATTTTGATTGTACAGAAGTGAGTGCAGAAGTGGAAAAGTCTGTAAAGTAAAACAATTTTCATCATTTTTCACAAAAATTCGGAGTTTTAATTGACTAAGTCTTAAAACGGGACTTTTTTGGGGAGAGTTGTTTTGAGGGGTATTTCTCAAATTTGGGGGGGGGGAGGGGGAGGGGGTGTTCTCGCTTTTTGTGGAAAGTCTTCGCGATATTTAGGGGGGAGCCCTTGCTCTTTGGTGAGGAGGAGGACCCCCTGTGTCATGACATTTGTTTTCGCTAACTGTAATTTCCGTGAAACTGAAGATATCGGCGATTTCATCACGAGATGAAAATTTTGCGAATTTTATGTGAACAGAACCGAAAGTTGAACAATCCGTCTAGAAAAAATATTTCACGAGGCAAATAAGTACTTTTACAATATTTCTTACAATAGCTTCTTCATAGTGAGTGAGAGAAAGTTTTATTTGCTTGTATTATAATCGATGAGTGTATTTATTGGAATGGGTAACAACAATTTAGAACAGAGAATTTATTTCGACGTAATATATTTTTTGCATTATAATAGCAGTTTCTTGAAACATATTCCTCTCTCTCTCTCTAAAAGTAAAAAATAAAAAAAAAAAGCGCAAACCAGTTGGATTTATTAAAGTTCGAGTGGAAATTTAAGATTGCTGCAATCTTCTACTATTGTGCAAAGAGATTACTGAATAGTTTCCCAAGAAAGTCTTACTCTTTCCTCGTTTAAACAGAGCCTGATAGCGCGAAAACTTAGTTGACAACTAACTGTTGTAAAAAGTATTCCCAGAAATTTAAAGTAACACCAAAACTGCTCCGTTCTCCTAACTCTCTCAACATCCTTACTAAATATATTGCAATTATTTCGATTGATACATGTACTTTTTACTTATCGTTGCGAATTCTTGTCTCGTATAATTGATATTCCTTCCTCGAAGATCGAAAGCTAATGAATATTTATACTCTTCAAGAAAAGTAGCACATTCTTGGAAACATTTTGTTTGATCCTCACGATTTTTTCTCATAGGATCATTAAATAACAATCCATCAAAAAGCATTAGTTCATTGCTATTATGTACTATGTTTGATGTGGTAAAGATAGAATGGGCAAGATGTTGACCTTTCCTTTATTGGACAAATTATGGATTTGTGCCTTACATATGCGCAGTAAAGATGTTACGAAAGATAATGCAATGCTTTTTATACAACTCGTTATTACAGGAATGCGCAGGGAATGCGGGAGGGTTCATGGCGCAAACTGCACCATTGAAATTTTTACGGGGGTGTTTTGAGGAGTATTTTTCATTTTGAAGGACTCTTGCTTTTTTGGGGGGTCTTTGCGATCTTTAGAGGGGGTCTTCCCTTGCTCTTAGGGGGGTGGACACCCCTGGTTATTATTTGCATTATATCTTACTAAAATAAGCATAGCAGACTGCGAGCAATATTTTGAGCTATGTCTTTCCAAACAATATCAGTTTAGATATATTCACACAGTAAAGAAATTCTTGCTCTTGGTTTTGTTTCACATGTGTTGACGAATGTATCGTAGATTTGAACGATTACTCCTGCTGCCGATAATTTTCTTTACCAAAAGAACAAAACATTGTCTGTCATTACAGAAAGCGAAAAATGGTTCGTCTGCGCATTAAGTCTTTCCTGGCACTCTCCGCCCCCCCCCCCTCTTAGGAGAGCTGTTAGGAAAAAGTAGAGTAAAGACGCTTACCTGAGGGAAAACATGAATAAGAAGTCAAATTTACAATGTTTTTGAAGTAGATTTCCTGTAGTAGAACTGTTGGAGAAAGAACAGCTTGTATTCCATGCATAAAAATTCTAGGAACTTCTTTTTATCGCTTATTTAATTACACCATGTTTTGAGCAGTAATATCCGACATATGCTCAAAATTTGGATACAACATTTTAGTAGTACAATTAAAACCACATAATAGTAGTTGTGTGGACTAAGCACACCCCATACTATAGTCCATTTAGCGAGAGCTGATAGTGGACGTAAACAAAGCAACGTGACAATTGGCGTTACCGCTGTCTGCTTGGCGCTGGGATGATTGAAGACAGCGCCAATCAGATAAGCGAAATGTCCGCGCTTTCAATGCGAACAGCATTGCCAATCTGGCGAGTAAGTCATGAAAGTAGTAACCCTCTTTGTTTACTTCCTCTATCAGCTCTCGCTGAACTGAGTATAGTGATGGGCATAATTGAGAACTTTCATATAATTGAGGTCTCGGAAATCGAGTAGTTCGGGTTATTGACAATCGAGAACTCGAGCGATTGAGTTCTCGAGATCTTTTGATCGAGATCTCGAGGTGTTTGAATAGTAATCTCGAGCGATTGACTACTTGAGATCTTTTGAACTGAGGTGTCAGTTATTTTGAATCGAGATAATCGAGTGTGTTCTTCGAGTACTCTACACTGTTAAAACTACAGGATGCATTTGGCACCTTTCAGGGGAGAAACGCTTGTTCACCAGCGGCACCCAATACGGAGCCGAAATCGCACCTCTAAATAGGGTGAAAAACAGGCACCTTTTAAAAACTAGACAGCCGGAGTGAAAAAAAGGATCCTTCGGAGAGAGAAATGGCACCCTTACTATAGATCCTCCTCCCCCCTCCCCCGTATTGTGTGCGTTTTTGAATACAGTTGTGTATTTTTTTTTTTTAGTTTTGTTTTGATTTATGATATTCTACGTTTTGGACATTTTTCACATTGAACTCGGTATTGGAAATGATTAAAACATGTAATTACAGCATTTGATCATATTTCAGAGTTTTCAACATGGTTAAGAAGTGCTCATAGCGTTAATTCATCTGATCGTGCTCTAACTCAGTGTTTCTCAACATCTTTTGACCCACGGGCGCGGTAAAAGCAAATGAAAAACTTTGCGGACGGGTGAAATCTTTATCGTTTTCTTAAAAAATCATAAAATAAATTATATGAATAATAACTCTGGGGTCGTTAAAAAACATGTGAAAAAATTCAGGGTTCTGATTTTTTTTTAACAAAAAGTAATGTTAAAAATTAATAAAACTATAAATATCTACCTCTTCACTTGGTATCAAAGATCTGTCACAAATACGTTATAATTTAAAAACGAGTAATTATTTAAAACATGTGAGAAATTATACATTGACGTATTCCGAAAATGAAGCATAGCTTATACTTATGGATTATTTACATGATGAGCCAAAAATATTCAGGGATATTACAATTACGGAAAAACAAAATCGTTTCATAAACGTTAATCAAGAGTAACAAAATATAATGGACATAAAGTTTTTCAACAGTTAAATAAAAAACCAAAAGAAAGTTCTAACGCTATCGAGGACCGCTAACAGGAAATGATTCTAACATTTGAATGAAAAATCAAAAAAAAAAGAAAAAAAAGAGCTAGACTGAGGGAGATTGTTTTTTTTCGCTAGCTTTCTGTTATAATCTACGAAGCACAAGAAACATTTTTACTAAGGTTCTTTTGGCGACTAATAAAAGTTGCTTATCGAGTATTCAAGAAAATAATGACAGATATTTTTAGTAGCGTTTTGAATGATGGAAATTTCACAATAGTAACGGTAAACAGGAACTAGAAGACTAACGGTTACTGAAAAGCAATAAATGCACTTTTAAACACTTAACTATGTTTGAAAGCCCTAAAAGCTACAAAGTGATCAAAAGCTGTACTTACTTGTAATTTCGGATAATTAATCTAGAAAAGTTGTGTTTTAATCCAATAGTGTACTTCATTCAATGTGAAAGACACACAAACGCAATCATCATTTGTCCGCCATATTGAGGTGGTTGAATGTATGTCTAAGGCAAAAAGCGCATGCGCAATGAGTCTTTCTGCGATTGCATGCTGTTTTGGCTCCTCTGCTCTATTTTCTGGCTTGCGTTGCACCTTCAGGCACTATGCTTTCACCTTAGAGGGAATATTTTCACTCGTCTGGAACCCTTGGTTTTAACAGTGTAAATGTGATAATCGAGAACTCGTGATATTTGAATTCTCGAATGTATGAATTATCGAGTGGGTCAATTATGAGAACTCAACTATGCTTATCATTTCAGGGCTTAATTTGTATGGGAACTCATATGCTCGTTAGTGCTGAATTACGAAATTATGAAAATTTTAATATTTTAGACGAAATTCAAGCTATATTTAAGGGTAAAAATAGTTATCTCCAATACAACATTTTACTATCGTCGGTTTAACTGCAATAATGCCTTAATATATTGCATATTGCATACGAGTGGGGCAAATAAAAATAGACAAGAAGTTCCGGCCAGACCTAACGAGCCTACTTTACCGTATATCAATATCGCCTTCCTAGTATCTAATCAATATTCTCGAAATTAGAAAAAATCGCAAATTATTGCAAACATAAGTTTTTAACATTTTAAGTTGATTTCTAGAAATAAAAATATGCCTCGCTCATCTGAAGAAATAGATGCGTAAAACACAGGCATTCAGAATTATAGATTTGCATTTTTAACCAAAAAGAGAGGGTAATATTTTTTTCCTATAAAACGCACTTTCATTCCTTTCTTTTTCTTTCATGCAAATCAAATGGATACACTGTAAAAAAATCCAAAAACCTATTTCGACATAAAGGAAATGTTTCTGAAATAATCAGAATCCTCCCTTCACTAGCACTTTCCTTATCTATTCAAAAAGCCTTTTCATATTTTTAAAAAAGTAAGAAGCGAAAGTGTTGACACATCCGCAATACAGCACGGCGAAAAGTGAAACTGACCCACATTGGAGAAAATTTTCATTCTTCGTTTGAATTTTGTAAGTGTAAGATAATTTTTAAATCTTATTTTATTAAATAACTCAGATCATTGACATATTTTTCAAAAACATAAGTTTATTTTTATGAAATTATATTCTTTTTTAAATTCGAATCTAAGGAAATTAAAAATACTGACACTTAATATAAGTTTAAAAAAAAATAAAAATAAATAAAAAAATTTGAAAGTTTATAAGCTAGCCGATGAATGATGAAATGATTGCTTAAAGTTCAACTGAGGTGTGATTAGGAAGCTTCTGAACTTTAATTTGTTTCTGTTTTAATTTGTTGTTCCTTGTCTGAACTCTTAACGATGATCTTCGTATGCGTTTTCAATTTTGATATTCGTTGGCTTTTTATAGCATTGTATTTTGTCTTTTAAATATTCATCGCCCCCTATCACCCCTCGCAAACTTATCACCCGCTTGAGAAGCGAAATCGTCCCTTTGGGAGTGATCATCCCCAGATATAGAGAACTAGAGAACCACTGGTTCATAGCATTCTTCTTCAGACTAACCAGTTTTATCATAACGTCTGCTTTCTCGTAATTATTGGCAAACTTCTCATTGTGTTGATGAGGGAGCAACAGAGACATTTTGGTTTATTTCCATCCATGGCTTGAACTCTTCAGACGTCCTATCTAAAGGGTTTACTGTCATTTTCCAGTTTCCTGATCAACTCTTTTGCAAAATCTTAAAGGCGCAAAGAAATTTTTCATCGTTTCAAGCCCGATTCCTTTGTCGAAAGCTGATAACATTTAGCAACGATGAAAAGACCACATAAAACAATAATTTTAGCCCACAAATGATCAGGGAAAAATCAAGACTGAGTCATTTTCATAACAATAAGTGATTGTTAACATAAATCGCGATCACGCTACGCGAAGGCTACATCACTATAGCGCAACCAGAAATACCTTCTGGAGAGGTTTTTTGGGTCAAAAATACCTTATGGAGGGCTTTTTTAAAATCAAAACAGTCTTTTCATATGCATAAACTACTGCATAAGAATTTACATTTATGTTAAAACCAATGCTTCTGGGGGGTGTTTTTACACCTCCCCCCCCCCCCGCTGCGCCACTGGACTTCTGCATGACAACTGGGGAATAAGTGCTCTTATTTGTAGTGGCACCGGAGCTTTCAACAAACTGCCGCACAATCAGCTCTCCTCCGCCGCTTGTCATTCAACTTTCCGCCAGCTCTTTCTCCCTACTGCTACTTTCAGTACCGAGGGAGAAGGATACACTTTCTCCGACACTACGTTGGCTGCTGCGGTAATTTAATTATTGCTAGGCGGCAGAAGTTTGCTGACGCTCCGTTCATTTGAAAAATCGACAAGCGCGTTGGAATTTCTGCTGTAACTTTTATAATTTCTATTTCTGGGAAGAATGTCGTGAAACATTCGTTTTTATTTTATTTTATATTATTTATTTATTTGTTTTTCCTTTATAAGTTCGGTTCTTTCTTCTCTTTCCAATCTGTAAAAGTCGTAAATTTTCATGAAATTCGAACAATTTACAGAAAATTCCCGATTATCCGCGAAGGGGATTATCTGCGAGTCAAGAATATGCATTGTCGCAGCAAAAGGCAAATACCAATGGCTGGAGGGGGGGGGGGGGTCGAAAAATTGTAAATTTAAACTCAGTTGTTTGTTATTTATTTATTTGCTTAAAAATTTATTTATTTATTTTATTTATTTATTTATTTTGTGGTTTTCTTCATATACTTGTTTTTACGTTAAGTTCTGTTGCACAAAACATTTACACTGTACTATTTTCACTGTGTTTGCAGAAAGTATTATGCCTCAATACAGCCAAATTTTTGAGGAAGGACAAGGCTTACCTTACTTGTCCCTCAATTTTGTCTTCTTGCGGATAATCGGGAGTTAACGCACAAGTTTTGAGGTGCACTGAATTCATTTTGACAATTTTTGAAAAAGTCTGTCTGTCTGGGTGACCGATGTTTCAGGGCGTCTTTATGCAGTTATTTTGGATCGAAATTACTGCATCAAGTCAAACGAAATTTGACACACATTTCACATTACACATTGAATTAGTACTGGTTAGTTCTTGGCGTCAATTTTTCTAAGTGTGGGGGAGTTCGAGTGTTTTCTTCGTTATGCGTAACTGCTATGCGCGTCAAGAAGTAATATACAGATTTAGACAAAAATTAATCCCTTGGAATACCTACAGGGTACAGGTGTTAGTTTGATTTTGGCAGCACAATGTGTTGAAAGAAAAAAAAACGTTTCTTTCTTATTTTGGCTGTGGTTTTAATCACAAAATAGAAACGAAACTCTTGTAAAAACTTTGAGTTAAAAGGAGTACATTCGAGATACAAAGACAGCTTTGTATTAAAAACGCAAATTATTTTGGGACCGAATAAAAATTTCGAGATAATTGAATACTCGAGTTTTAAGACATCGAGTTATAAAGAGTCGACTGTATATGTATTCAATTGCGGAAATGAACCATATGTTCAGTTGCCTAGTGAGCTATTCCAGACCCTGAGATACATGTGCTGAATCTGGATTGGTGGCTAGCAATGTCGAGTTCAGCTCAGAAGGACCTAAGTTCTTGAATGTCTTTCTTTCTTCTTTTAATTAAAAAAGGTTTACGTAGTTTTCAATTATAAAATATTACAATATATACAGCTATCGGTACAATACCTGGATAAAAAAAGAGATCGTGGGACCCCTCCCCCCTTCCTACGCCACTGTACGTGGGCAGACTGAAACAAAGAAAACTGTTTTTGCATCGCTGATGCTGTATACAGAACCTTCGGTCTTATTTAATTTTTCATCCATGACACGAGACCAATCAATCAACCAGCCAAAATGAAGATGATTTGTTGTTTTGGAAGGTTTCAGAATATAGCATCCGATTCGTATTGTTCAACATAACAATGAGCCACGTGAATCATCTTCGGGGGCCGCATATGGCTCGCAGGCCGTAGGTTGGGCAAAAATGTAGTACAGTATTTTGCAGTATGTTACCGCCCTAAGCCAGGGCTAAGGCAGAAATACATAAAATACACCGCCAGCTCAGTCATTCCTTCCGAGGACTGCAATTTTCATGCTTTTTAGCCTATACCATGCTTTGCCATCAATCTTTGAGCTGAATCGCACCATTGCTGATGCGGTCACTCATCTGGTGTGCTAATTCTAAATTAGCTACCAGTTTGTTTGGCTGTCTTGGCTCCCTTAAGAGGTCTTTCGCCGCCAGCTCAGTAACCTCCAATTCCGGGCTGATGAGTGCTAAAAAGCACAAAACTGCAGTCCTCGGATGGAATGACTGAGCTTGGCAGTGTATTTTATGCAGCATAGTAGTTTTGAAAGACTGAACTGTTTCCTCTGCGGTAGAAGTTTCGCTTCGTAAACCTCAGGTCGTGGGTTTGGATTGCGCAGGAGCACTGGGTGGCAGTGGCGCAGCCAAGGGGAGGGGGGGGGGCATACTTCCTCCATGAGACTTAAAAATTATATGTGTGAAGACACATTCAGAGACCTAAAATGTCGCTTTTTGACTTTCGATTCGGAAAAATGTTATATGCATCCTCCCCATGAGAAATTTCTCGCTATGCCACTGCTTGGCGGTATTTCCTTCTTTTTATGAAATAAATCTTTCCTGCGCTTGTTCGAAAGTCGCTTAATTTCGTGTCATTTGTGAATGTGAAGCTGATAGGCTTCTGTATGTAAGTAAAAATAAATAAATATGTTAAATAGAAATAAAATTTAAAAAAAAAAAAAACTGAATTGCGCACGTTGCCATATGCAAACACGCTGCATTGGAAGGTTTAAAATCGTCGTGCATAAGTTCAAAGTGATGGGTTAATTTTAGTCGTAATTGAAAATAAATGTGTTATAAGTGCCACGTGTCAATCGGTCGAGCTTCCAGCGGAACTCATAAAATCAAAAGCTCGGCACCAGAAAAGCAATAAAACCTCGCAAACAGATCGTGATCTTTTAATTCAACAGTTACAGCACGAAATCATTACTTCCAGCGGTTTTAATGGTCATCACGAACCACTATTCTCAATTCGTGCGGCTGCTGATTTTTGTTACTGTAAATGTAAAACTCATTTTAAATTACAGTTGATGTTAAACCAATACTGCTTATTTTTTCAGCTCATTCTTCATGAAAGTGGAGTTAAATAATCAGTTTTACCGAATAGAAAACAGAATGGGGCTCTTTCCTTCAGTCAAAAGTACTATTTTTAGTCAATGAAGTTGATAGAATAAACAAAAAAAAATAACATGGATCCAGAAAATACTTTCATTTTCCCAACAGTTATTTTTTAATTAAATTTTTTAAATGTCCGATTTTTCAAATAAATGTGTGGTCTTGATGACGTCACAAATGATGCACTTAGACGCATCTGCCTTCCGTTTTTCCACGTTATGATAATCAAGAAGCGAATTAAATATTGCGCTCTACGCTTGCTATCAAACCATATTGTTGCCAGTGCAATTGAGTAAAGATGGGAATTAAATATTGTGGTTTGTGCATGGTAACACTGAATGGCATTTCATCATTTGTGATGTCATCGGGAGAAGCGTAAACAATGAAAGTGCACCGATTGAAGTTTTTTTTTTTTTTTTTTTTCAAATATATTAAACTTAGTCAAAATATTTGAAAAAATGGTCATATCCTATGTTTTTAAGCATGCTCTTTCAGAAAAAAAAAATACTTTTCAAATTTTGGAAGCGACCCCATTATACTTTTTTGCTGTTACGGAAAAACGTAATTTAAAAATACTACAATTATCGTACAATTACTGAAGGAGTAATAAAGCTATTACTTAATTAAGGAGATGGTCTGAGCTTGTTTTTCCAGAGAAGAAATTGGAACATAATTCTTACATATGTTACGGACGAAACCCGAAATCGGCTATAGTTTAAGAAATGATCAGCTAAGTCGCGTTTTGGCCAACGTTACTGTTATTATTTATCGGCCAATGTCCGGCTTTTTCTTGATTTTGGGCTTTGGCCAGCTAATTCGAGAAGTTGCTTGGGACAATCGGTCAAAGTAAGAAGAAAGAAATGAAGATTAGATTTTGTATTACACAGTATTTCAAACGCCGTGCTATTTTTTATTTATTATTATTATTATTATTTTTAAGTACAAGCAGGGGCGGATTCAGGGGAGGGTCAAAGGTTCAGCTGACCCCCCTGTGACAAGAATTTTACTATGATTATTATTAAACTTAAATAGTTTACATCCGAAAAAATAGTTTATGGAATCAATGTTAACCTTTTTTTGGCTTGGTTCTGTAAGGTATTTCTTCTCATTGCGTCACAATTCAAGGGATTGACAGAGTTCGTTTAGTGATGGGTTTGAATTTTTATGAGTTTGTTGTTAATTTTTAAAGTAACAATAATTTCTAATGATTTTAACGTTTTCTCAGAGCACTCTTCCACCTCAAATCACATGTGTATGTCCTTTTTCCAACGATTTTATAACTGTAATATCATACGTTCGAAGCCTACCGTTATGTGACCAGCCTGTCTGACTAAAGAAATATGACTTTTGAAGAGAATGTGAGGGAATATGATTCGTGGCACTGACTGGCGGGGGTAATTTAAAAGGGTTTTGATCTCATGTAGGAAAGAAGTGCTCAGCTCAGTAGCATATGATGGGGTGCGCCATCACCCTAGGAGGGCAGTCCTGCTTAACTAATACTTCTTAATGTAGCAGGTATAACGCTCGCCATTGAAACTTGACCCCCCTTACAAAAATTACTGGATCCGCCCCTGAGTACACTGTAAAAAATTTCGAAAACCTCTCTGAATATACAAAAAAGCTTTTCGTAATAAACAGATTCGTACGCCCTCAGCAGTTTTCTGCTCTTATCAAATACCTTTCCCGTTTAACAAGGAAGTAAGAGTCGACGCCTGCGCAGCTCACACGGCAATTTTATAGTCCAGCACCAAATCCAAAATATATATATATATATATATATATATATATATATATATATATATATATATATATATATATATATATATATATATATATATATATATTTGTCTCAGAGAAAAATTCTTTGGAATAAACAAAATCCTCCTGTCAAATGCATTTTTCTGATCTAAAGCAATGAAGTGATGACTCATGTGCGAAGTAACACTCATCAAGGCCATTAGTAGAAGTTTTGTTCCTCGCATGAATTCACTGAAGATAATTTTAAAGTCTTATATTTTCTTGCTTATGTATCGTCATGAGATTGAATTTGAAGCTATGTCACTTATTTTTAAGTACGAAGTGCAACTTCTCGACGCATGCTCGCGGAAGGAATACAAACTGAAATTAAAAACCAAATAACTGCCGAGAGGACGCCATGTAAATTCGTTGCGTCGCATAACTTGTGTAAGTAATTTACATTTTTCTTGGATACTTTTCTTCTTTCTACCAAATGGGTAATTTTTGTAGGCAGAATTTTATTCTGTCATAAAAATCACCTTTTTGGTGACCAAAGCCTGCAAAAGACCACCACCGACGAATAGGTAAGTCGCTTTGCAACTCTATTACTTTAAAGTGATTTAGTTCATATCAATCTCGTTAAAAAAAAAACTATTTTCCTCAGTATCATTTTTTCGTTGTGAACCATTGCAATTTGAAAATATTTTATATTACATAGAACACATATTTAAAGTGCAAGTGCGTCTAGTTTTATTCTGTAAAATTTATGAATTGAAGATTATAAAAAACTTTAAATAAGTATTATTGTGTACTTTGTTTTTATGTGTCAATCTCAGTTAATATTTGGCTGAACATTTATGTATCAAGCATTATGAATTAAATGTTATAATATGCAAATTGTCAGGTTTGATAGTTCGTCTTTAAGGTTGCATGTTTTCATTCTCTTGTAAACAGTGTAGCTATGTATTAAGTAAAAAAAAAAAACTATCTCTTGTAATTAGCATTATATGTTATTATATAAATATTTGCATTAGCGAAACGCTTTAAATTAGTTAAATGTGTATTAATTTCTTTAATAAATAGATTCATATATGTATTTAAAAGTGTCTTCATTTTTTTCGTTTTACGAGCCTCAATTTTACCAAAAAAAAAAAAAAAAAAGACTTAATAAAATAAATAATTTTGTATTTTTACACCATGTTAAAGTATTTGACTTATAATTTATATGATACTTTGATTTATAATGTATATGATACTTTGATTTATAATTTATATTATACATGAAATAATATTTATCTCAGCAGAGCTTCATTAGTACGATTTATTTTAGTTGCAATGTACCTGCCCTTAAGGGAAAGAAGCTGCAAATATAACACACAAGAATTATTTCTCAATAAAATATTTTTGTATATATATGAAATCAGTGGTTGGAAAAACTACATTTTTTTTTGTAGCGAACTACAACTACAACTACTTTGTTACAAATGTAGTTAACTACAACTACAACTACTTTTTTCAAAATGTAGCAACTACAAACTACTTTTGAAATGTAGTCGCTACTTCGCTACTTTCCAAAAAATAAGTGAATAAAAAGCATACACAATAGGTTGTCCCTCAAAAAATAAAAGTCAATTTTTTAAGTCGCATACACTCTTGTATTTTTCCTCTTGTGTCAAAACAATCGTGATAAAAAGTTTCATATCATTTGCACAACGGCAACCCGTGCCGACTTGCACCTGAAAGTGTATTATTAAATAAAAACAAAAACCCCGACTGCGTAAAAACCAAAAAAACAAAAAAGGAAAATGTATAAGCCCGGTAGTTTAGAATGTATTAAGTATTAATGAATAACTACACCATTGAAATAGTTTTATAACCTTACACAGATAAGACAATTCATAAATTCAAAAGCAGAATAGAAAGATCAACAGTCGGGGCCCATTAAAATTTTACGGGATTTCTTCAATCAGAAAGGAATCGGCCCCGACTGTTGATCCTTCTATTCTGCTTTTGAATTTATGAATTGTCTTATCTGTGTACGGTTATAAAACTATTTCAACGGTGTAATTATTCAGTAGTACTTAATACATTCTAAAGTACCGGGCTTATACATTTTCCTTTTTAGTTTTTTTTGGTTTTTACGCAGTCGGGTTTTTTGTTTTTATTTAATAATTTTTTATTTTACAGTTTTTAGTTAATTTTCATTGACTTAGTTATTATGATTATAAGATGGTACATTTCGCAACCTTGTCATTTCATTAAGAGAGTTTCATCTATCGTGAGGTTTATTAAGTACTTGCGGTGATCTAAACTACTGATAATTGGTCCCTCTTAGGGACCTTACTCGGCTTAAAGCTACATGTGAGTGAAATCTTTCTCGCAAACTAAAAAACCTCTCAAGAAAGTACACGCCACGAAACTCAGTCCCTTGAATCAAAGCAAAAAACAATTGCAACATGTTAGAGATGAAAATCGAATTAGTAGACTATCTTTCTTTTGGTGCTTATTGCACGGGTTTATTTTGATGAGGACTACAATCTGAGTGTCTTGCCTTCGTTACGCATGATATATTTTTTATTACAGTACAGAATACATATAAAGAACACATGAAATAATTTACATCAGAAAGAAGGGAAAGTACATCCGGAGCGAGGGTGTCTCGACCCACCGCCTCAAGTGGAAGAAGCAATCGCTTAGACCACTCGGCCATTTAAACTCCAATTAGTAGACTTTGTAAACAAAAAAATTCAGGCAGCGAAAACTACCTGCATTTGTCACACGCAGCGTGCGACACAGTGTGCAACACCCAACGTGCGCCGATCCCGAACTGACAAAATGGCAATCGGTTTTTGAAATGCTACTTTTGATTACTGTCATGCGTTCAGTGACACTCCCAAGGTTAAGACAAATCGATTGACGTAAGAATTACCAAAATTGGCCAAGGCGTTTAGCCTGTAGAACGCCACATAGAAACGGACATACATACATAGACTGATAAACACATTACCCTCCTTTGCATCGCGCACGCGCAGTCGGGTAAAAACAGTACTTGTATGCTAGGACAAATAAATAAAAAAAGTTTTAGAAACTCGACATTTCTGTTGATAAAACATTGTCCCTGTACCCAACACCACACACGTACCACAAGAACATTTATTCAAATTAAAAAACATTTAGATATGCCACACTTGACCTAAAATTTATAATTTTATTTAAAAAATTTATTTTTTTTTCAGTTATCTTTTAAAAAATTACATATAATTTAAATAGAATATCAAGTTCAAAAATCACTGGCGAACACATTTACAGATCAACAATTACAAACGAATAATAAAAAAATACATATTTTAAATGAAAAATTTAACTCAACCTGGAAAAAAACCAGATCTTTGAGTACTATGTGGGAGACTTAAAAATTACAGGAAAACAAAAATTTCTATTTAACGCTAATTAACTGTTTATATATTTTTCAGCTTGATAATTTCGTAAAATCTTACATTTCTGAAAATATGTATCAAAAATTGAATTTTTTGTAGAAAATTATAAATGTTAGGCACGTATGGGCTATCTAAATGGTTTTTAATTTGAATAAATGTTTTTGTGGTGCATATGTGGGGTATAGGAGCAACGTTTTATCAAGAGAAATTTTGAGTTTCTAAAAAAACATTTTATTATTTTAATTTGCCTAGCATTACAGAAGTGCTGGTTCACACTTTCAGACATAATCGGCACTTGCTGCCGTTGTTCAAATTATATGATTTTTTTTTTTTTTTTTGACGTAAAAGGATAAAATATAAGTGTGTGAATGGAAAAATCAACTTTTGATTTTTTTTTTTTTGGGGGGGGGGGGCTCCCTAATGCACACACACACACCGTAAGAGGATTGAACAAAAAAAGATTGATAAATTAGCTCATCAGAAGACACAAAGAAAAATGTCCGTTATCACACTCTCACACACTGTAATGCTCGTATTTATTGTATGTCCTCCAGAACAGTTCAATTTCATCCTTTTCTATAACATTTTCAGTAGCTTCTTTTTATTTGGTAAATACTGTCGAAAGTTTAAGCCTCGCTAAAATATTTTTGTTTTACAATCTTCCGGTCTGTAAATTCACCAAATTTTTAACTCGCGAAATCACCGATATCTTCATTTTCGCGAAAATAAGTGCTTTTTGTAATATAAGTATTGGTTAAATATGAAAATTACGACGGCAAAAAAACTAATGACGTCAAACAGATAGAACGTATGGCGTCAAAATGAAATGCCTGAGGTCAGCTCGTATTTTTATGAATCTTATTTCTCATTGCATCCGCTGATGTACTTGTGTAAAATTTGATTTTTTTTTTCAGTTTATTTAAAAGTAGTTTCCAGAAATCGCTACAAACTACAATTTGTTTGTAGTTAACTACTCACTACACTACTTTTTTTAAAAAGTAGTGCGCTACACTACAAACTACTCAAAAATGTAGCTACTACAGTAGCGTCGCTACTTGTAGCGCGCTACTTCCAACCACTGTATGAAATACACGAGCAATGAATAGCAATGAGAAAAAGAAAATTAAAAGTAGCAATTATTAGAATAAAGTAGGAAGTTTGAATTCGGAGCTCATCAGCCGTGGAAGATTCGATAAATATGGTCAAAAGACAAAAAGATATTAAACTACTTACTAAATAGAGAGTGTTTAAGCTCTATAATATATGCATTACATTGGGCCAAACGCACCATATGCTAAACTATATGCAATAAACAAGAGCTTAAACCTAAAATTAAAAGTAGGGGTTTTTTACCTCGGCTAAATTAAGAAACAAGTCTCTATAATTTGTCTTCCTCAGGACAGTACCTACACTGTAAAAAATCTCGGAAAACTCTCTGAATATACAAAAAAGTTTTCCGTAATACACAGATTCGTATGCCCTCAGCAGTTTTCTGCTATAATCAAAAACCTTTCCCGTTTAGCAAGAAAGTAAGAGTCGACGCATGCGCAGCTCACACGGCAATTTTATAGTCCAGCAGCAAATCCAAACTGAAACTTTCGAAAGCACGCAATGAAAACAAGTGCTGACTCATGTATGCGAAGTAACACTCATCAAGGGGATTAGTAGAAGTTTTGTTCCTCGCATGAATTCACTGAAGATAATTTTAAAGTCTTATATTTTCTTGCTTATGTATCGTCATGAGATTGAATTTGAAGCTATGTCACTTATTTTTAAGTACGAAGTGTAAATTCTCGACGCATGCTCGCGGAAGGAATACAAACTGAAATTAAAAGCCAAATAACTGCCGAGAGGACGCCATGTAAATTCCTTGCGTCGCATAACTTGTGTAGGTAATTTACTTTTTTCTTGGATACTTTTCTTCTTTCAACCAAATGGGTAATTTTTGTTGGCAGAATTTTATTCTGTCATAAAAATCACCTTTTTGGAGACCAAAGCCTGCAAAAGACCACCACCGACGAATAGGTAAGTCGCTTTGCAACTCTTATTACTTTAAAGAGATTTAGTTCATATAAACTCGTTAAAAAAAAAACTATTTTCCTCAGTATCATTTTTTTGTTGTGAACTATTGCAATTTGAAAATATTTTACATTACTAAGAACACATATTTAAAGTGCAAGTGTGTCTAGTTTTATTCTGTAAATTTATATAATATTTGGCTGAATATTTATGTATTAAGCATTATGAATTAAATGTTATAATATGCAAATTGTCAGGTTTGATAGTTCGTCTTTAAGGTTGCATGTTTTCATTCTCTTGTAAACAGTGTAGCTAGATTGTATGAAGTAAAAAAAAAACTATCTCTTGTAATTAGGAACATAGTGCTTCAGTATTATCTAAATGACGATATCTCTTTAAATATTTGCATTAGCGAAACGCTTTAAATTAGTTAAATGTGTATTAATTTCTTTAACAAATAGATACATATATGTATTTAAAAGTGTCTTCATTTTTTTCGTTTTACGAGCCTCAATTTTACCAAAAGCAAAAAAAAAAAAAAAAAAAAAAAAGACTTAATAAAATAATTTTGTATTTTTACACCATATTAAAGTATTTGACTTATAATTTATATGATACTTTGATTTATAATGTATATGATACTTTGATTTATAATTTATATTATATATGAAATAATATTTATCTCAGCAGAGCTTCATTAGTACGATTTATTTTAGTTGCAATGTACCTGCCCTTAAGGGAAAGAAGCTGCAAATATAACAAACAAGAATTATTTCTCAATAATATATTTTTGTATCCTTATATATTGTTACAAATTCTGTAAATAGTAATTATTGTAGGAACGTAACCTGTAAATAGTTTCCCGTAATGAATATACAACCCCTTTTTCATTCGGCTAAAGTATACGACCCCTATTTTCTTTCTTTTCATTGATAACGGTCTACTACTTTACAGAAGCGTGTGGAATATTTGAGAAATTTCTTTTCGGTGTATTTAAGCCGTTAGCGATGGATAAACAGTGAGTTTCGATTCAGATTTCGAACTGAGTGCATTTTTGCTCTGTTTATGGCGAGGCATTTCGCTGTGTTGTTTTCGTATTTGGAAGTAAATACGTGTGTAAACGTTGAGTTTACGGTGTTGTGTGATAATTGCTTAATTGCTGATGAATAATTTAGCAGTTGTTGAAGATCTTTCCTGTACATAGTGTAAATAAATTTCCTGTGTTTTATCAAGAACTGTGTCTTCATTTGAAGAAAGTGGAAGTCGCACCGAATCCGTTACAATTTGGCGCCCAACGTGGGGCTTCTTCTGGACTTTCTTGGAGTAAGTGTGACTTTGGACATTTTTTTTTTCATAAAGACTGTTTGAATTTATAGACTTTGTTTTTATGGTGATTACTCGCGCAATGGATGACCAATTAAAACAACTTCTGGCAGCAATTAATGCCGTGAAAAGTGACTTGACCGAAAGTTTGGCGGCTAATCAAGAACAATTAAAAAATGATATGGCGACTAACCAAGAACAGTTAAATAGTGATTTAACTGCTAAAATTACTACAAGTCAAGATGAAATAAAAAGGGACCTAACGTCGATGAAAACCATGATGGAGAATCAACTAACCGCAATGGGAGATAAAGTTGAGGCTCTGGAAGAAAAATTTGATACTGTGGAAGAGCGTATCGCCAATGTGGAAAATAAGTGGGAAGAAGAAGACAAGAAATTTACTCTACTTAAAGAAGAGATCTTTAAGGACGTGGAAAGGAGATTGGCGACCGCGGAAAGCAGCTCTGTACAGTTTGGCGCTCCCACATCGGTTGCTCGACCGTCCATTAAACTTGCCACCTTTGATGGGAAAACTTCGTGGCAGGTTTACAAAACTCAGTTCATGATAGTGGCGGAAGCGAACGGATGGGACTCTGCTACCAAGGCCTGCCATCTTGCAGCATCCCTGAGAGATGACGCAGCGGACATTCTTCAGACCCTTCCGGACAGCCAGCGCCTGGATTTCGCCGCCCTCACATCTGCGTTGGAGCTTCGCTTCGGTGAGAAATGCCAGAAAGAGTTCAGCCGACTCCAGTTGAAGTCCCGTTTCCAGAAAACCGGGGAAACCCTGCAAGAACTAGCGGCGGACATCGAGAGACTGTCTCATCTTGCTTTTTGCAACTGTCCTGCGGATGTTCGGGACAACCTGGCACTCAACTACTTCATCGACGGAGTTCGGAATCCTGAGATCCAGAAGGCCCTCCGGATGGCGAATGTAAACGACTTGAAATCCGCTTTGATGTATGCGATGAGATACGAGGCCGCCCAAGAAGCAACCCGTGTGGATCGCCATCTAATCCGGACTCAGGAAGCTGATGAGTCTGATTCCAGGTCGTCCCACCTCGCTGAACTTGAGAGACAACTCGGTGACTTGACAAGACATCTGAGCAGCATAACAGCCCAAAAGAAACAAGAGCAGAAGTGCTGGAAATGCGGTAGTGAAGGACACCTGCGAAGGAGTTGTCCGGCTCGCCAAGCTACGCGAGGGAAGGAAATCACCACCACTAAAGCTCTGCAGATTTCCTCTTCTAGTAGTGGCAGTGATGGACTTTTCATTTACGCACATGTAAATGGGAACCCCTGCAGACTGATTGTCGACACTGGAGCCAATGTGACAATCGTTAGGACAGATGTGGCTCGTGAATTTGGATTGAAACTGTTGTGGACATCGCCACGCGTAAGTCTCCAGACTGTGACAGGTGACAAAATTGAGATTGAGGGTAAAGTGGACTTGGAAATAGTGTTTGGGAATGCCACCTACCATCATACGGCATTCGTTGCTGATATCACGGACCCCTTCATTCTCGGATTGGACTTTTTGAAGAAATATGACTTCACTCTCGACTTCAAGACTAATGAGCTGCACTCGATGAGAGAAGACATAGCCGTTTTCCCTGCAGAGAGTGATGTAAAATCCGCTCATCAAATAATAGCCCAAACAGATTTATCGATTCCCTCAAGGTCAGAATCATTAATACCTGGCTCCATTGAAGAAACCAATAGTTTTCGATTTGGACTCATTGAATACCCTAACCTAAGCAATAACCTAAAAGGAGTGCTGGTAGCATCTACGCTTGTGGACCTTTCCAAGGATGTAATTCCTGTAAGAGTCGCCAACGTGAGTGAAAGGCCAAGGAATATTCGGAAAGGTGAAGTGTTAGCAACTTGTACTCCAGTAAACTGCATCATTAGAAGAATCAATTCCCCCGAAACTGTGTCTTCTGAGTCCTTGACATCGAAGTTAATTGGGAGTGCACCCTTATCGAAAGATCAAAGAACTGCTGCGGAGCAATTGGTGGATGACTTTAAGCATCTGTTTTCATCTACATCGGAGGATGTTGGCCGTACGAATTTAACGCAGCATAGGATCTACACTGGAGAACACCCACCTATTAAACAGCATCCAAGACGACTACCGTTCGCCAAGAAGGAAGAGGTTGAGACCCTCCTGAAAGAGATGAAGGAGAATGATGTAATCGAACCGTCATCCAGTCCTTGGGCCTCTCCCATCGTCTTGGTCCGAAAGAAAGATGGCTCCACCAGATTTTGTGTCGATTACCGACGGCTGAATGAAATCACCAAGAAAGACAGCTACCCTCTCCCACGGATAGACGACACCTTGGACACTCTGTCCGGACACAAGTGGTTTTCGACCCTGGACTTGAAGAGCGGCTACTGGCAGGTTGAGATACACCCTGATGACCGGGAGAAGACAGCGTTTACAACTGGACAAGGCTTATGGCAGTTTAAAGTGATGCCCTTCGGCCTCTGCAATGCACCAGCTACGTTCGAGCGTCTTATGGAGACAGTGTTAAGAGGACTTTCTTACGAATCCTGTCTGGTCTACTTAGACGATATCATCATCGTGGGACGCAGCTTCGAAGAAATCTGGCAAATCTTAGGAAGGTACTGCAAAAGCTTAAGGAAGCCAATCTGAAGTTAAGCCCGTCCAAATGTAATTTGTTCCGCCGGGAAGTGAACTACCTTGGTCACATCATCTCTTCTGAGGGTGTACAAACCGATCCAGAGAAGGTATCTGCGGTCAAGGGTTGGAGCCGTCCCGAAAACATCCAACAGCTGCGAAGTTTCCTGGGGCTCTGCACGTACTACAGGAAGTTTGTGAAGGGTTTTTCCAACATTGCACGACCTTTGCATAAGCTGACGGAGAGCAAGCAAAAGTTTGAATGGTCCAAAGAATGCGAAGATGCATTTCTACGACTGAAGGAGGCTTTAACATCAACGCCTATCCTCGCCTATCCTCAGCCTGAAACATCCTTCATCCTGGACACTGATGCGAGCAACGAGGGCATCGGAGCTGTTTTATCCCAAGAAATTGACGGAAATGAACATGTCATCGCTTACTGGAGCAAATGCTTATCAAAGTCGGAGCGAAATTACTGCGTCACCAGAAAGGAGTTACTGGCCATAGTGAAAGCTGTAGAACACTTCCATCATTACCTCTACGGCCGAAAATTTCTGCTTCGGACAGATCATGCCTCGTTAACTTGGCTTTTGAACTTCAAGAATCCAGAAGGCCAGATAGCCAGATGGATACAGCGGCTCCAGGAATATGACATGGAGATCAAGCATCGAAAAGGGTTATCTCACGGTAATGCTGACGCTTTATCAAGGAGACCCTGTCCTGAGAACTGCCACTATTGTTCCCGAATCGAGAAACAGTATGGAACGACTAGCCCTACCGCCTATCAGGTGACAGTGACTCCAACATCATCAGAACCTGATCCATGGAGTGATGACCAAGTTCGAAAAGATCAACTTGAAGACCCCGACATAAAACCAATTTTAGAGTTCATGGAAAGTGACAGTCGACGCCCTAGCTGGCAGGACGTTTCCATCTTCAGTCCTGCAACAAAAAGATACTGGGCTTTATGGAACTCACTCCATTTACGGAACGGCGAGCTACACCGGAAATGGGAATCTGACGACGGCAAGACATCTAGGTGGCAGTTACTACTTCCTCGATCCAGGATTTCAGATGTTCTGAAAGAAATACATAGTAGTGCGACTGGAGGACATTTTGGTGTCTTGAAAACCCTCAATAAAGTTCGGGAGCGCTTCTTCTGGAGCAAGGCGAAGGATGACGTGGAGAAGTGGTGCCATTCTTGTGACGCCTGTGCTGCTCGTAAAGGACCGAAGAAGAGAAGCAGAGGGAAGCTACATCTGTACAACGTTGGAGCTCCTTTCGAACGAATTGGGATTGACATCCTGGGTCCTCTACCAAGAACTGCTGATGGGAACAAATACATTCTTGTTTCCATCGACTACTTCACCAAATGGCCGGAAGCATATCCCATTCCAGATCAAGAGGCTACCACCGTAGCAGAGACTCTAGTCCAACACTGGATCTCGAGATATGGAACACCTTTGCAGATTCATTCCGATCAAGGGAGGAATTTCATCTCTGCTGTGTTTAAGGGCCTATGTCAAATTCTCGGAATTGAGAAAACTAGGACAACACCACTACACCCACAATCGGACGGCATGGTGGAGAGATTTAACCGCACAATCCTGAACAATCTCTCACTTATGGTATCCAGAAATCAACAGGATTGGGACAAGAAGCTACCTTTGTTCCTGCTGGCCTACCGCAGTGCTGTCCACGAGACTACCGGATATGCCCCATCTCAGATGCTCTTCGGACGAGAGCTTCGGCTACCTTGTGATCTCGTCTTCGGTCGTCCTCCGGATGCGCCTTCATCGCCTAAGGAGTACATCCAGGATCTCCAGGTCCGGTTGGAAGACGTTCATAACTTCGCACGAGAGCGAATCAACATCGCGGCGGAGAAGATGAAGACCAGATACGACACAAGGTCTACTGGACATGAATTCAACGAAGGCGACAAGGTTTGGTTATGGAATCCCATCCGACGGAAAGGTCTGTCACCCAAATTGCAGTCGCATTGGGATGGACCCTACAAAGTCCTTAACCGACTGAATGACGTCGTAGTGAGGATCCAAAAATCACCTAATGCAAAACCTAGGGTTGTACATTATGATCCGTTAGCCCCATACTATGGCCATAGTTCATGAGTATTACGTAAACAACCATGGTTGATAACATAAAAGTTGTAGATAATTAATTTTTTGCTTTTAATGTTTAGTAATATTTCTTGTTATTATTGTGTTTCCTTTGCACTATTGGTTATTATTTAATGTGTGTAATTGTGAACTTGTGATAGAAGTTTGGCACCCTTTCTGGGGATTGTACTGCCCGGGACGTGCAGTCCTTAGGAAGGGGGCAATGTTACAAATTCTGTAAATAGTAATTATTGTAGGAACGTAACCTGTAAATAGTTTCCCGTAATGAATATACAACCCCTTTTTCATTCGGCTAAAGTATACGACCCCTATTTTCTTTCTTTTCATTGATAACGGTCTACTACTTTACAGAAGCGTGTGGAATATTTGAGAAATTTCTTTTCGGTGTATTTAAGCCGTTAGCGATGGATAAACAGTGAGTTTCGATTCAGATTTCGAACTGAGTGCATTTTTGCTCTGTTTATGGCGAGGCATTTCGCTGTGTTGTTTTCGTATTTGGAAGTAAATACGTGTGTAAACGTTGAGTTTACGGTGTTGTGTGATAATTGCTTAATTGCTGATGAATAATTTAGCAGTTGTTGAAGATCTTTCCTGTACATAGTGTAAATAAATTTCCTGTGTTTTATCAAGAACTGTGTCTTCATTTGAAGAAAGTGGAAGTCGCACCGAATCCGTTACAATATTATTTCTGCAGCCTGTTTTTGGTTTCTACGCCAGATTTTCCTCAATTCTTGATCGATTTCTTTGATTTACACCTTATTATAAAGCTTATGGTGCTGGCTACTGACGAAAAATAGACCCACGGTCTAAAAATTGTTTTTTTCAGCCGAAAAACGTGTTTTAAAGAACCAGAATGAGGTTTTCGGTTAAACTTATAACTTTAACTTGCACTATGACCGACAGAGCTGAATAGCTTGATCGGCAGAGCGTTCTCTTCGTAACCAGGAGAATGCGTGTTCGGGCCCACGTCCGGACAATCTGCATCAAAAAATTAGAGAAACATCGCGCATCACACGAACACTTAATTAAGTGGAGAACAAATATGAGGAAATAGAATAAATGAGAAGGAAACGCTCCTAGCTGTTATGAAAACTTGATGTGACTTTGTGCTAAATTACTTCTTTTTTTTTTTTTTTTTTTTTTTTTAAGCTTTGGCTCTGGCAAGAAAATTAAAGCATAATGTAAGCGAAAATATAAGTAACAGGTTTAAGATTTCAGACTACAATAGAATTGTTTTTTGTTCAGAAAATATAATAAACCGTATATTGAAATATATATTATTCTAATGAGTTTTTGACTCATTGTACAAATAAAAAAATTACTACCTCAATTTGAAGGGTAAAATATATATTCTTCTTTTTGCAAAAAAAAAAAAAAAAACCAAATAGCTTATCACATTTTTACTACATTCGAAAAGCTACGCTTAAAAAAGAGCATAGTTCAATTTATTTTGTATTTTAACCGTGCTGTTAAATGATGGACACATGCTGCCATCTAAGTCATAACGGTTCAAGCAGCCTGCGGCAACAAATTGTAAAAATTTTCAAAAATAAAAACATTTTTCTTCAATATCTTATCTTATATATTATTCCCCTCTCATTTTAAATTTTATCAGGCAGGCTAATCAAGAAAAATAGACTTACGGTCGAAAAATCAAGTTTCCGAAAACGCCCCTTGCTGTTTCAAAACCTTGATGCAGCCTGTAGTTCTTATGCATTTTTTTAAAAGCAAAGTTCTAATGCAGTTTTCCATTTTTTTTACGTCGCTTTCCGCAAAAAAAAAAAAAAAAAAAAAAAAAAAAAAAAGCCTGTGTGTGTGTTCATATTTTACTAAAGCTTAAAAGCACTGGACTTGGTTGTTCGGTTAAATTGATAAGTTTTTTTCGGTAGAGCGTTCGGCTATAAACTATCTGAACTTCGGGCAAGTTTGGGCTGTCCGACATAATATCAAATTTATATTAGTATTACGCATTACATGTACTCATAACATACAAACGTAATAAAATAAATGCAGTGTACTTGGTGTTTCGACTCCTTTATGCAGGCTACAGTTATCATTCGGATAAGTTGAGTTGACTGTTAATCGAAGGGTGTTCTTCCTTTTTTTTAAAGCTTTGACTCCATCCAGACCACTAAGCATAATGTAAGTAAAAAAAAAGCATTTGATTTACCTCAAGGGAATCCTTTTTGTGCAGAAAAACATTTTCATTGTATGCTGAAATCTAGATTTTTCTAATAATAGTGTTCAACCTTTTGTACAAATGAAAAAATAAATAAAATACGCCGGCCAAATTGAAACTACGAGTTTCACCCAGTAAACCTTTAATTTTTTATTCGCGCGAATGCGATATAAAACATTAAAATTATTATCAACGTCACATTCGTAAGAAATCATTTTCTACTCCTCTGTTTTCTGCTGAAAAAAAAATACATTTTGTCTACGTTCGAAAAATTACACTTAAAAGACGAATTCAGGTTAACTGGTTTTGGTTTTGAATTTTAAGTGTTCGATTAAAAGAGGAACATGTGCGGGAATTTAAGCCGTAACGGTTAAAGCAGCCTGCTATGGGAAATAAATCAATATTCAAAAATAAAAACACTTATTTTCAATCTAATTTATTACTTCTCTAGAATGTTTGTTTCAATTGCTACGTGAGATATTCGTCATTCTTTAATCAAATCCCATGTTATACGAATAATTTTAAATCGTATCATGCTGGCTAATTACAAAACATGGCGCATAATCTGATTACTTTTTTTCAGCAAAAAACTTTTCTGCTGTTTTTTACTACGCATTCCTTCAATGAATAGCATTCGAAAAGGAGAGCGCAATTGCTAGGTTTGTTGGAGTGTCGTGCTGTTAATCAGAGTGGCGCCAATTCGAATCCGTGCCAATAAATATCTCTTTAATGTTTCTTTTTTTCCCGTCAGATGCTCACATGGGCAGGACTGTATTTGCCACAACCTGTTTTTTCACATGCACAATTACTGCTTTTTCACAAGTCACTACTCAGCCACACTTTTAATGATATTTATGTTTGCATTGAAATTACGTACAACCAAAACGTGAGCGATGATCAAATTATCACAACGTTGTATTTAACGAGGTTTTGTTACTGATGTATTCAAATTACATCCCTTTTCTTGTGCGCTTACTTTTTCCTTGTACTTTTTTTCGGTTCTTCTTCATAATGTTCTTCCTTTGAAATTTTTAAAGAACGAAATGTCTTATGAAACGATTTGAAGCACAGTGCGAAGTTCCGCACGGGTCAACTAGTATATATGAAATACACAAGCAATGAATAGCAATGAGAAAAGGAAAATTAAAAGTAGCAATTATTAGAATAAAGTTGAAAGGTTGAATTCGGAGCTCATCAGCCGTGGAAGATTCGAGAAATATGGTCAAAAGACCAAAAGATATTAAACTATTTACTAAATAGAGTGTTTTTAAGCTCTAATATATGCATTACATTGGGCCAAACGCACCATATGCTAAACTATAAACAAGAGCTTAAACCTAAAATTAAAAGTAGGGGTTTTTTACCTTGGGTAAATTAAGAAACAAGTCCCTATAATTTGTCTTCCTCAGGACAGTACCTACACTGTAAAAAATCTCGGAAAACTCTCTGAATATACAAAAAAGTTTTCCGTAATACACAGATTCGTACGCCCTCCGCAGTTTTCTGCTATAATCAAAAACATTTCCCGTTTAGCAAGAAAGTAAGAGTCGACGCATGCGCAGCTCACACGGCAATTTTATAGTCCAGCAGCAAATACAAACTGAAACTTTGGAAAGCACGCAATGAAAACAAGTGCTGACTCATGTATGCGAAGTAACACTCATCAAGGGGATTAGTAGAAGTTTTGTTCCTCGCATGAATTCACTGAAGATAATTTTAAAGTCTTATATTTTCTTGCTTATGTATCGTCATGAGATTGAATTTGAAGCTATGTCACTTATTTTTAAGTACGAAGTGCAAATTCTTGACGCATGCTCGCGGAAGGAATACAAACTGAAATTAAAACTGCCGAGAGGACGCCATGTAAATTCGTTGCGTCGTATAACTTGTGTAGGTAATTTACTTTTTTCTTGGATACTTTTCTTCTTTTTACCAAATGGGTAATTTTTGTTGGCAGAATTTTATTCTGTCATAAAAATCACCTTTTTGGTGACCAAAGCCTGCAAAAGACCACCACCGACGAATAGGTAAGTTGCTTTGCAACTCTATTACTTTAAAGAGATTTAGTTCATATAAATCTCGTTAAAAAAAATTATTTTCTTCAGTATCAGTTTTTCGTTGTGAACTATTGCAATTTGAAAATATTTTACATTACATAGAACACATATTTAAAGTGCAAGTGTGTCTAGTTTTATTCTGTAAAATTTATGAATTGAAGATTATAAAAAACTTTAAATAAGTGTTATTGTGTACTTTGTTTTTATGTGTCAATCTCAGTTAATATTTGGCTGAACATTTATGTATCAAGCATTATGAATTAAATGTTATAATATGCAAATTGTCAGGTTTGATAGTTTGTCTTTAAGGTTGCATGTTTTCATTCTCTTGTAAACAGTGTAGCTAGATTGTATGAAGTAAAAAAAAAACTATCTCTTGTAATTAGGAACATAGTGCTCCAGTATTATCTAAATGACGATATCTCTTTAAATATTTGCATTAGCGAAACGCTTTAAATTAGTTAAATGTGTATTAATTTCTTTAACAAATAGATACATATATGTATTTAAAAGTGCCTTCATTTTTTTCGTTTTACGAGCCTCAATTTTACCAAAAGCAAAAAAAAAAAAAAAAACTTAATAAAATAATTTTGTATTTTTACACCATATTAAAGTATTTGACTTATAATTTATATGATACTTTGATTTATAATATATATGATACTTTGATTTATAATGTATATGATGTTGCTTTTTCAAGGGGGGGTGGGCGCTTCATAGCATTTTATGGGTGCACCATCACTCTTATGGTGGGGAGGGGGGGGGGATTCTCGTATATATGAAATGGAATAATCATGTAATAGAGTTCAATGTTTTAATAAATAAAATATATAATGCATTTTGCGCACACTGTAAAAATAAAATCAGTAACCTATTTTGAATAAGTATTTATATTTGTGATGAGCTGGAAAAGGGCAAGAACAGAAGAATCAACCCGAATGGTTCCAGCAGGGGGACTTGGTGTCATATTTAAATTCATCAATTTCTCTGTTGGTACTTTTCGGTACACTTTGTTCGTCAGAGAAATTGACTTGAGGTGAACGAATTCCGGAACGCGAAGGGTAGGTAAGTCCTGTCAAATTTTATCCGAAGATAAAATCTATCAAGTTTGATACAAGATATGTTTTCAAGTTCTGCATTAAAAATACAATATGTTGATAGTTTTGTCTTGAAAATATTGAGAGAAAAACTGAAGTTTAAGATTGTTTAACAAACAATCCCCACTTTTTAGAAGGAACCCCCACTCCAATTCCCCGACGATTTTCTGATTAGGAATGAAACTACTAGATTATTTCATAATTTTTCAAAAATTTATAACTGTGCATATGTTATGCTGTTAACCATGCTATTTGTCATTAGAAATTCAAAAAAATCAAAAAAAATCCACGAATGATTCTAAAACTGCTTGTATTCTTGCTCTTAGATATGGAAGAATTGAAACTGATATGGTATGCAATACTATAATAAAGAATTATATTTTAGAAAAAATCACGGAAAAAGGATTCCGAAATTCTCGGAAACGTTTTTGAAAATTGTTTGGAGAATTCCGAAATACTCGGAAACGTTTTCGAAACTTTCATGAACCACAGCTGCACAGAATACTCAGAAACTTTTCTGGAAATTACGGAAAGAGGATTCCGAAATACTCAGAAACGTTTCTGAAAATTACAGAAAGAGGATTCCGAAATACTCAGACACGTTTCTGGACATTACAGAAAGAGGATTCCGAAATACTCAGAAACGTTTCTGAAAATTACAGAAAGAGGATTCCGAAATACTCAGACACGTTTCTGGACATTACAGAAAGAGGATTCCGAAATACTCAGAAACGTTTTTGAAACTTTCATGAACCACAGCTGCACGATATACTCAGAAACGTTTCCGGTTTTTTTTACAGTATACTGCATGCATACTAGTTTAATGTAGGACAATCAGGAGGAATGAGTCAGTGGCAAAAATGGAACAGCTGCATTTACATGCCAAAATAAAAAGTAATATTATTTCATGTCATTGTTTTAAAAGTGATCATTTTTAAAAAACTGTGTTATTAATATACAATGTACATATATGGGGAGAAGACGAGGGGCGTTCATCACGCAGACTGTGCCATTGACATTTTCAGGAAGTTGCTTTTTCAAGGGGGGGTGGGCGCTTCATAGCATTTTATGGGTGCACCATCACTCTTATGGTGGGGGGGGGGGATTCTCGTATATATGAAATTGAATAATCATGTAATAGAGTTCAATGTTTTAATAAATAAAATATATAATGCATTTTGCGCACACTGTAAAAATAAAATCAGTAACCTATTTTGAATAAGTATTTATATTTGTGATGAGCTGGAAAAGGGCAAGAACAGAAGAATCAATCCGAATGGTTCCAGCAGGGGGACTTGGTGTTATATTTAAATTCATCAATTTCTCTGTTGGTACTTTTCGGTACGCTTTGTTCGTCAGAGAAATTGACTTGAGGTGAACGAATTCCGGAACGCGAAGGGTAGGTAAGTCCTGTCAAATTTTATCCGAAGATAGCTATCAAGTTTGATAGCTATCAAGTTTGATACAAGATATGTTTTTAAGTTCTGCATTAAAAATACAATATGTTGATAGTTTTGTCTTGAAAATATTGAGAGAAAAACTGAAGTTTAAGATTATTTATCAAACAATCCCCACTTTTCAGAAGGTACCCCCCACTCCAATTCCCCGACGATTTTGTGATTAGGAATGAAACTACTTGATTATTTCATAATTTTTCAAAAATTTATAACTGTGCATATGTTATGCTGTTAACCATGCTATTTGTCATTAGAAATTCAAAAAAAAAAAAAAAAAATCCACGAATGATTCTAAAATTGCTTGTATTATTGCTCTTAGATATGAAAGAATTGAAACTGATATGGTATGCAATACTATAATAAAGAATTATATTTTAGAAAAAATCACGGAAAAAGGATTCCGAAATTCTCGGAAACGTTTTTGAAAATTGTTTGGAGAATTCCGAAATACTCGGAAACGTTTTCGAAACTTTCATGAACCACAGCTGCACAGAATACTCAGAAACTTTTCTGGAAATTACGGAAAGAGGATTCCGAAATACTCAGAAACGTTTCTGAAAATTACAGAAAGAGGATTCCGAAATACTCAGACACGTTTCTGGACATTACAGAAAGAGGATTCCGAAATACTCAGAAACGTTTCTGAAAATTACAGAAAGAGGATTCCGAAATACTCAGACACGTTTCTGGACATTACAGAAAGAGGATTCCGAAATACTCAGAAACGTTTTTGAAACTTTCATGAACCACAGCTGCACGATATACTCAGAAACGTTTCCGGATTTTTTTTACAGTGTACTGCATGCATACTAGTTTAATGTAGGACAGTCAGGAGGAATGAGTCAGTGGCAAAAATGGGACAGCTGCATTTACATGCCAAAATAAAAAGTAATTTTATTTCAAGTCATTGTTGTAAAAGTGATCATTTTTTAAAAAACTATGTTATTAATATACAATGTACATATGGGGAGAAGACGAGGGGAATTCACCACGCAGACTGTGCCATTGACATTTTCAGGGCGTTGCTCTTTTGGGGGGGGGGGGGCCCTTTATAGCATTTTATGGGTGCACCATCACTCTTATGGTGGGGAGGGGAGATTCTCGTATATATGAAATGGAATAATAATGTAATAGAGTTCAATGTTTTAATAAATAAAATATATATTGCATTTTGCGCACACTGTAAAATAAAATCAATAACCTATTTTGAATAAGTATTTATATTTGTGATGAGCTGGAAAAGGGCAAGAACAGAAGAATCAACCTGAATGGTTCCAGCAGGGGGCTTGGTGTCATATTTAAATCCATCAATTTCTCTGTTGATACTTTTCGGTACACTTTGTTCGTCAGAGAAATTGACTTGAGGTGAACGAATTTCGGAACGCGAAGGGTAGGTAAGTCCTGTCAAATTTTATCCGAAGATAAAAGCTATCCAGTTTGATACAAGATATGTTTTTAAGTTCTGCATCAAAAATACAATATGTTGATAGTTTTGTCTTGAAAATATTGAGAGAAAAACTGAAGTTTAAGATTGTTTAACAAACAATCCCCACTTTTCAGAAGGTACCTCCTCCAATTCCCCGACGATTTTGTAATTAGGAATGAAACTACTATATTATTCCATAAATTTTCAAAAATTTATAACTGTGCATATGTTGTGCTGTTAACCATGCTATTTGTCATTAGAAATTCAAAAAATAAATAAATAAATAAATAAATAATCCACGAATGATTCTAAAATTGCTTGTATTATTGTTCTTAGATATGAAAGAATTGAAACTGATATGGTATGCAATACTATAATAAAGAATTATATTTTAGAAAAAATCACGGAAAAAGGATTCCGAAATTCTCGGAAACGTTTTTGAAAATTGTTTGGAGAATTCCAAAATACTCGGAAACGTTTTCGAAACTTTCATGAACCACAGCTGCACAGATTACTCAGAAACATTTCTGGAAATTACGGAAAGAGGATTCCGAAATACTCAGAAACGTTTCTGGAAATTACAGAAAGAGGATTCCGAAATACTCAGACACGTTTCTGGACATTACAGAAAGAGGATTCCGAAATACTCAGAAACGTTTTTGAAACTTTTATGATCCACAGCTGCACGATATACTCAGAAACGTTTCCGGATTTTTTTTTACAGTGTACAAGGCGTTAGGAAAAGAAGGAAACTGGGGTTTCCTCCCGAAATATTTTACAAGTAATCGTCTTAAATTAAAAATTTTAAAAAACCACGACTGTGAGTAGATGTAGAATCAAGAGGAAAAACTGAAAATTCTTTTAAAAGCCTTAGACTATAAAAAATCAATTACAAGTGTTTTATTCGGTAATAAATAAAACTGGCAAAAGATAAAATTTTGAATCAATGCTTTTAATTTCCTTGTCGGCCAACAATGAATTCGGTTACCAATCGCTTGAATAAAGGCTTAGCCGTATTTAAAATCTGCTTTAAAAAAGGGTTATAATTCGAATTCGATATGACATGGGTGTTCCAAACACATTCTATCAGACGCAAAAAAAAAAAAAAAAAAAACTCTTTATTTTTTGTACTAAATTTTAAAATTTTTAAATATTTTTTTCACTGCAAAAATCGTGGAAAATTTTTTAGAGGTTTTTAATTAATATCTTCGTTAATTAATGTCATCCGAAGACGCAACCTAGCTAAGAACACTCTCGATCTACTCTCCTTTCGAACATTATTTTTTTCTTTTTTTCAAAATCGATCCATCCGTTTAGGAGCTAGAGTGCCACAGACGAACACATAGATAGGTGAGCTTTTTGCAGGTGAAGAGGCTCCATTGTAACCTTGAAATAGCTATATGCTGTATTTTCATCAAAATTTATGCTTTATTTACGTTGGATTTTTTCACCTTAATCACATACTCCCCTTCCTTTGCGTGTCGGGGGTTAAAAATTGAAATCAATTTTAGGGGTAAAATTCAGGGCTCTCTTTAGAACTTTAATCCAGTAACATAGTATCGAGGGCACAGAATCCGATCGTAAGGGTCTACTTTTTTACACCTTTCCTGTTTTAGAGACATACGCGATTGAAATAAAGTATAAAATATTTCAATGGCGTTTATGGCGTTGGTCAAGGGGTTCACTTGACCGTTACTTCGGGTTTCGGGAAGAATTCTTTCTTTTATGCACTAAAGAAGAGGCTTGTTTTTTATAGCCACGAAACAGCTGTTTGCTGAATTTTTAACTCTTTTTATTATTATTATTATTATTTCTTTTTTTCTGGTATACAGGCTGTCGTACTTTACTTATTCCTTTGTACAAAGTTTATCAACTGCTTTTTTACATACTTTTTTATTTGATTATTGAAAATATTTTTCGTGAAATGAATGAATAAATAAACGAATAAATGAGTAAATGAATAAATTGCGGAACAATGAACGAATGAATAAATAAATAAATTAGTATATTCAGTAAATTACCGCCCGTTAGCCAGGGCTAAAGCAGAAATACGTGAAATACACCGCCAGCTCAGTCATTTCCAGTCCTCGGCTGGAAATGACTGAGCTGGCGGTGTATTTCACGTAAATAAATTAGTGTTCAAGAAAAAATAAATGACCGAGAAAATAGTGAATGACTAAGAAATGAATGAATAAGTGAATTGATAAATGAAACAATGAAAATGAATTAATGAACGAATATGTTAGTGATTTAATAAATGAAACAATGAAAATGAACGAATACGTTTGTGATTTAATAAATGAATGGGTAAGAAAACGAAATGAACTTTCACTTTGCCCAGCGTGCACTTCACAATTTGCAATCAAAACATGCGGAATATTAACTAAATAAGTACTGTTTTAGTCATCAGTAAAAAAATCAAAATGATAATCGCAGACGTTTTATAAGCAAAAGTAACAAAAATATTTTTGATAAACCGCAGTATATTATAATAGGTGCACAAAATTATGAAAATGATTTACATTATTTTTACTATTAGTTTGATCTTTGGAGCTATTCATTTGTTGAATGGAATCAACCACATGTTTATTAACATAGTTGAAATTCTATTAGATAGGTGGCGCTCAAATCTGAGAAAATATTTTAATTTTTCACTTTTCTCTACACTCCCAAACATGTATTTTTTGAAACCTGAAATGGTTCTTAATGTGAGACAAGTTAACCGTCCTCTATAAAGAGGAATAATTATTTTTATCCGACTTTTTTTTTATTACGCCATTTTAATATTTTTACTATGTACTGTAACTACCGAGCAGTAAGAGAAAAAATAAAATGAACGCAACACGTTTTGAAAATGAAACAAGTTTTGTTAAAAAATTGTTTCCAAAGAGTTTTGTGGAACCGATCCGATTAGCCTAATCATTCATTCCTAATTTATGTTCCATTCAACATGACATATTTTATGTACATAAAAGAATGCTCTACATATCACGCCCATTTTTTATTTGTGGATCATTTTAAGCCAGATCAATACACATAAAGAAATTTGTCTTTTTCCGTGCACAAAAAACACCTCTCAGTTGATTCGAGTGTTGAAATAAAACATCGTAAATCAAATTAACGAGATGGCAGATAGCGTTCGATCTGTTTGCAGATCACGTGCCTGGAGATTTTGACCCTTTGAGCACCGACATGCGGTGGGATTTGGAAACCGGTTCAACCCTTGATATGCCCTCTCATTCTTAAGCAGCAAACGATTGTGCATAATTACTACGTGACACAGTGTTTAAAACAGGTTACTTTTTCGACGTGTTTTTCTTTCTTTCTTTTTTTTTTTTTTTTTGGCAGAGAGCGTGAGCGAGTGCCCCAAATACAAAAGGAAAGTGATTATGATTGTGTGAAGTGAAGATGATTAGATCTGGTTTACACATTTTTTTTTTCGTCTCTAGAAATAAATCTGATTGGCTTACAGACTGAGGCGAAAAGTATTAATCACTATGACTTCAATTTATGATGGAGGGAAGAGAAATAGGTGAAAGGAAATCTATATGAATTCAAAAGCGTTCGAAAGAACCTGTTTGTTTGTTTTAATTAGGCTTGCGTATTGGTTCCACGTCATTTACAGACAAAGTGCTATTCTTTCGTGTGGCACAACTAAAAGCAGACTGCCATTACCACTTGAGAAAGTCAACGCCCAGTTTTCCACCAGATCGAGGCACCTGGGCTCTCACGATTCGAAATCCTAGGAATTTAATTTCGCTGAGAGTGTCCAAAACGAACAGACACTCAAGGGATCTTTAACATGTTACATAATTGGCATGGGCGATGACGATTTTCTTCTGATTGAAAATCCACCAGACAACAACAGAAGCCGCGTTTGAGCCCGGGAACTAGGGCGCAAGTGTCAACGCGTAACTTAAACACCATTCTGCCGGCATTGAAAAAATGCTTAAAATATTTCTCTTCTTTTTCTTGATCTATTTGTTTATTTGGTAGCAAAGGCTAACAGAAACGAATAATAAACTGGAAGTCTTTACAATGAGAGCTTCCATGCCGATAGTCAATACGTTGCAAACAAAGTTTGAGTAATTTGCTTATTAAGACCAGACATTTTTATGATGAGTTTCAACTTGTGTGTACACCTTGATAAACTTGTAGTTTTTAACTTCGAATAAATAATTTACAGCTACGATTTACAATAACTTTAATTCCTTAACACACAACAACATCTGTAAGCAGACATTAATTTAATCTATTACTGTAGACTTTGATGTCTGTCTCCGAGATGTTATTTACTTCATGTGCCATTGCAAACTTTAATGTCTCTTTGACGTCATTCCCGTCATGTGCCATTACAGATTCTTTGACGTTTCTGAGACATCAATCTTTTCAAGCGCCATTGTAGACTGACGTCTCTCTGATGTCACAAATTTTAAGTACCATTACAGACTCTTTTATGTCTCCTAGATGGCATTCCTTTCAAGTGGCATTGCGTAGACGTTCCCAAAGGGTAAGGGTTTATTTGATTGCAAAAGGTACATGACATGATTGACGGCAAAGAGACATCATAGTTTGCAATGGTACATGAGGTCTCGGAGAAGTCTCTTTGGCATCATTCATTTCATGCACATTTATAGACTCTTTGAAGTCTCCGATACGTCAAGGGCAATTGTAGAGTGATGTCATTTCATGCACCATTACAGACGTTTTGGCGTCTCCGAGACGTCATTCGTTTCAAGTGCCATTGCGGACTGACGTCTGTTTGGCGCCATTCAGTTCATGTACCATTACAGACTCTTTCACGTCGCCTAAACGTCGTTCATTTCAAGTGCCATTGTAGACTGACATCTGTTTGGGGTTGTTCATTTTATTTCAGCATTACAGAATCTTTGGCGTCTACAAGACGCAATTGTAAGTCAAGAACGGACGCAGGAAGTGGGTAATAACAGGGTTCGCACGGGTCATGAAAATCCTGGAAAGTCATGGGAAACAAATATGCAAATTTCAGACCTGGAAAAGGCATGGAAAATTGAAATTTTCAGTCTAAGTCATGGAAATTTATTTTCAGTCATGGAAAAATGTTCTGGGAAAAGGTAACAGTAGCTAAAAAGAGCATTAGAAATCTTGAGTGATTTAGTATTGCACCATGAAAGCTATTTAAACTGGAAAATTGAACGATTTCAAAAACATTGCATCCAAGTTCGTTTCCATCACTCCTAAATCTTTATTTTAAATTTTATCAGAGTTTATCTCCTGAAGGTTTTGGACAATCTTTAGTCAGGCGATAAAATACAGAAATATGGGAGTTCTAATGCTCAAAAACAGTAGTGCCCAATATACAGCCCGCAAAACTAATCCATGCGACCCACTGATACATTCAGTGTCATTATTCAAACATGTTCTGGAATTTCTGAACCTATTAATTTATATACATTTGAAAATGACACATAAGTAAACAAGTACATTTAAATCAAAAGATTTATTTACTATGAAATGTTTTTATATTTATTTTTTAAAATAAATATCTGGTTTAGAAACATGAATTTACTAAAGAATGTGGCTTTATTTTAAAGAACCAAAAAATTGTCAAGTTGACACTAAAAGCAACTTTTGAAGCAAATTTATTGAAACTTATTAGTGATTCATTCAACCTTTTCCCCAATCATTATCATTCTGCCTGTTTATAAAAAAATAGTCGACATTTAAGCATCATTCACTGTAATTTTACTTAACTTAAACTTATATGATGAAAACAGGTAAGAATTATTCAGTTTTTAGGTGTACACTGATATTTTTTCAATCGGGTAGTGGCATTCACATAGCAAGTTTTGCTAATGCTCATTTCCAAAAGAAAAAAAAAAGTGGCTAGTTTGATATTAAATAGTACTATTCTCTTCATGTAATAAGGTCATGAAAATTTTCATGAAGTCATGAAAAAGTCCTGGAAAAGTCATGAAATTTATTCATCCAAATAGAGTATGAACCCTGTAATAAGCGGACTCGCCGAGAGCAAAGGCGGGCCCCATGTCAGTTTGGTCTCCGGACACTCCTCACTCCTCACCCCATAAACTTATACAATTTATGGAGCTACTCTTCCCGAGAGTCGGGCCCCTTCAAGGATCCCTAGTTTCCGACTAAGCTGACATGGACTCTAGTATCGGCTCTGGGTCATAAGGGTCAAGACTCCCTTTAACGAGCCCGAAGGTAACCTAAATTTGTATTTTGAGGACTTCAGTTTCGAAAAAAAGTTTCGATTCCTATTCGTGTCCGAATATTACACTACCGAGGGAAAGTAAATAATAACTGCATTTTTTTCATTTTTTTTTCCTTGTTCTTGTTTTGCATTTTTTTTGTCATCTATTGCACTTTAGCTTTATTATGAAAACTTGCTTATTTGTTTTCCATTGAAAATAAAGCGTGAAAAAAACATCAAATTATACAATGTCTCTCTATTGAATTGTTTTTCCTTAATGGACTACCAAACGCGTTTTTTCAAATATCTCAAAAGCTCATTTCTGCAGTATTTCTGCCCACGGCGGCATATTTACGGCTCCCTCCTTCCGATTTGCATGCTCATATTCTAATAATAACCCATTTCAAAACCCATAAGCAGGATCCGATATTGTTGTCAAAGGATAACAAAACCTGAGTTGACTAACTTCACGTAATATACAGCAAAAAGTTCTGTTTAGTATGCCATAAAAGGAGATTTTTGAAATGAGATTTTATCTTGAAATACTCGGCGTAAACATCCTTCTACTGGCAGCTAGTTAGTGGTTGCAGTGGAACTTTTTTTAATGATAGCTATTTAATTTGGTTGAATTGAAAAAAAGTAGGCGCTGAGAATAAAGAGACTTGCGTGCTTATGTAGAGATGTTTGCATGATTAAATTCAGGAAATGCAATATTCTTTTTAATGAGTACTCGTTTGAGTATTCAAAATGAATCGAAGGTTATTTTAACGATTGATTAACTGACGTGAAGAGCGGGCGAAATCGAGTAGTAATATTTATTACTTAGTGTTAATTAATCGAGTAATATTATTAATCATCGAGTAGTAGAATTCGAGTAGTATCACGTGGACGTCAGATCCATATTGTTTATCCCTACGTCCTACATGTATTTCACCCCTCGTTTTAAAAATCTCACGCCCCCTTCAGACTCGGGCACGGTCCATCAGGCGTCCCTTCTCCCCCCCCCCCCCCCGTGCACGCCCCTGCTTCCCACGGAAGTATTAAGTAATGTGTGTCACAACTTGATGATAATACTAAATTTTCTATAGAAGGAGTAAGTAATCAAAAGAAAGAAAACGCATTTTCATTATGTTTTTGAAAGAGCATGCCATACATAAAGGTTTAAAAGTGTCTCACTACCTATTTCTCATATTTGCCAGTTGCCACACTTTAAGGAGTTAAAAGGTTACTCAAACACATAGGCGGCTATACAGGGGACAACTGCCCCCTCATTTCCAAAAGTAAATGGGCCTTTCCCCTTCACTTTTGAGAGTTAAAAATTAACGGTTGATTGAAAAATAACTTTTTAGCCTACTTTCCCAGTAAAAGTCAGAGAAAGAAGAAAAAAGCATGAAAGAAGGCTTAATGCATCTTAAAAATATCGCGAAAAACAAAAACAAAAAAAGAGTCAAGAATAAATAAAATAATTAAATATGTAAATATCGAAAAATTAAAAATTGGAAAAGTAGGGTATTGAGACGGTGAAAAATATCTGTCGGTCTGTTTGTCTGTATGCCCCCCCCCCCCCCTAATACCTTTTGAGTGAATAGTCCGATTCGAAGAAAAAAATTTTTTTGTTCGAAAGATCTTGGCGCGGACATCTTAATTCCATATTTCATTTTTTGATTTGAACAACTTTTCGCTCAATTTTGAACAGTTCAAAAAAAACTTAACATTAGCGCCTACGGGAAAATTCAAGACAATCCCGAACTTAGAGGCAAATTTGTCTCAAAAAACTTGATTGGAAAACGCTTTTGATAAACAACATGTATAGAAAATAGTTTTTTTTTTAATTTGAACAATTTTCCGTTCAATTTTGACTAGTTCAAAATATAGATTCCGAGCTTAAAGGCGGATTAACTTCAAACAAACTTTGTTGGAAATAGCTTTTGACGATCTACTCCCAACTCCGCCTCTGACTTTGTAGCTTTGGCAGGAGGTAAAATGACTAACTCCGACTCTTGGAAATTCAACTCCGACTCCTGTATCAAAAAATAAGTCCGACTCCGCAAACATTGGCAGAGTTGCGGACTTAAAGGGAAATAGATCGATTTCAATTCCGAATCTGTGAACTTTCGGCTCTCGAATCCGGCTCTTTTGTCCCAAAATCAGGTTGACTCCGAATCCGACTCTGCAGCCATGGTTTTTACTGTGAAATAATTATTTTTAATATGATTTGATTTGATTATCACTCTAAAGTTTTAATTTATGTATTCAGTTTTTGGCACAGAAATTTGGAGTACTTTATGTTTCTACATAAAGATATGCGCAAAACGATTTTTTTTCTCGACAATGAAAACTATTTCTTTAAGTTCACATGTTATTATTTTTATTTATTTTTGAAAATACATTAATTCATTTTCAAAGTTTTTTTTGAAAACATGAGAAAAACAAGCGATTTTTTTTATGTAATTTATTAATTTTAATGAGCTTTTTAATTTTATAATTTTTTTTTCTTTTTGAAAGCGGTTAAAGATTTTTTTTAATAGAAAAAAATATGTCAGCTGCTTTGTTTATTTGTTCGTTTATTTATTTTTTATCCCTCGAATTCTTTAGATGTGAGCAAGGCATATTTTATTTCTAGAAAGCAGCTTAGAATATTAACAAGAAGTTCTGTCCAGAACTAAACGAGCCTTCTTTCCCATATACCCATACTACTTTCTACTACCTGATCAATATTCTCAAAAATAGCTAAAATCGCAAATTGTTTCAAACATATTTTTTTAATATCATAAGCTGATTTCTAGGAATAAAATATTCCTCACTCATCTTTAAAAAAAAAAAAGCACCTTTCAAACAAAGCAGCTAATACACTTTTTTCCATTAAAAAAATTCTTTAACAGTTTTCAAAACGAAAAAATAATAATTAAGATTAATAAGCTTATTGAAATAAATACATCATATTAAAAAATCGTTTCTTTTTCCCCTGTTGCCAAAAATAATTTTTTAAATGAATTAATGCAATTACCAAAATAAATAAAAACAATAAAATGTCAACTTAAAAGAAATAATTTTCATTGTCAAAAAAAAAAAAAAAAAAATCGTCTGCGTATATCTTTATGTAGAAACATGAATGACTTCGAGTTTATTCGCCGAAAACTGAATGCCTAAATTAAAACTTTAGCGTGAAAATAAAAACAAGTCATATCAACAATAATTAGTTCACAGTTAAAACCATAGTTGAGGAGTCAATCTCATTTTGGGATAAAGGAGTCGGAGTCGAATATCCAAAAATCGGAGTCAGTCATCTGTCCTCCGTGTATAAATTTTTGCCAAAGCTACGAAATCAGAGTCGAAGTCGGGGAGACGGAGTCCGATTAATTATCGGGCACAGGAGTCGAGTCGGAGTCAGGTGCCCCTAAATTCTCGGAGTCGGAGTCTGGAGTTTGGCGTCAAGAGCTGTTTCCAACAAAATTTGTTTGAAGTAAATCCGCCTTCAAGTACGGAATCTACATTGACTTTCAGTTTCCCCGTAGGCGCTAATGTTAAGGGATTTGAACTGTTCAAAATTGAACGGAAAATTGTTCAAATCAAAAAGATATTTTATATACAAGTTTTTCATCAAAAGCTTTTTCCTACAAAGTTTGTTTGAAGCAAATTCGCCTCCCAGTTCGGAATTGCCTTGAATTTCCCCGTAGACGCTAATGTTAAATTTTTTTGAACTGTTCAAAATTGAACAAAAAAAAATAGTTCAAATCAAAAAGTGAAATACGGGAATGAGGTGTACTCGCCGAGATCTTTCGAACAAAAAAAAGTTTGTTCGAATCGGACTATTCATTCAAAAGTTATTAGGGGGGGGGGGGGACAGACAGACAGACCGACAGACAGACAGACATTTTTCCCCATCTCAATACCCTACTTTCCAATTTTTAATTTTTCAATATTTATTTAATTATTTTACTTATTTTTGATTTTTTTTTGTTTTTCGCGATATTTTTAAGATGCATTAAGCCTTCTTTCATGCTTTTTTCTTCTTTTTCTGACTTTTACTGGGATTTGAAATAATTTGTGATTTTAGCTAATTTTGAGAATATTAATCACTAGAAAGTCTATATTAGTATGCGGGAAAGTTGGCTCGTTTAGTTCTAGACGGAATTTCTTGTTACTCGATGAATTGATTTATTTCACGAAAATAAAATATAAAAATTCCAAATAAATGGACTTGTCTCGTGTTATTTCATAAGAATGGAACTTTGGATTGGAAGGGATCTACGGTGGCTATCTGTTCTAAATTTCTAGGCCATTCCACATTTTTACTTCCTTTTACAAAAAAGGAAGTATGTATTCGCGAAAAAATTTTCACTCAAAAATCGGCCTTAATTTCCATTTTTCTCACCCCCGAATGAATGTTGAGTTTTTTTTTTTTTTTTTCGACCCGACCACACGTGGATACATGCCTAGGAACCTACAGACACCCGAAATATCCATTTTGACGACCCCCGAATTAATTACAACGAATTTTCTCGTGACATCCGTATGTACGTATGTATGTGCGTATGTGTGTATGTATCTCGCATAACTCAAAAACGGTACGTCCTAGACAGTTGAAATTTGGTACGTAGGCTCCTAGTGGGGCCTAGTTGTGCACCTTCCCTTTTGGTTGCATTCGGATGTTCCTAAGGGGGTCTTTTGTCCCTTTTTTGGGGGGAAATCATTGTTAATTTCGATGTAAACTGAAGTGGTGTTATGATTTGTCAGGCACTTGGCAATATATCGCCAGTTTTTTGCTCGCCAAGTTTTGTCGCCAACTTGGCGACAAATTTGGCGGTTTTTTTTTTTTTTTTTTAACATTTGGTTTCAATATGGCCAGTGTTGGTGATATTTAGAGAGTAAACAATTGAACCACATTAAAATTGTCAATAATGGGGAAATGACATTAAATTTCAGTAAAAGGAAGTCATGTGATGCACACATCAGCTCGTTTAGAAGTAATTTACTCATGAAGGTTATAATTCAAAATTGTAGCCCAATTTTACAGAAAAAAAAAGAGTTTTAGGGACCGCACCCCAGACCTTCACACCTTTTTTGTGAATCAGACGCTTATGCTCGAATACTCTTCTGAATTAATTTCATAGAGATTATTTTTCCTACTTTAGGAGTTAAAACGTCTCCCTGCATTTTTCTGAATTACCTGATGCACTTTAGAGATCAAAATTTCTTCCTACATTTTTTCTGAATTACTTAATTACTTACCGCATAAAGGGTTAAAATTAGTGATGTGCCGGAACGTTAAAAAAGTAGATACGCAGATACGGATACGGATCCTGATCATTAGTGTCAAGATCCGTGGATACGGATACGGACCTCCTTTTTTTTTAAACCCAATTCAACTATCCAAGTGCAAAATTTGCTACGGAAGGTATTCCCGTCAGAACTATAGCAGTTTCTTCAAAAAATGTCAACTGCGGCAAAAATATAATCAAGACTATGATTTACTCTTTAAAGAAATCTCCGTTAAAATTGAGGGAGAGTTGGAAGGAATGGGTCAGTGCTGCATTAATTCTTAGATGGAATGTGAAAAATTATTTCTAGCTTACTTGGTAGATACAGGAGCAAGAGTGTAAAGCTGCTACTGGACAGGCTAGAAATAATTTTTTGCAGTTTATTTCAACATATATGCAGCGCTGACCCATTCCACCGAACTTACTCCGACCGACGAAATACAGAGTCGGGAACATCTTTACAAACAGTAAATAGAGAATTTAGACTCACTTTTTTTTTTTTTTTTTTTTTGAAGCATGCCAAGAAAACCCAGAATGAAGAATAACAGAAACCCCAAATCAATAACAAAAACTAATATTAAATTAAAAATTAAAAAAAAAACAAAACATGTCCCAGAAAGCCGAACTCATATATTAAGATGAATTTCGCGGATCAGAGCACACATTTGTTAACAAATATGAACTGACAGCAGGTAAACATTTTAAATCATTGAGCTTTTACTCTTTATCTTCCGGCTATGAAATCGCTACCAATCACTCGTGTAACGGCTTAGAATTGCATTTAAAATTTACTTAACAAGATAATAACTTCTACTGTGTATAAGTTAGAAGTTTCAAATAAATATCAAAAGCAGAAAACTTCGTTCTTTCAATTAGGGCCAGCATTTTTAACGAACGAGTAAATTTTTACTACCATAATTGTGAAAAACGTTAAGTCGGATTTCAATTAATATCTCCGGTAATTAATGTTCTACAAAAACGAGGCCAAGCTAAGAACACTTTCAATCAAGTCACCTTTTGAACGAAAAATGAACTATCAAAATCGATTCATCTCTTTAGGAGCTACGATGAGAAAAAAAGACGCACTGATACACTTTTAAAACTTATTTTTCCCCCCCCTTTTTGCAATGGAGGGGGGAGGGTACAAATTGGCGTCTGAAATGATACCTTATAATTTAAATAGGGAATAAATAGGACCTAATTTAAACGGAATTTAAGAGTCTTTTATTCAAATATTTAAAATTTTTTAGAATAGAAATGATCTGTTTAAGATCCGTCAAAAAAATAACGGATACAGAACTTTATTTTCCCTCGGATATCCGCGGATACGGATACGGATATCCGGAACATCACTAGTTAAAATGTCTCCCTACATTGTTCTGAATTACTAGCAGCTCTTAAAGGGTTTAAGTGTCTCCCTACATTTTTCAGAGTTACTTACCACACACTTAAGGAGTTACAATTTCTTCCTACATTTTTTTATTACTTGCAGCACTTACACTGTTAAAACTACAGGTTGCATTTGGCACCTTTCAGGGGGTGAAACGCTTGTAGCACCAGCGGCACCCAATACGGAACCAAAATTTCACCCTTAAGCTTGGGTGAAAAACTGGCACCCTTAGCCCAACGTGCACTGTTAAAAATTTTCCGGAAAATTTACGGTAATTGTTATTGGCATCCATGTTGCCAGTAACTATTACCGTAAAAATCAAATGTTACTGTAAAATTTTACGGTATCCTCGGTAGGCCGCAGCAACCAATTGGCGCTGGGATCGCTTATTTCTCCGGTATAAATTACCGTAAAAATCAACTATGCGTTAGTCCGCCATTTTACAGTAACAATTACCAGAAAATCTTCCTGATTTTTTAACAGTGTGCACCGTACTAAAGATGGAATCCTTAGAAGAGAAAAATGTCACCTTTACTGCTTTCTATAGCGTATCCAGCCCCCCCCCCCCCCGTGTTATGTGCGTTTTTGAATACAATTGTGTTCTATTTATTGTTTTGAGTTATCTTGTACACAAAGTTTTGGTACGTTTTTTCACATTGAATTCAGTTCTGATTAAAACTTTTTATCTAAGGCATTTGATCGCATTTCAGACTTTTCAACATAGTTTAGAAGTAAGATAAATAAATACCTTTGTACTGAACAGTAAAGTAAGAAAAAACAACGTCAGAAAAGCACAATTTTGCAGATTACTTTGTCGGATGTCTTTTTATCCATAAACTCATTACTTTTTGCATTGAAAAAGGCGTCCCCTGTAACGCCGAAACATGTGTCTGTACAGTAATCTGCGATTTTGTGCTTTTCTGACGTTGTTTTTTCTTACTTTATAGTTTAGAAGTGTTCAAGAAATTTTCACCTACATTTTCTGAATTACATGACACATTTAGAGAGAGACGTTAACATGCTTTCCGTACTTTAACGCGACTGTATGATAATAACTGGAACCTTTTTTTGGTTTTTGTCATGCATAATTTTCCGCTCGGAGATTCAAATTCACACCTTGAATTTAAAATAACGTGTTACAACAACGTCTATCAAGCTGCTCTTTCAAGAAAGTGCAATTAAATTTCAACAAATGACTTCATTTTTTTTTACATTTTTGTCTTTGCCTTTTCTCCTTCCATGCATTTCTATAGAATTCTGACCTAACTTCTCCGCCCTTATTTTTAACTGCGGAAAAGTCACGTAGAAAATCAATTCCTTTTCGCCTTTTTAAAATCTTCTCACGAACTTGGATTCAGAGGAGATAGTTCCCATCTGACTCACGAAGTTTTTTCTTTCCAATTCTGTCTCGTATTTTTAGTCAAATCATGTTGAAATATGTAAAACTTGAAACATGTAAAAAATGTTCCCCTTCTTTTTCGGCCTAAATGTGGCACTGTCCCATTCCTCTCGCCGCCGTTTCATTCCTAACCAACTTTCCCCAATTTTTCTCGGAACTCCTTTTACGAATAAATCATGTTATTGATGTTTCCGCAACCCTTTTTTTTTAAATAAATATTTTAAATTAATTTTTTTTAAAAAAAATAAGTCGTATTGTTGCCTTAACGGGAATTCTTTTCGTAAAATTTTTTCCCCTTTTAGAGGGAATCCATTGGGAAAAAGTTGTGGTTCGTATCCGTATTCGTGGATCAAGACACGAATATTCCGTATCTGTATCCAGATCCACGGATCTACAATATTAGCGATCCGGCACATCACTAGCACCAAGTGCTACAGTTTTTAACGACATTATGAACATTATGAATTTCTGAAAATAAACTTGCGACTAAGTGTTGTAGTCACTTATAGATCAGGGTCAGATTACCCTAATTGTTAAGAAGTTACAAAATCTCCTTTAATTTTGAGCAACACTGCACACTTATAACCCAGGAGAGTGGCTAAGAGGGAGAATTGGGGGATATATCACCCCCCCCCCCAAAACAAGCCATTTTCTTTCTTTTTTCTGACCTTATAGGAATAAAATTTACCTTGCCCCTTTTAAAATTTAACAATATCCCTCTCATTTTTTTCCCTTCTGGCTTACGATGAGAAAATTTTACACTTGTCCAGCGGTGAAACGTTTTCGTTTACTTGGTTTAAAACACCGCTCCTCACTTTGCCCAACCATTCCGTTTAGTTTAAGCAGAGGTGCCTCCTCTAAAAGCAAGGGCGCACACCCTCCCTTAATATCGCGAAGTCTTCTCAAAGGCAAAAGTCCCCCCCCCCCCAAAAAAAAAGAAAAATTCCCCTCAAAACAACCAGGCCCGACGAGAGGCCGTGTCAGCCTTGTCGGAAACTAGGAGCTCGGAACTCGGGGGGGGGGGAGGCTGGCGACACTGAAACAAAGAAGAAGGGGGGGGGGAAACCTTCGAATAAGCGGAAACGCAAAGATAAAGTAAAATTTACTCTTTTGGTATTTACTGCTGTGGCCCTTTTAATAGAGTTAATTATTTTCTAGTAAGCAGTTTTGATTTTTTTCTTCTCTCCCCCACCCCTTTTGTTTTCTTCTTTTTGGGAGGGAGACGGGGGGTCCGGCGACAGAACTGACAAGGAGCCCGCCTTGGCTCTCTGCGGCCCTGAAAACACCCCCCCCCCTCCTAAAAATTCTAACTGCACAGTCTGCACCATGAGCCCCCACCCCCCAGGTAGGCACCCCTGGTTTAAGAAGACCCCAAAAGTTAGCATAACAAGCAGACAAGCAGTACCATGCTCCAATTAGAATGGGGAGAAAAAAGGACATCTCAATTTCTCAAATGAAAAAAATACAAGACGGGAAAGGTTGGTCAGCTCTATCATTTATCACTTCTCATTTTCACTCCAAAATGTGAAAAAAAAAAAAAAAAAAATCCTACCCGCAGGCGATTTTATTTTGTCATCCCTTCGAAAATCCCTTGTTTCAGTAGAAACCGTATCGATCGGGTCTAGGCTCCCGACCACCCCTATTCGGCAGACGATTTGGGAGCGGCTCTCGTAGTGCCGATTTTTACGACGCCGCATCGAGCAGTGTTCCCATGGTAACCTGCTACTACTGCATAGTGGCACTCGGAAGATATGGCGAGGGATCGATATTGCCTTACGGGCACGACGAAGTTTTGTTCGTCTTTGCTCGCAGGAGAAGAGATGGAGAATATTTGAGAAAATAATTACGAACGAAAAGGAGGAACGAAAAGAGAGAAACTTTGTCGGAAACAATGTTTCTTTTATCGAATCGGGATATATCCGATAAAAAGAATTCTAACATTTGTTTCGCAGTACAGGGTCAGCACAAACCCGATCGTCCCGATTAAAAAAAAATCATATTATCGAAACTACTGCACATATCAAAACAAGTGATATATGAATATGAAGAGAAATATACCAATTTTTTTTACTTGCAAATGTTCGATGTGTGAGCATTTTGTTGCCCACAACCTTGCACAACAAACTTGTTATCTGAAAGCCAACTCGTTCTACAAACCATGCAATTTTTTTTTTTTTTTTTTAGAGTCACGTCAAAGGCACTGTTTATCAATCCCCGATGCCCAAATCACCACAAAAACTTCAAGAACACATGTGCAGCATTACGAACCACTGTCAGTGTGTTACTCTAAAATATGTGGTACGAACTGGATTATAGAATATATGTTGTCGTGTAACAAAAAGCTTTTACCAGTGTGAATAATAAATAGGCATTGAGCGAGTTTTATTATTTTCTGGTAACATATTCAACAAAAAGTTTTTTCCTTGTCTATGTTTTGCTTTCATAAATACTGTAAACGCGGAATACTTTGGCCCTATTAGGGTCTTTCTTTGGTCCGCATTGAGAAAAAGATACAACGTTCTCTGTAAGCCTTCAGAAAGCAATTTTTTAACATATTTTGACAAAATCCGTTACAGAGCAGCCTCAAGTACTCAGTAATGCATACCAAGCAGTTTGATAGCTCTCCACAAGGAGCAATACTGCTGGTTTTGTGTTCCTTGTGCTAACATGTGTTTTTATAGCCTCTCAGACTATTACATGCAGAAGCAGTTCTATACCAGCTAAGAGTTTTTAAAGTACCTATTTATGAGCACTATTTAACACTCTGTGCCGTATAGTATAGTTGCACTTCTCATTTCTGTTAAGGTTTTTTTTTTTTTTTTAAATTTGACGATGACAACATATCTCTTAACTTAAAAATTAACCTACTTTGGCCCAGCACAAAAAACTTGAAAAAACTCGTCAGAGAGATTTAGAAAAGTTAAGAATAGCTGAAATTAAGACTCTAAACAAGAAAAACACTAGAAAAAACTTGGAATTCTCGGCAACGGATAAAGAGAGAGATTGCAGAAATTAAAAGTTTCAGCAGGTTTAGAAAAAGGTTTACCCAGTTGCATCTACTTCTTACAAATATTGTTAAATTTGTTGGGAAGTTTACGGAATTTTATTATTGTACAATGGAATGAGTTCAGGTTTCTGAAGATAGCGTTCATGCGAGAGAAGAAAGAGCGAATGTTGAGAGCATGGAATGCACCAAAAAGTTTTGTAAGTGACCAAAAATTTAGGATCCTTTGTTTTACGAATGGTGTTATCTTAATAAAATTCTTCAACCTCTAAAACTGATGAAACGATGACTTTCTCCGTCGGTAATTTCTGAAACAATAACTAAGGGGTATGCACACACACATTTTTTTTTTTTAAATAATTTTCCTTAAAACAAATATGTGTGATTCAAACTTCTTGTAAAATGTATTTTTCTTTCAAGTTAATATTTTTCACTATGAGCACATGTCTTTCTTCGATTCTATTTAGTTCTACAATAATTTTAAATAGGGAAAAACCACTTTCGGCCAAAGTAACCCAAATGCAACGGTAGCATTGGCCCAAATAAAAATTAATAATAAAGGGTAAAAATACTTGAAAATAAACTGATAATTACTCAAAAATTAAATTAAGAGATCTCTAGATGTATAAAACAAGTTTCCACAGCTTGGAAATATGAATAGTTACAAAATTATTGAGACAAGAATGAGAAAAGTTACAAAATCTGGCCCGTGTGATGGATCTTTGTTTTTTTAAATAATAACATTTTTTGAAAATAACTAATACTAATATAATGCTTAGATTTATTTTGCAGGAATTGCGACAGCTACAAAATCTTGGGTGGGAAACTTCCTGCCCGCTTCATTGGATCTTCATGATTTAACTACCACATCCTGTTGTTGACAATCTTTTACTCAGAGACTTTTCCCCCCGCTAGATATTAATTTTTCTCTGTAGTCTATCTAGTACAAGATCCTACTACAAAATTTTACCCGTCTGTTTTTTCAACAGAATACAATCTTTATGCATATGTGCGTATGTTAGATCAGTGGAATACGTTTTCGCCGGGTTGCCTATCAAGATATAGCAGGAAATTAGAGAGCTCACCTTGGGTTTTGGTGCGATTTTTTTCAGTTTTTTGCTACATATCGGAAAAATTATTTACTTACGAGTAAAATTATTCATTAACAAATTAAAGAACATAAAAAATACCTTTACAATGCCGTTTTCATTTTCATCATAGGTATAAGAGTTGTGGAGACATTTAATTTCAGAGTTCGTGATTTTTTTGAAAAAATTGACTATCACTCCCCTCTTCCCCCTTTTTTTTACTTATGGAGCTTTACAAAAGGTCGACAAATCACTTTTCTTTTTAGTTCAGACTCTGGTTTAAAATTCACGACCTTTAAAATAAAATACATCCACACCTCTTACAGCTACAATAAAAATAAAAACATCTTTTTAAAGTAATTTTACTCTTTAATTTATCAAGAAATGATTTTAATAGAAAGTAAATAGTTTATGAGAAATGAAAGGAAAACTGAAAAAACCGCAACTTAAATTAAGGTTGTGTGATTATCTTTTGAGCAGATATTTGAAAATAAATAAATAAATAAAATATAAATAAATAAATAAATAAAATAAAAATAAATAAATTAATTAATCAAAAAGCGTCATGTAACTGATCTCACCAGTCAAACTCAAATAAACATCAGGCTTTCCCGGAAAGAGATCAACAGGCAATCATCTTGATTGCTCCAAAAAAAAGAGCGTAGTTTTTGTTGCGAGTTCTCTCTACACTGTTAAAACTACAGGTTGCATTCGGCACCTTTCAGGGGTGAAACGCTTGTTCACCAGCGGCACCCATTACGGAGCCGAAATTGCACCTCTAACTAGGGTGAAAAACAGGCACCTTTCAAAAAGTAGGCAGCCGGGGTGAAAAGAATGAACCTACGGAGAGAGAAATGGCACCCTTACTGTAGATCCTCCTCCCCCCTCCCCCGTATTGTGTGCTTTTTTGAATATAATTGTGTTTTTTTTTTTTTTTTAATAGTTTTGTTTTGATTCATGACAGTCTACGTTTTGCACACTTTTCACATTGCATGAATTCAGTACTGGAAATGATTAAAACTTGTAATTACAGCATTTGATCATATTTCAGAGTTTTCAACATAGTTAAGGAGTGCTCATTGCTTTAATTCATCTGATCATTCTCTACATCAGTGTTTCTCAACCTCTTTTGACCCACGGGTCGGTAAAAGCAAATGAAAAACATTGCGGATCTGTGAAATTTTATCCTTTTCTTAAAAATAAATAATAATAATTATAATAACTCTCGGGGCGGTAAAAAAACTTGTGAAAAAACTCTGCGTACTGATAAGTTTTTTTTTTACAAAGTAATATTAAAAATGAATAAAACAATAAATATCTACAGACTTTATTTGGTATCAAAGAGTTGTCACAAATATATTTAAAGTTAAAGACGAGTAATTATTTCAATATCATAGTTAAGGTAATGATTATTTGTGAGAAATAACCGCACCGAAAGTAAAATGTAGATGTACTTATGAATTATTTACATGAAGAGCCAAAAATATTCTGGGATATTAAAGTTGCGAAAAAACAAAATCCTTTCTCGAACGTTAAAAATTTCAATCAAGAGTAACAATAAAATAAAATGCATATGAAATTTTTCGACAGTTGAAAAACGTAAAGAAAGAAGAAATTCCTAACGCTAACGAAACATTAAACGCTAGCAGGAAATGATTCAAACACTTGAACGAAAAAGAAAAAAAAAAAAAGCTAGACGGAGAGAGATTTCCTTTTTATTTTTTTGCACTCGCTGTTGTGTAGTAATCTACGAAGCACAAGAATCATTTTTATTTAGGTTCTCACTTGTTGATTAGTGATAAATTGCGGTTATTATTTTGGTGATTAAATGTTGCTTATCGAGTACTCAAGAAAATAATGATAGATATATTTAGTAGCGTTTTGAATGATGGAAATTTCACGACAGTAACGGTCAACTGAAAATCAACAACTAACGGTACTACGGTATCGTAACGAACTACCGGTAACTGAAAAGCATTAAACGTACTTTTAACTATGTTTGAAAGCCCTAAAACCTACAAAGTGATCAAAAGCTGTACTTACTTGTTATTTTAAAGAATTATCCTAGAAAAGTTGAGATTTTATCCAATAGTGTACTTCATTCAATGTGAAAGACATTGAAGCCACGCTTAGATGCAACCTATCATTCATCCGCCATATTGAAGTGGTTGAATGGTGAATGTATGCCGGAAGCGCATGCGCTAGCAAGTCATTTTGCGATTGCTTGCTGTTTTGGCACCCCTGTCTACGATTGTCTGCTGTTTTGGCACCCCTGCTCTACTTCCTGGCTAGTATTGCACCCTTGGGCCCCATGCTTTCACCTTAGGGGGAACATATTCACTCGTCTGGAACCTCTGGTTGTAACAGTGTATACTTCCGGCCATATTTTAATAGGCAACCCGGCAAAAACATATTCCTCTAGTCATAATTATGTATAAAAATTGTACTTTGATTATTAAAGTGGTGGGGGCAGAAATTTATACTGGGATCTCTTAGACTAATCCGCCTTTGATTGCGCTATAGCATTGTATATATTATTTGTCAAAAGTGTTTCTTCTTTTCTTTTCTTTTTTTCTTTCTTTCTTCTTCTTTTTTTTTTTTTTTTTTGCGATAACGCAAAACTTCATTAATACTTTATCAAACTTCATAAGTAGGCATCATTTTACCGTTTTCAAATATGTTTACAGACAGAACTAATTTGTTATTCAGTGTCCTCGATTTCATACAAAGTTACAGTTGCAGTAAAAAATTAAAATTAATTTTAAGCAACTAATACATTAGCACATGCATTAGTTGGTTCGACGGTTAGTGGAAAATTAACATTAGTTTGTTCCTACGAAATTTATAAAAAATAATTTAATGCTTATTATCAAACTTAAAATAAAAACAAAACATTAAAAGTAAAACTGAAATTCGTGTAATGGGCAATTCCACGAAAAGTGGTCCTGATCCACCAAAATTTTTTCCCACAGAATATAGAAACAAACCTTATTTTTGACAAAACAAAATATCTGCACTTTTCAATTCCAGCATAAATTTTGAGTTTAAAATATTTTATATCAGATTTTTGTCTTATTTGGAAGCATTTAGACGAAGTAAAAAAAAAAAAAAACGCATTGTTAGTGAAAAAAATGTAAGAGCCATTTTTTTTACTTAATTATCCATTATTTTTCAGGAAAAACTATCAAGTATCATAAACACATATGCTTTGCTATAATATGTCTCAATTTATTTAGTAAAGACTTTGATAAGTTTTCAACCCCCCAAAATATGCAGACCACTTTTTATTGGTCACACACGTAACGCAAAAGGAACAAAAGTTTTCCTCCAAAGTCAAATTGAGGAACTTAAAAGAAAAATACCTCATATCATACATTAACTTGATACATAATACCTGTAACCAGACTTTCATCTTCAAACATGCGGCAGAAAATTTTTAATGAGGCTTTTTGAAAGATGTCACACAAACGCCCCTAAATGGTTTTCATTATAAAACCATTTTTACGTACCTTTTTACGAAAAAAAGAACTGTGCATAATTCAACTAAAACTATTGTGTGCTATCACTGAAACCAAGACTCAATGAGTGTTAAAAATAATTATTATTAATAATAATATTAATAATAAATAAATAAATTAAGAATTGTTTATTTCGTACCGTAAGATCAATTTAAACTAAGTATTCGCAATCTACATACTTTAAGATCAAAAGTACAATGTTCTATTTAACTTAAATTGCATAAATATTTTCTGATAATTTGTGGTTTTTGAGAAGAGAAGTGAATATATTCTACAGATGATTTAAAATATTCCAAATAGTTTTAAACCACATACGTAAGTATTAGAAGTTCGTGATTGTTTATAAGCTTGACATTACTATTTAATTCGTGTACAAATAAAAATCAAGTTCACTTCATTCTTTGTTTTGTGAATATATCCTTTCAGTTTATGTATTTACTGGCTGTGTTGCCCGGCGTTGCACGGTCCACCTCAAAATTAAGAGTTGCGTCAAATGACGTATTTTAAACAGTCAGATTTAAAAGAAAAAAATTCTGTAAAACTTCCCGTCAATGTGTAGAAAAGAGCAATTTTATGCTCCAAAATTTAAATTAAGACGTCTTAGACTTTAAAAAAAAAATTCAAAACAGGGTTATCATTGTTAATAATACGCCTAACTATCCCGTTTCACAGATTTTCTGGCAAGACAGCCCTAATGGGGGGGTCAACCCTCATAAGGGGCGAAAGTATCAATATGGGAATTCTTGAGCATCGAAAAACCTTTGTGCCAAATTTGGCAAAGATCCGATGTAAACTAAATTTGAATTAGGAAAATCCCCAGGGGGGTATCACAGCCACCCCCCCCCAGGGGGACAAAAACTCCATGTGAGTTCCTGAGCACCAAAGAACCTCTGTGCGCAATTTGGCAAAGATCCGACGCAAACTGTGGATTTTTGTTAGGAAATCCCCCTTAACTGTGTGCTGCACGCGGTCACACACGTAACGCTAATAAAATATTTTTTATTGCTATTGTACGAGCTTTTGAAAAAATATTTGTGGAATACTTACTTGGTATATTTAGGCACATGCACAAAAAATATTGTTCATTTACCTTTCAAAGCTTCACAAGAAATTACAAAATAATATGAGGTATAGCTTATTTTCAGATTTTCCGAGTCACACACGTAAAGCTGCATTTAAAATTCTATTAAAAAAAAAAAAAAGAATTATTCTAGGAAAGAAACACTACCAATTAAAAATTCTTACATATGTTCTGTAACTCCAACAGAAAGTATTGAGAGATATTTAAAAAATATCATATTGGTTTTTATTATTTTTTACAAAGAAATGGTGTCAAAAAGTCACACACGTAACGCTGGAATGGCCCTAATATTACAAATTTAGAAACAAAGAGTGAACTCATGGCTGCAATTCTTGATTGCAAAAACTTTCACAATTTGCCGTAAACAAATATTTTTTTCCCTTGCAATTGAAAAAAAAAAAAAAAAGAAAAAACTCGGAAAATTTCAAAACGCATGTAAGTTCATTTTTTTTCTTTTTTTATTTTTATTAATGCAACGTACCTCGGGTAATACGTAGTTTGAAAATTCACCAAGGGGCGAGGGGTCAAAAGCTGAAAAGAAGTGAAATCATTTGCACGTGAAAAAATGTTAAAAAACGCAAAGGGGGGAGGGGAGAAAAAATTATGAAAAAAGGAGTGACATTTTCGCATGAAAAATAGTTTGAAAAGTCACCGAGAGGGGAGGGGATCAAAAATGGTGAAAAATAGCTGAAATCATTTGCACGTGAAAAAATGATAAAAAACGCAAAGAGGGATTTGAGAAAAAAATTATGAAAAAAAAGTGATATTTTCGTAGGAAAAATATGTTTTATTATAAATCATTGTTGTGTTTTGAAATTCAATTGCTATAACAATAACCTTTTTGTACTGTTACAATTGAACACGCTGAAACATAACAATGCAGTTTTATTAGGCACAACCAGTGGTTGGAAGTTGCGCGTTACAAGGTAGCGACGCTACTGTAGTATAGCTACATTTTTTAGTGGTTTGTAGTGTAGCGCACTACTTTTTGAAAAAAATAGTGTAGTGAGTGGTTCGATAAAAAAATATAACAGTTTGTAGCGATTTCTGGAAACTAAATTTAAAGAAACGTAAAAAGAAAGGGTTCAAACGAATTTGAGTGGAGCAAATATTAGCGCAAAAATCAACTGATGCAATGAGAAATAAGACTCATAAAAATACGAGCTGACCTCAGGCATATCAATTTGACGCCATACGTTCTATCTGTTTGACGCCATTAGTTTGCTTGCCATCGCAATTTTCGTATTTCGCCAATATTTGTATTAAAGAGCTTGACTTAAAAATAAAAGTACTATATAAATTAGCGATAACCACCAATTCAGTGACTCCTTTGTTTTTTCTGGCTGCCTAGAATGTCCCGTGGATGAACGTTTTAGATTTCAAAGAGATTATTGTTCCAATAATATAAAAGCATTTATTTTCGCGAAAATGAAGATATCGGTGATATTGTGAGTTGAAAATTTCGTGAATTCTGTATGAACAAACCAAAAGTTGAAAAACAAAAATATTTCGCGAGACTTAAATTTTCGCGATTACGACGGGCACGCGAAAATTAAATTTTCACGAAAATAAGTGCTTTTACAGTATTTATCAAATAAAGAAACTACTATAAATATTATAAAAAAGGAAGATATTGAATTGCCCTTGCCGGCTTATAATAAATACGAGTACTACAGTCTTGAGTATGGTAAAGGATATTTTTGGAAAGAAAAAAAAAAAAAAACAGACAATTCTTAGTAATATTCCATGTTTAGATGAGCTAATTTATCAATCTAAACATTTTCCGTTCAATCCTCATACGGTGTGTGTATGTATTAGGGCGTCTTGAAAAATCGAAAGTTTTTTTCAAGTCGCACAGCCTCTTATATTTTTCCTTTTACAGCAAAACATATTGTGAAAAAAAGTTACACACAATTTGAACAACGGCAGCCGGTGTCGACTTCCGTCTGCAAGTGTGAACCAGCACTTGTATAACACTAGGCCAAATAAAAGAGGAACTTTTTTTTATAGAAACTCGAAATTTCGATTGATAAAACGTTGCCTCTATTCCCCAAATGCACCCCAAAAACATTTATTCCAATTAAAAAATTTAGGTATCTCAACTTGGCCTAGAATTTATAATATTTTTCAAAAAAATTATTTTTTTTTTCGATACACATTTTTTAAAATGTAAGGTAAATTTTACGAAATTAACAAGCCGAAAAAAATATATAGTAAAGTAGGTAATTAGCATTAAATAGAATTCGTTGCTCTCCTGTAATATTTAAGTCTTGCACATATAGTACTCAAACATATGGATTTTTTCAAGGTTTAGTTGAATGTTTTTAATATATTAGTTTTTTATTATTCATTTGCAAATGTTGATTTGAAAATGTGTTCGCCAATAATTTTTGTACTTGATATTTAATTTAAATTTGCATGAAATTTTTCAAAAGAAAAATAGAATAAAAATCAACTTTCTGAAGAAAATTATAAATTTTAGGCCAAGTGTAGGACATCTAAATTCTATTTTAATTTGAATAATTTTTTGTGGTGCATGTGGGGTATTGGGGGAACGTTTTATCAGCAGAAATTTCAAGTTTCTAAAAAAAAAAGTCTTTTTTTCGATTTGGCCTATTAGTATACAAGTGCTGGTTTACACTTTCAGACGCAAGTCGGAAGTCGGCACGGGTTGCCGTTGTTCAAATTGTATGAAACTTTTTTTTTCCACAATTGTTTTGACAAAAGAGGAAAAATATAAGAAGGTAGGCGACTTTCATTTTTTGTGAGACACCCTAAAGTGTATGCTTTTTATTTACTTTATTTCTTGAAAAGTAGCGAAGTAGCGATTGCATTTCAAAAGTAGTTTGCAGTTGCTACATTTAAAAAAAGTAGTTGTAGTTAACTACATTTGTAACAAAGTAGTTGTAGTTCGCTACAAAAAAAAAAAAAAAAAAAAAAAAAAAAAAAGTAGTTTTTCCAACCACTGGGCACAACCATTGGAGTCTTCCCATTGCTGATAAATTCGACGAATTCGTTTCATTTGTTTTAAAGCTGTATAGATTGAAGCTTAAAAAGATTACTTTCTTTTGAATTGCGGTTTGAATTTGGATTTATTTTAGAACCATTAAAGTCTATACCTCTAAGATGACGAGGATGGTTAGTCTATTTATTACTCTTCCTCTATATATATATGTACTTCGAAGCTAAACTCACCAACTACGTTGGTTACCACGATGTGTCGGAATTCTTGTACAGCGTGTGTGTATATATATATATATATATATATATATATATATATATATATATATATATATATATATATATATATATATATATATATATATATATATATATATATAACGCATCTTTTTCTTCAGATGTGCATGGCATACTTAATGTCTAGAAATCAGGTTAGAATGTTAAAAAGTTATACTTAAAATAATTTACGAGTTCAACTAATTTTGAGAATATTGATCAGATACTAGAAAGAAGATATTGGTTTAGGGGAAAGTAGGCTCGTTTAGTTCTGAGCGGAACTTTTTTTAGTACAAAACAACGTACAATTTAAAAACTATTAACCCTACATTTCCCCCTTTGAAGTTACTTAATGTGCTGTAACACCTTCTCATTTTCAAATTTGGACCTACGTTGGACCTGTTGTGTGGTCCGCGATCTTTATGAATTTTTTGATGTGGCCCTCGGTGGTAAAAGGTTGAAGTCCCCTAAAAAAGATTACTTTATTCAAGAGCTGTTCCTCTCGTGGTGAAGTATACTAGTACAAAACACTAAAGTGTACTTTAAATAATAAAATTAAATGATTTTAAAACGCAAAGTACTTTTTTGAAGCCTTGCTTCTTACTGTACGTTGTGCAGCCTAAGTGAACTAGAAAAAAAAAAAAAGACATGAAAAAGCGTTCTACTTGCTACCTTCGATGCTCATGCGCAGAACTTTGTTTTTGTAACATCGTTTAACAAAGGGGTTGTTTCCTTCAGTCAAAAGTACTATTTTTAGTCGCTGAAGTTGATAGAATGAGCAAAAAAAAAAAAAAAAAAAAAGAACCATGGACCAAGAAAATACTTTCATTTCCCTAACAGTTATTTTTTAATTAATTTCTTAAAATGTTCGATTTTTCAACAAACATGGTATTTTTGACGTCACAAATGATGTACTTGGCGCATTCCACTGGCGCGCTGAACGTTTACGCTTGCTGTCTACCGCATTTTCAAGTTATGATAATTCAAAAGCGAACGAAATATTGCGCTCAACGCTGGCAATCAACCATATCGCTGTCACTACATATGAGTAAAGAAGTGAACTAAATATTGCGCTGCGCGCTTATGGCAACAGTGAATGGCAATTCATCATTTGTGATGCTATGCGCAGAAGCGTAAAAAATAAAATTGAGTCTGCGCACCGATTTAAATATTTTTTTAAAAATAATAAACTTTGTCAAATTATTTTAAAAAGGTCAAATCCTATGTTTTTAAGCATGCTCTTTTAGAAAAAAAAAAAAATACTTTTAAAATTTCGCAAACGACCTCATTCACTTGTAGTGAAGCCTCCATGGAGTAATCGACTAAGCGCGTTTAGCTGTTCACAAAAGGTCGGAGGTTCAAGCCAACCCAAAAGAGTGATACATTTTTCAGTTTTTGTATTTTATGAAATTTTTATACTTCTAGGTGTCATGTCTACCTAAAAATCTGTACGATTATATACTGCAATGTAATCAACGTATACTTGAAACTTATTTAAAAAATTTCAAGAATATCCTTTATTTTAAAATTTTAATTTCGTAATTTTTTTGTTTAAAGATTTTCAGTCGCTGGGCCAACAGAAGCTATATGCTTTTATTGAATCCCATTAACTTATAATGTTGAAGGTATACATTGAAACAAAGAATTGAATTAAGTTTCAGTTAATTCTCTTAAATTTATCAATTCAACATTATCAACTTCAACGCTTATGTTAATTAAAAAAAGAATCGCTTCTGTCGGATAGTCCCGAGACAGTATATTTCCTTTTTTTAAATTTTATCCTCCACATAAAAAAGTCTTCATTTTTGGCAGAAACGTTTCTAGTCACGAGTCTTTAAACTTGTCTAGTTGGAACAAAAGAAAAATTAGATAGTGTGGCGATACTTTGTTACAAATGTAATTAACTGCAACTGCTTTTTTTAAATGTAGCAACAACAAACTACTTTTGAAATGCAATCGCTACTTCGCTACTTTTCAAAAAATGAAGTAACTAAAAAGCATACACTTTAGGGTGCCTCACAAAAAATGAAAGTCGCCTACCTTCTTATATTTTTCCTCTTTTGTCAAAACAATTGTGGGAAAAAAAGTTTCATACAATTTGAACAACAGCAACCCGTGCCGACTTCCGACTTGCGTCTGAAAGTGTAAACCAGCACTTGTATACCAATAGGCCAAATCGAAAAAAAAAAAAAAAAAAACTTTTCTTTTAGAAACTCGAAATTTCTGCTGATAAAACGTTCCCCCAATACCCCTCATGCACCACAAAAAAATTATTCAAATTAAAATACAGTTTAGATGTCCTACACTTGGCCTAAAATTTATAATTTTCTTCAGAAAATTGATTTTTATTCTACTTTTCTTTTGAAAAATTTCATGCAAATTTAAATTAAATATCAAGTACAAAAATTATTGGCGAACACATTTTCAAATCAACATTTGCAAATGAATAATAAAAAACTAATATATTTAAAACATTCAACTAAACCTTGAAAAAAATCGATATGTTTGAGTACTATATGTGCAAGACTTAAATATTACAGGAGAGCAACAAATTCTATTTATTGCTAATTACCTACTTTACTATACATTTTTTCGGGTTGTTAATTTCGTAAAATTTACCTTACATTTTAAAAAAATGTGTATCGAAAAAAAAATAATTTTTTTGAAAAATATTATAAATTCTAGGCCAAGTGTGAGATACCTAAATTTTTTTAAATCAACCCTAGAAAAAGAAAGTCAACTGATCGTTATGGTGGAAAAATCAATGCCGAACAGGTTTTAAGGTAGGAGGGAGGAGAAAAAGGTTAGGAAAACAACAAACGAAGTAAGTCAACATTTGATAAATAACACGCCGTTGTTGTACCGTCAAGTTACAAAGTTACCCGTCACCCGACAAGCTATTTGATTTTAATTTATTTGTTATTCGCAGAAAATTACAAGGAAGCTGGTGGTGGAGAAATTACCGTTTGCCTTTTTCTCTCTTTTTGTTTTATTTGCCGATTTTTTTCCTTATCAGCAGGGACTTCTTTGGAAGGAAAATGAGGCCAAGGAACGGACAAACACGTCGTTCACTGTAGCGGGGGAAAAAATTATCGTGTTTCAGAGTTAATTGAATTATTTTCTAAGTAGCGTCTGAAGCATAAAGGAATTAATTATCGGGCAATATTTATATTCAAGAAGAATAATGAAATGAACCGGAAAATCACGCAACGACAAAGGAAAAAAAAAAGATGTTGACTCCAAAGGACTGCTAAACAAAATATGAACAGAGAATCTTAGGGGCCATTCATTAATGACGTAGATATGATTTTGGCAATTTTTGGCACCCCTCTCCCCATGCAAGAGGAGAGGGGTGCCAAAGATTTTTCAAGCGGGATGAATTGAAAAATTGACCAAAGATTTTTCAATTCAAAGAGGTGCGCGTAAGATTTTTCAAACCCCTCCCCCCAATTCTTACGTTCTTACGTAAGATTCCATTTCGTTTTTTAAAATAATAAAATGTTGTTAGAAAAGGATCAGTTGTACTTAAAATCCCAATTTGACATAAATCAAAGATATTTATTTTTCAAATATATGATGCGATACTAATTAAAAATAAAACATGTCATGAATAGTGCGATTCTTTTATTTTTTACACTATTCATTTTTCGTAAAATAAGTAAAAAACAGCTCATCCTAACACATTTTTTACCTTCCAGAAGCAAATGAAATATAATCTCTTCCAAACCACTTGACTGCGCGATTTCTAATATAAAATGGCGACTTGGAAAATATTACGTGAGAATGATTTTGACCCTTCCCTTCCCCCAAGAAAAAAACATTGAGCAGAAATAAATGCTTAAATTTAATGCTAGCATGAGTGTAACAATTCGCCCGATTCGAGAAAAATCAAAATTTAAAATAATTTTAACTTTGTAGTTGCTGAAATAAAAGAGACGATTATTCTGGGCAAAAAAGAAAAGAAAAAAGAAAAGGGACACGGTGACAGCTACAAAATTCGCCTGTAAAACGTCCCCGTAAGAAACGTTTCCTAGGAAGAAACATCTCCGAGAAAAAACGTCCGCTATGAAAAAACAATTCGTGGGGAAGGGGGGGGGGTGAACCAAGTTGAGATGCTGAGTTTTTTTAGCATTTCCTGTGATCTATTGGCATTTTGATTTTAGCAGTATTTGTTTGAATGTTTCATTTTAACAAATGATTTTAGAGGCGCCATCTATAAACTTGCTAGCTAACTAGAGCCTTACATCGCCTGCTACTAATATCGATTTTTTTCCTTTTTTTTTTGCAAATTGTGACGTCTACAAGACGTTATTCATTTCATGAACACTGTTAAAACTACAGGTTGCATTTGGCACTTTTCGAGGGTGAAAAGCTTGTTCACCATCGGCACTCTTTACGGTGCCGAAATTGCACCCTTAACACGGGCGAAAAACCGGCACCCTTCACCCAGCGTGCACCGCGGTGAAAAACGGAACCCTATGGCAGAACATTGGCACCCTCTGTTTCCTGTTGCTGAGCACCCCCCCCCCCTCGGTTTTGTGTGCATTTCCGTAAACAATTGTATACATTATTATTTATTGTTTTGAGTTATAAAAAGCTAAGTCTTGGTACATTTTCCACATTGAATAGTTCTGAAAATGATTAAAACTTGTACTTTAAGGCATTTGATCACATTTCAACTTTCGAACATAGTTTAGAAGTGTTCATGACTTAAATTTGTCTGCCGTGCACTAATTTTCGTACATCCACTTGGATTGCTCAGTAATTTTAATATGTTATCGACATTTACTGCAGCACGATCGTACCGAAAATGAAGAACGTAGGTACTATTTGTAAATCATTTACACGAACAATAAATATTCAATTATGTTGCAATCATGGAAAAATAAAACCTTTCATCACGTTCGAAATTTTAATCAAAGAGCACCATATTAGTACGTACGTATATATGATTCGACATTTGAATATCCGTAAAGAATATAAAAGAACAAAAGTCTTTCGATAAATTAAAAGCCAAAACAAATTCTAACGAGTTATTCATTCTTACTATTACTAGAGTGACGAAAAAAGTTCAGTCATTCGCTTTAAGCAATAACGCCGAGGAAAGCTAGTTAACTTAGACACGAGATAATAAATAAATAAATAAAAAAAATCGAGACGGAGAAGAAATTTCTTTTTCTCAATCCGCTTTCCTTTTTTTTTTCTTGCTTTTATGTTTTTGCTATTTGCATCATCGTAATTAGAGTTTCCGTTCACTTGCTGAGTGCATCACATTGCTAACAATGAATCCCTTAGTTAAAAACCCACAAGATTGTTGATAATACAAGCAAGTAAAACCACATATTCAAAATTAATAGTTGAAATAACTTTTCAAATATCATCTAATTTAAGCGTTTTGATCATTTAATGTTACTTATCCGGTGCTGATAGCTATTTTTAGGTAAAATTTATGCATGATAGGAATAGCAAATGTATATAACGGCTAACTGAAGAATCAACGTACCTTTGAAACAATTTTAAATATGTTCGAAAGCCTTAAAAGCTACACTATGATCAAATGCATGTACTTACGCGAAACTTTGAAGAGTAAATCGCAGAAACTTATAAGTTTTAATCCAATTTCGTACTTCATTCAATGGGAAAGTGCATGTGCGTAGTTATTCTTGCGTCCGCCATTGATTGTGGTTGAATGATGTCAGAGCGGAGAGCGCATGCGCAGGGTTTCACCCATGCATTTAGGAGGTCCGTTTTCACATTTATTAGCGTCATTCACCTTGATCACACTTCCTAGCCTCTACTGCACCCTGAGGCCCGGTGTTTTCACCCCAGGGAGCCAAATAGTTAGTCAAAGGCACCCGTAGTTTTGACAGTGAACTGTTAGAGACTCTTTGAAGTCACCGAGACGTCATTTTCTAGGAAAAAGAAAATGAGAATACCAACGTTGAGAAGAAGAATTTACAAAATGTAAACTTTACTGTGAATTTGTGCGTCCCGAAGCTTAATCTAAAACAGATGTTTGCGATGTACTTCGCAATTTTACGTTATTCAACGTTGGTTTTCTCCATAAATTGCTACTGGTGAAAAGTGATCATTCAAGCCTTATAATTTCAGGTTATTTAGCAATGTTAAATACTTAACTAAAACAAGTATAGTTAAATTAAAAATTATTTTTAAAAAAGGTAGAAAAAGAAAAAAAAAAAACACAGAGAAAAATTTAGATACATTAAATTATTTCTAGATAACATAAAAAAGAACGGAAAAGGTATGATAATCACTGATACTAAGTTTTTCTAATTGCAAAAGCAGAATCATGAGGGAAAATCGAAAATAATTTCATAAGTCTTGCTTTCTAAAATGATCTTTAAGTATTTCATTTGTTACAGAATAGAAACTGGTAGCAAATAAAAATTTTAAATCATTGACCTATCTCTCCTTGTTAACCAACAATGAAATCGTTATCAATTGCATGAATAAAGGCTTAGGATGATATTTAAAATGAACTCGAAAGGGCTATCATTAGCGTTCTATGTAACTTGAAAGTTTCAAACAAACTTCATCGTAAGCAGAAGAATTCGTTCCTCGATTAGTACCAATGTTTTAAATGTACGAGTAAGTTTTCACAACCAAAACTGCGGAAGAATGCCGATTCGGTTATCGTCGGTAATTAAAGCCCTAGAAAAACAAGACCGAGCTAAGAACACTCTTGATCAAGTCACATTTTGAGTAAAAATAAATAAATAAATACAGGCGTCCTTCGTATAACACGGTTAATTAGTTCCGTGTAGTATCGAAACCGTGTTATACGAGACTTTTTTTTAAACTAACTTTTTAACAAACTCATGTCAATATGTATCGTGTTGTACACTGTTAAAACTACAGGATGCATTCGGCACCATTCAGGGGAGAAACGCTTGTTCACCAGCGGCACCCAATACGGAGCCGAAATCTCACCTCTAAATAGGGTGAAAAACAGGCACCTTTTAAGAACTAGACAGCCGGAGTGAAAAAAAGGAACCTTCGGAGAGAGAAATGGCACCCTTACTATAGATCCTCCTCCCCCCTCCTCCGTATTGTGTGCGTTTTTGAATACAGTTGTGTATTTTTTTTCTTTTTTTAAGTTTTGTTTTGATTTATGATATTCTACGTTTTGGACATTTTCACATTGAACTCGGTATTGGGAATGATTAAAACATGTAATTACAGCATTTGATCATATTTCAGAGCTTTCAACATAGTTAAGAAGTGCTCATAGCTTTAATTCATCTGATCGTGCTCTAACTCAGTGTTTCTCAACCTCTTTTGACCCACGGGAGCGGTAAAAGCAAATGAAAAACTTTGCGGACCGGTGAAATCTTTATCGTTTTCTTAAAAATTCATAAAATAAATAATATGAATAATAACTCTGGGGCCGTTAAAAAACATGTGAAAAAATTCAGGGTTCTGATGTTTTTTTTTAAACAAAAAGTAATGTTAAAAATTAATAAAACAATAACTATCTACCCCTCCACTTGGTTTCAAAGATCTGTCACAAATACGTTATAATTTAAAAACGAGTAATTATTTAAAACATGTGAGAAATTATACATTTACTAAAACATGACGTATTCCGAAAATGAAGCATAGCTGTACTTATGGATTATTTACATGATGAGCCAAAAATATTCAGGGATATTACAATTACGAAAGAACAAAATCGTTTCATAAACGTTAATCAAGAGAAACAAAATAAAATGCACATAAAGTTTTTCAACCAGTTAAATAAAAAACCAAAAGGAATTTCTAACGCTATCGAGCATCAACCGCTAACAGGAAATGATTCTAACACTTGAATGAGAAAGCAAAAAAAAAAAAAAAAAAAGAGCTAGACAGAGAGAGATATTTTTTTTCTCGCTAGCTTTCTGTTATAATTACGAAGCACAAGAAACATTTTTATTAAGGTTCTTTTGGTGATTAATAAAAGCTGCTTATCGAGTATTCAAGAAAGTAATGACAGATATTTTTAGTAGCGTTTTGAATGATGGAAATTTCACGATAGTAACGGTAGACGGGAACTAGAAGACTAACGGTTACTGAAAAGCAATAAATGCACTTTTAAACACTTAACTATGTTTGAAAGCCCTAAAAGCTACAAAGTGATCAAAAGCTGTACTTACTTGTAATTTCGGATAATTAATCCTAGAAAAGTTGTGTTTTAATCCAATAGTGTACTTCATTCAATGTGAGAGACACACAAACGCGATCATTATTTGTCCGCCATATTGAGGTGGTTGAATGTATGTCTAAGGCAAAAAGCGCATGCGCAATGAGTCTTTCTGCGATTGCATGCTGTTTTGGCTCCTCTGCTTTATTTTCTGGCCTGCATTGCTCCTTCAGGCACTATGCTTTCACCTTAGAGGGAATATTTTCACTCGTCTGGAACCCCTGGTTATAACAGTGTATCGAAACCGTGTTATACGAGGCTTAGAAATAACGTGAATCAAAGGATGTGTACCGTGTTATATCGAAACCAAGTTTCGTAAAAACTTAGAGTTATTATCCAACATTAATAGAATGTATCAAACAAAAATGAAATTCCATCTTTTTTAAACATAACTTTCGTGTTATATCAAAACCATGAAGTTTCGTATCGTGTAATATCGAAACCGTGTTATAAATCACAAATTTGGTGCAGTGCAATATCGAAACCGTGTTGTCCAAGTACCCTGTTATATGAGGGAAGCCAGTAATTAATTAAATTAGGTTAATCCGTTTAGGAACTACGATGCCACAGACCAACGCACACAGACGCACACGTCAAACTTGTGACTCCCTTCGTTTTTTCTTCCTTTTTCTCTGGCGTTAATAAAACCGGATCTTTGTTAATCAACTTCAGATTCATTTTCTTGTCATTAAAACTTTTAATTACATTTCCGCATACTTTAATCAATCACTAAGCGTGCCAAATAGAGCGGTCAAAATAAATAGTGTTCGAATGTGAACATCCACCCGAATTCAATGCACTTACACTGCCGAATTAGATCATCTGAAAAAGCACGTATGTTCCACCTTCTTTTGTATCATGCTCCAATAAAATTCTATTCTCTCTCGAAATACACGTGCCGAGCTCCATTCGAATCCCTTCAAGCTCTACTTCTCGCGACAGCTGAAAAATCAATGATGAGAGGAAAGTTCTTCGGTTAGAAAAATTTGTCACCTCGATCTAAATGAATGCAATGTAAATGAACGCTTTTCCAAAAGTGAGCACAATTGTTCGTAAATTTAAGGCTGGGTAAAATAACTATTTTTTAAAAAGTCACGATCTAGATCTGAAAATGATCACTCGCCACCTGGCGACTAAATAAAATACTTAATCGGCAGTCTTTTATAAGCCCTTCCAGCCAAAGATAACTTATTTTATTTATTATTTTTTATTTAAATGAGTACTTTCTACTTCTCTCCGCATTTAATTTGTGACGTTTAAACGATCCCAAGCTATCACATGGTATTGCAAATCTCCAAGGATAAGAAAATCACAAATCCACTACCTTTTTCCCCCGAAAAATTGATGATTGAAGCCCCATTTTTTTTTTTTTTAAACAAATGTTCATGTGTAATAACGAAACAATTAAGTTTCATATGCAAACGTTTGTATACAAAAGTGCTGGATAAAGTGACTGCAGTGTTGAAAGAGCGGGTTGCATTATGAGACATCGAGAAGCAAATGGTTGCATGAGAGAGATGTGAAAATGTCTCGTCCTCACAATGAAAGACTGCGATTTTCAGTTTAAAATTGATTTTATTTTTTCACATAATATCCCTTAACTTCAACAAACTTAGTCCAGCGTTTCTCCAGCATTAGTATTTCTTTCCGGAACTAAGAGTCTGGAAGGCTGTGAAAATATTCATCTCCAGCCCTCCCAATAAACAAATTTCTTCAAGTTTGTTTGCAGAAAAAATGACGTTGCAAACTCTTATGATTGGAATGGTGGCACACTGGGCCTGATTATCGCACAGACCAACTAGACCTGAGCCTGGGGTCCCATCTTCCTAAGGGGCCCCAAATTACTTAAAGAATTATGCATAGCACTGCAACTATATGAAAAATGCATGTATTTTTTACATAATAGTAAAAATTTATGACTTATGAATTGGAAAAAACTTCCTTAAAGGAGAATTTTTAAAATCCCTTCTGCCAGTAACGAATTTACTTTGTCGCGATTATGAAGGATACCAAAGGGAATTCTTAAATGCTCATGATAAATAATTTATAAATAGTCCTGTGTGATAGAGAAAGAGGTCCTCTAAAAGTGCATTCCTGACGGGCCCTCAACCTGTGAGTCAACCACTGCGTAGTCTTCAGGGGGCTCCAAATTAACGTGGGCCTAGGGCCTCACTTTTAGTATGTTGGGCCCTGGTGGCTCACGGTGCCGTTCATCAAAACAATTCATTTAGTAAGCATTTGTGAATTATGATTAAGTGATGCAAATCACGTGCAACGTTTATATCGAAATCGCTGTTCAAAAAACCCTTTGTTTTTTCCGAAAAGCTTTCCTATTTTCCTTTGTAAATGACCGGTTTTTGTTTAAAAAACTAACACCATACGCATTTGTGTGCGGAAGAAATTCCAATGTAATTGTTTGCTTTAGTCAAGTGCGCTCCGTAACCTTATTTGTGAACTTTCTCGAGAAATCAACTCGCGGACAATAGCGACGAATCCGCAACAATCGACCCCAAAGGAGTAAAGCGCCGACTTTTCCGACTTTTCGACCTCCCTGTGCCCGCAATAAAGTGACAAGCGCCATCCGGGTCTTCCAAATAAGTATCTCCCCGCGGTGTAGTAAGCATTGATTGAAGCGAAAACCGTCTTCGGTGCAAGTGGTGAATTATAGGGGGGGGGGGGGGGGTCATAACCGGCGGATATTGGTTGCTCCCGGTCGCGGGAGGTTACGCTGACTTCGGAGAGCGATAATCACGTCATTTTATCAAATAAATAGTTTCACGCGCGACCGAAGAATTGACACGATTTAATAGGAGAGAATGGTGGGTTGAAATTTCCGCACTGTCAAGGGAGGTGTTTTCGAAATCGGGGTTTTCAGTACATTATACAGTGGCCGCCGCTCATATGAATCGCTTTTGTTCTAAAGTTTTGATTCCATAAAGCAGCCGATTCAATAAAGGGCCTAATTCAATAAAGCTGGATTTTGTTCTGGTTTTGGCAATTTGATTCATTAAAGCGGCTGATTAAATCAACCACTGATTCAATTAACCAGCGTCCACTGTGCAAAGCATTGCATTTCAAAGCGCCTGAAAGTAAAGGTGTGTAAGTGCCAAAATTTAAAACATGAAGATACCTAGTTCAAATGAGGCAGTGAGAAGCAAAGGGATGCAAGTGGAAATTTCCGAGTTTCGTTTTGGTGAAACGCGTTTAAAGCTCCGGTCCTAGGTACGCTTTCATTGAAACGTTTTTTTCACTAGTACCATCTCCTGCTTCAAAAAAGAGGAGAGGTCCCCCTACCATTTGTACTGGTTGCCTCAAATTTAATTTGGCACTTACATCCATTTGTTTCTCACTGCCTCAAATCGTAAGAAAGTCTCACTTGTCTGCTTTGCTTTGGTGCAAGATATGTTGCTGTTAGGTTCCACTGAACAGCATAGATTTTCAACGAAAGCCTTTTTAGGCAACACAAAATAAAAACAGTGTGAATAGGTTTAAGGTTCAAGAAACTGCATACACGTGCCCTGTTATGGTATGACACATATTTTCATCATATTAGTCATCATTAAAAAAAAATTGTGTTTAATCTTCTCTCTTAATACAGTTATTACACTTTTTTTCCTCAATATTCCTTATAGACACTTTTCATAGCCCTAACTTGTTACAGAATCGTAAGTTTGGAGCGTATTTGCAATTTCTCAAACTTATGAATAAACTAGCAAAAATACCCGGCGTTGCCTGGGTCAGTAATAATTATGAGAAAAAATCGTTACTTGCTTTTGTTTTCTGTTTTAAGTGAAAGAATTTAAAACACATCTTTTTGACATGATTAAAAATCGAGTTTCTTCCTTACCCATATAACTAAAATAACAATAAGTATAAAGAATAAAATAGTATTGATTTAGAAACGAAAGCACTATATTTAAGCATATACAAATTTCCAAAACATGAAATTAATCTTCTCATGTTTAAAAAGATTAATCTGTTGATACTTTTTTTTTTAACATGGAGTCTAAAACCTTCTCTGTATGGCTAATAAAGTGCGAAATGATTAAAAAAAAAGTAGCTGCGCTCGTAATCCCCTTATACTTGCTTTAGTTATTTTGGGAAATTTCAATCATTGTAAGCTCTTGGTGCGATTTTACCGAATTTGCGAAAGTCGTTTTGGGGTACCTTCGATGATGCTCCCCCATTCTTTCCTTACTTTGTAAAACAATATGATATTAATTTTCGTTACAGAGATATCGTCGCCAGATGCTGAGATAGTTTTGGTCACCATAAAATGGCGCTAAACGTTTCATCCGAAAAGTTTCCAAAATAAGTAGTAAAATTTGGTGATTGTTTGAAATTGTGCAAAAAAGGAAAATTAATGGAAGTTTTTGTGCTATTTATGGATTTGCCTAATTTAGTTGCTGGATTATTTAACATAGTAAAAAGTCTTTTGAAAATTCTTTGATTGGCGATATTTTGTTTACATGGTGAAAGATGAGAAACATTATGACATAGTCTTCGGCTTCAAAAACAGCGACGTTGAAAAAAACTGCCAAATGCATCAGCTACGGAAATCTTTCTGCAAAAATTTTGGCGATATTTCTGCTGGTTGATTGGATAATGAGTAAGTGTTCAATCAGCATAAATAATAATAAAAACCATTAACATTGAAGTTCCGTTTACGTGAAAAATGATCAGCCAAATCATGTATTATTTGCCAATCTTGTGCAAAAATCTTACTTCAAGATTTGACTTGAGAAAAGCCTTGAACAGTCACGAAAAGCAAATATAGTCAACAATACAACAATTGTCGCTATCGTCAGGGAGTTGAGATGATACACTAAATACTGTATTGAGTTGAGGAAAGCCTTCGAACATGGAACTAAAAAGCTCATAACTCGTTTTTTATTCTACTTACAAATTTCGAACAGGTGCCATCTTCAGCAGAAAAATCAGAGCTTTCGATGGACATATAATGTAAATATGTGCAAGTATTTTTTCATCCCAATATTAGAGAATTTATACAAAAACTGTGTTTTATTGCCCCCTAAGGGGGTTTTGCCCCCCATAACGGGACAAAAACTACCCTATGTGTTATTCTGATGCATAAGCTATATTATTGTAAAGTTTCATCAAAATCCGTTCAGTAGTTTTTGCGTGAAAGAGTAACAAACATCCATACATCCATACATTCAAACATCCATACATCCATACAGACAAACTTTCGCATATATAATAGTAGTAAGATTAGTTAAACTGAATTAGATAAGAGGAAATGAATTTGCCCAAATAAGGCACAGGTACATAGCTGATATGAAATGTGAAACAAATTCAAAATAATGCTGCTCAGTTACCATAGGTAGTCGCAATTATTTCCATACTTAAAAAATGACATTTTTTCGAAATTGTCAAAATCATTAAACTAACCTATACTGCCTTGCTAAGCACAGATGTGGTATCTGCGCATTTTATCAAAATTGAGTTATTGTCACCAGGTGGTCGTTAATAATTCAATTTCCCTAAATCTAAATTTTGGCGATATTTGTGACCGCGAAATATATTAAAAAGAAAGCTTTAAGAAAAAAGTCGTAACTGCAAATTTCGCGTAGTTTGCTTAGGTAATTTGAAAGTACGTGACAAATACTAAGTCTTTAAAGTGGCATCTGTTCAGTAACCACTTTTTTTCCTTAGTAATTTGTAGATACGACTTTTATGCCTTAGTAAAGCAGCATATTTAATAATGTAGCAATCTATTGTAACAGAGTATTGAAATTAGTTTACCGTTGAATAGTTGATATAGTTCGATAATAAAAAACTAATACAGCTTTGCATTAATGTTCAAGTAAATAATCTGGTTTTTCTATTTCAATTTTTATTTAAAATGAAATTTTTAAAAGTGAAATGCATGTAAAATATTTATGTCCAGTTCTTTCATGAAAAAAAAAATGCATTTCTTTCTACGACCCAATTGTATTTTTATTTAAGTGTCGTTTGTTGCCAAAATTATCTTCATGCTCGGTAAAAATGAATCTTGAAAATAAAATATTATAAATAATAGCATAAACATTCTCCTTTATCTTTACTAATAATTAAAGATGAAAGTCTACCTGGATCCCTGCGACGCGCATCGCGCCTAGACCGTTCTGCCGATTTTCATGAAATTTGGCACAAAGTTAGTTTGTAGCATGAGTCTGTGCACCTCGAAGCGATTTTTCAAAAATTCGATTCTGTTCTTTTTCTATTCCAATTTTAAGAAAATTTTACCGAGCAAATTATCACAACGTGGAATAGTAAACGTGGAATAGTAAATTACGGAATTATCATAATGTGGAACCGTAACATGGGCGAGCCATTTAACATAGCAAATTGGCGAGAAATTCATCATCCATTATTTGTAAATATACCGGCGAACCAAAGGACCTTTTAATTTTCTACTACGGGCAAAGCCCTGCGGGTACTACTAGTTGAATATAAAGAACTGAAAATTATTATGGTTTACAGTTTTAAATGTTCGAAATTTTGAAAATGGTATTTTTCAGAAGGTAGATTCTGTTAGATTTGTATGAACAAAATAAAGCGGCAGCTAAGTCCAAATAAAGCAGATGTTTTCAGTATTATTTAATGATGCATTAAGCGCGGTTTACTAAACTATTTTTGTCGTATCTGTGCAGATACCCCTAAAAATGCCTAGTAATAGTCACTTACGGTGAAATTAACCTAGTATATGAAAAGGTTTTAAAGAGAAAATTTGTCGTTACTGCATTCACTAAGTTTAAATTAAGATTTTTACAAAAATACGCTCTTATGTAGGTTAGATTAGTTATTTACGAAACAACTACCGCGAGTTGAACATTTAATTAAGCCACAATTCAAAGAAACGAGTTGTAAAACTTTAATCATGAATTTCTAATTTGAGCTCCACTGCAGATACCACTTTTGCGTTTAGTACGGCAGTATAAAGCTGACACATTAAAGTTTAACTCACATAGCCTCAAAAAATAATTATTCTTTTATTCTGTAACACCATTTATTTCTTACTGGTGAAATACCGACAGATGTACCAGTCCTCAAAACTAGAGTCGGCAAAATGTCCCAAGTTAGGGTAGTGTCCCGAGTATGGGCACTTGGCTGTACAGCGTTTTCATAAACCCCGATTCATTCCTTTTCCTTTTAATGAAAAAGTGCATCGTTTATGAGCCACAAACATCGATTTATGTATACGTCGTTTGTCTCTTCCTATAGCGTTCGAAAATTTTCTCTTTGATTTATACGCATTTTTTCTTTTGAGTAATGTAGTGTACCCATCAGATCTTCTTTCATCATTTAATAGTTACAACACCTTTTATATTTTCTGATGCAAATGCCCTTAAAGCATCACCCCCTCATTTTAATAAACTATTGTAACAAAAATCAATAAAATATACAAGTGAAATTAAAATTTATTGATCACATAGATTTCACTAGAAATGTGTTTCGTAAAACACTCCCCGAAACAAAAGTCAGTTAGGGCTCTCGGCAGAACCATTTCCGTATGAAGGAAGGGGGGGGGGCGTCTCAGATACAAAAAGATTACCAGTCTTTAGTCATCTTGTCAGAAATACATAGTTGTTGATTCAGAATCGAGCTCATCTGTACCAATGAACTTGAGCAGAAAAAAATTCTTAGAACATAATAAATATATACAGTCAGACCTCGATAGGGTCACCCCCTTATACGATCATCCCACATATAAGGTTACTTTTTTAAGTCTCGGCTCACTGAATAGGAATTCTATGTCATGTATTATCGGATATATGGTCAGTGATAATACGATCAGCGATAATACATTAATCGCTTATAAGGTCACTTTTGTCATATTTCTTTGAATGATTTCAGTGCTTAACAGATTCACTTCCAAGAATTCAACGCGATATACAATCCTTAAAAAGTGAAAAGTCGTTTTTCTATTAACGTAGCAGGTAGTGCACAGAATGCAGTAGCAAGTGAGCATTACGACAGTGATACTAAACTATGAAGCAGTAATGCAGGCACTCAGCATGTACATATTGCACTTTTTTACCAGTCATGAGAAGCTGAAGAAATTTTCAGAAAATTTTTTGAAACCATTGTGTTTAAAATAAGGAAAAAACACATTAGTCCTGTATTAATGACAATTTTAAGTAAGGTAAGTTGCACATCAGTTGTTTGCTTGGGCATATTTGAATGCAGCTTTACTCTAAAAGAAAAGTTTTAAAAAATCATTTCAACATTTTTTATTGATTCCAGAAATTTAAATTGGTTCAAATCAATTTAACTATAATAACCTAATTAAGAGATAGTTTTGAACGTATTAAATTTTGAAGTGATTTGATGAATTAAATGTTTATTTATCAGTGAATATATATGAACCGGTTATAAGATCAACCCGCTTATAAGGTCATCAGTTTCGTGAAGTCCCGAGGGGTGACCTTATATAGAGGTTCGACTGTATATATAAAAAAAGGGGTTCCCGAAAAATGTAGGAAGAAGTAGTTACTTCTTCAATGCTAATAAAGCTATAATGGCGTGTTTCCGTTAAAACTTTCGTTACGCATTGGTTATTTCACTGCAGAGCGACTTTATTGTTTATTCCGAACTGATTTCTTTTGTTTAAGTCTTAGTTTTCGCAATTTGAAAGATTTGGATGCCCTTAATTTTTATATCATTGAATATCTATGAGCTCTGGCGAAGATTACGTTATTTTCTTTGCTGCAGATTAAATCCGTTGATTTGAAAGCTCGTTGATTTAGCTGTATGAAGCTTTTATGAAAAACGAGTTGGTCCGCTCTATCGCGATTTCCAATCAATTGCTACTGGATTATCTGTCAATAAAGCTTACTTCTGTTGAGGATTACTCAAAGCTTTTTGCCGGGGGAGGATTCAATCAAGGTGAGAGTTAGGAAAAAACTTAAACCTTCTTGCAAACGATTAAAAAAAAAAATAAATAAATAAATAAATAAAACATGAGCAAAATTTGCAGAACATCGCAACCACGTGTTTCGGATTTTTCAATGCAAAAAGTGAGCTTATGCGGATGAAAAGACATTCGACAATAGCAGACACTTGTTTTGGGGTTACATTTCGCCGGATGTATTTTCGTCCACATGCTGACATTTTTGCATTGAAAAAAGATTTCTCTGTAACGACCCAGTGCAACGAGGGATGGGGGTTACAACCCCATCCACGAAGAAACAAATTTAGCAGTACATCGCCAATCAAAACATTTCATTTCAAGAGAATACAGTTTCTATATTTGTGTACCTATTTAGGGGAAAGTCGGGGAACGCCGCTCACTTACGGGAAAACATGAATAGTTAATCAAGTTTTACACAAAAAATCATTTTTTTTTTTTGAAAAAATACAAAACTGTAAAGTACAAATCTTCAGAACAGTTACAAAAAAATATCAGGATCGTTTCCAATCGTTAATTAAACTGCACCATTCATTGAGTGATAATGCCCGGCATAGTAGGTTAATTGCGCTCAAAGTTTTAATACAATATTTAAGAGTACGACAAAAGTCACATATCGCTTCCCGGCAAGGAAAGTGACATAGCTCAACATTTGCGAAAAACGGTCTAGCTATTGATTTAAAAACTAAATTTAATGCTCTTTCTTGCCACAAAACTCACACAAAGTTAGCTCGCTTAACTGGTGCGTGGTGGCGTAAAAACGATTTAACCAATTGCGACATATTATCCGAACTTTAAGTATGCATTATTGATTTAGGCAACAAAAACTAACCAGTAAACATGGCATTGTAAATGTTTTACGCGTATCGTAATATTGGAGACCAAATCACTGAAAATGCGTAAAACCTTGATTTTCTCCGTTGATGTTTTTTTTTTTTTGACTTGTGTCATTTTTCTTCTCGGTAGATGTAGTTGTGTGGGCTGTTCACACCCCTTCTATGTGTTTTAAGACACAAGAGGCTTTATACGACCACATTTTTACATATTGTAACCACGTATTAAGTACAGGGAAATCACGTAGCGTTATCTGTCCCGAATTATCAGGCTAATAAAACAGCAGATTTCTGTTTACATATCCCGTTCGATTCATAGTAAATCATCTGGGTCATCATCATTATCAACACAGCTGAGACTCGATATGAGCTGGACAATTAATGGCGCTAAAAAGCACCATTAAAATATAAAAGCATACCGTTAAACGTATATACATTCAACAGCTGTAATGAATAAATTAACATTTGAAAATAAGAATGTTTACTTACCTGCAAGTTAGACGTTGTAAAATTCTATTCTATTCTATTCAAGAGTCACAACTGACTTCAACTGTATTTATGTCGAGGACTGCATACTATGTGCCTTGCCTCTATTATTTTATATACCGATAGATGGCAGCACCATCACCGGATCGAACAGTTAGTGAGAATTTTGAACTAGTCCAGGAGCTAATAGCTACCTAGTACTAGCACCCCCAGAGGTATCGTTTCACTTGGAGGACATTGAGACCACGAGCATATTTAACGTCGCCCAGTCCCCATTAATGACGACGGTGGGTCTTCGACCAGCGAGGATCGAACCCGAGGCCCTCCGGTCCCGAGTCCAATGCCTTACCGATCAGGCTACCACGGCCCCACGTTGTAAAATGTTATACAAGTGTTTCTTCGCTTCAAATCCGTTTGACTTCTTTAGCTCAAAGGCTACATTCGGAAACAGGCACCGGTCGCACCGGTGCCACTGCAAGCGTTCAAAACGGTTGAATTCCTAATTGAAAACGTATTGGGACTCGATCGTTTCCGAACGCTTGCGGTGGCACCGGTTTGACCGGTGCCTGTTTCCGAATGTAGCCAAAATGTTTGGAAAAGATGCTTTCTAAGCAGCAAAAGCAAACCATACACGTCATGAGTTAAGTCTTGTAAATACTGAACTGATGAAAACAAAATTTATATTTTTTTCCCTTTCTTCTTTTGCTGCAATTAAATTGCAAATACTGAATAAAATTTCATTTTGTTGTTTTCTATACATGACGTCACAATTTATTTTCACCACTTTTGACTCCCCCCCCCTTTGTCACATGTTACTATTTTTCATTTGCAAGTAATAAAAAAGGCGTGGTGTCTCACTTCTGTCATTTTTTCCTCTCCCTTGGCACAAAGTGCCACACTCCATCCACGCCCGCGCCAAGCATGATCGACGCCGACACAACTGTAGTCAACACATGAAATGAGTTTTTTTAGACATAATATGACGTAGGAAAAAATACGTTTGGCATTTAATTTATTGAAAAAAAAAACAATGTGTAAAAATGTGTATTTAATTTTGAATTACAGTGTACGTTTTTGCTTCAGATCTCAAAGTTATTTTGAGTTCAGTATCCTCTGATATGCTAGTGCGTTTTGAAAAAAGAAAATGTTTTAAATTTCTTAGTTAACGCCTCTCTAAAGATCTCTCTAAATCTCATAATTGATGAATAATTAATCAAACTTTTATGCCTGTTAAAATATGACAACAGGGCTCTCATATTTCTAAATTGAAGTGTGGAGGATATCCCACCTTAAAATCTAAAACTGAAATCTCTCTCTCTCTCTCTTTCTGGTAAAATCAATAATTCTAAAATATATGGAAGGCATTGTATATGATATCTAAAACAAATGCATTTGTCCAGAGCTCTTTTTTTGACACACAAATTGTTAAAGAAAAAAGTTAGGGGTGTAGATCGAGTAATTATAGTCAAATCGTTAATTTTTGGAACATTCACGGCTCCACATCGGGAAGAAAAAGGCTAATGCATGCATTAATTAGCATCACGTGTTTCAAGATTGCGCTTTCGAGTAGCATGTTTAGACACAACATGGTAATTGTTTTCTGTTTTAGATATGCAGCGAGAGGATTGCTTGTTTCAATGAGCAGTGCAATTTCACCGTCATCATTAGATATAACCAGGGCCTGATGAACGAACGGTCCGGCAGTTTCATGGACCTGGGTACCTCAATTTTAGTGGCATCAAAATGTGGTAAATTTCTTTATTTCTTCCTTTTTTCGAAAACTTCCACATGAAAAAAGTGCAGATTTTCTTGTGAGAGGTGTACCAAATTTTGCCAGGGCCTAGGGGATCTGGATATTCTGTACAGTTTAATTTTTTTTTTTTTTTGGTTGGAGAGATTCCCCCCATTTGGAGAATTTTTGATGGATAGAGATCTGCACCTTTTTGACTACGGCGCCGCTGTGCGCCGCACGACCTCGCACATAGGAACGGCGCGGCCCTGACTCCATCTTACCCTCTCCTTTGTCACATGTCACACTATATTCTTCATTAACATATTTCTTATAAAAATGCGTGATGTCCACTTATTTCTACCTCCTTCCTCCCTTTGTCACAAACTGTGACAAGATGGCGTGACATCATTTGTGGACAGCTCCTTATCAATTCAAAATCATTTGCGAAACGGCATAACCATTTGTCTAGGTTTGATATTTATATTATAAAATATTAGAAACCATGTTATGCAGATTCTTTGAAAAGAACTTTACTTCCTCAAGAAGTCGACTTAAAATATTTTATTTTCCTTCAGTGTTGAGTAAACTTCGAGCTGTATAACGAGAAATTTCATGAACTTTGTACTGATGTTCCTTAAATCCGTCATGCAAGTTAAAGGTCAGACAATCTTCCTGACGTAAACATAGATCGGGCTTTCTGTCAGGCACTAAGTTGCTGAAAAGCTTAAATTTTCTTTCTTCTAAATGTAAAATAGATATTAGATTTCTCTATCGAAGTTAATGTATTACTCCAAATAAAAAAAAGTACACTGTTAAAAATTCAGGAAGATTTTCTGGTAATTGTTACTGTAAAATGACGGGCTAACGCATCGCTGATTTTTACGGTAATTTTTACCGGAGAAATAAGCGATCCCAGCGTCAATTGGTTGATGCGGCCTACCAAGGAAACCGTAAAATTTTACAGTAACATTTGATTTTAACGGTAATAGTTACTGGCAACATGGATGCCAGTAACAATTACCGTAAATTTTCCGGAAAATTTTTAACAGTGCAGAGGATGAACAGGAATTCTCTTAAGATGACGAAGCTATTTTGTTTATTCATTCATTTCTTGAAAATCGTTGATGCCAGTTTCTAGTTGTAAAATATTCGTGCTATAGGGGGATTCCTAGCTGAAAAATATTGGACTGGATAACTTCAAGAAAATAATCTTTAATAATAATAAAGCTAAAGTCTCTCTGTCCGGTTCTCTCTCTGTCTGTCAGGATCTCTCTCTGTCTATAAGGATCTCTCTTTGTCCGGATCTCTGTCTGTCAGGATCTCTGTGACGCGCATGGCGCCTAGACCGTTCGGCCAATTTTCATGAGGTTTGGCACCAAGTTTGTTTGTAGCATGGGGGGTGTGCACCTCGAAGTGATTTTTCGAAAATTCGATGTGATTCTTTTTCTATTCCAATTTTAAGAGCAAAATTATCATAAGATGAACGAGTAAATTACGAAATTATCATGACGTGGAACCGTAACATGAGCACAAGCCAATTGGCGAGAAAATTCATCTTACATTATTTGTAAATATACAGGCGAACGAGTAGACCTTTTAATTTTCTATTACGGGTAAAGCCGTGCGGGTACCACTAGTACTATTATAAATGAAGATGAAAACCAATGAAATACAGATGATTGAAAAAGATGGACATAATTTCAAACTGCTACATTTCCTGCACTATACGTTGAATTCTGAGAGGTATATTGGAAAGAGAAAGATGCAAAATTTTGAATACTAACTACTTGAGGGCTTCAAAACCATGCTCTAAGCATCAGTTGTTATTGAATTACAAAATGCATCAGCTGTAAGCTTAGAGTAGGGATAAGTAGCTGGAGGGAGCAAATCCTATCATATTGGCTTAGGAAATGCTGAGGCAAAGATCTCAAGTCACATGATTCAACTTCTACAAATGGGAGACATGTGTTATACGTGAAACAAGTGGAACAAACCTGATTTCTTCCAACACTTCACTTCAAAAAAAAAAAAAAAGAAAGAAAGAAAAAGAAATGAAAAAGTGAGATCCTTGCTTTAAGAAATGAAAGCTTCACTCTCTCCTCCTTTTATTCTTTCTCAATGGTTGTAAACGACGTGACTTACACTAGGCACTTTAGTTCTGGCCACCGAGATCCTCTGATCTCACACCCTGGGATATTTTTCTTGTTTGTGTTTGAGACAGTTTCCATTTACGCATGAACTCTCCCCACAGATTTGAATGACCTATACGAAAGCGTATCTCAGCGGCGGTGAACTCAGGCTCGCAAGACATTGAGCGTGGGATTAATTAAAAGATACAGTCTAAATCAGCGTTTCTTAACCTTTTCTGACCCGTGGCCAGGAAAACCTTTTAAAAATTCGTGAATCGATGAGGAGAGCCCCCTTCCTCATCGATTGAAATAAATAACAATAATAATAAAATCGAGTAGCAGATTATTGATTCGTCTTTTTTTTCGCAAAAGAAAAAAAAGAAGCTTTGCATGGTATTTAAGAACTGTCACAAAATATATTTGGATTTAAAGATAAGTAATTATCGTTGCAAATATACAGTACTAGCAATACCCGCGCGGCTCTGCCTGTGTCAAGAATTTAAAGAAAGTCCCTTGGATAAATGGGGGGGGGGGAAAAGCACCCCGACCCACGTACATCGCCTTTAAAGAAAAAAATTCCTTGCAATTTAAAATAGTTTGTTAAAACATAAATTGGTTTAAAACGTAAAATAATCCACGAACTTTATTGTTTATCCCCCAACTCGCTAAGCTAGTACGCTGCCGTAACCCAGCCGATTAGCTATCCGATCTTTACAGCGAAAACGTGTAAACGAAAATACCACTCTCTCCACTCCCTTAGCAGTAAAAAGCAACGTAATTAAAAAACACAGTACATCTAAAGCAAAAGGTGGGAAATCCTGCTCCCCTGTCTTCTGTATGAAAAAGTATTTAACTGTCGAAAACCAATCATTTCAAAAGAAGGAAAAAGGAAGAAAAAAAACCTCTTGATTAAACGAAAATCCCACCTTTGATATAAAATAATAATTTTCTTCAACAAAATATGCCTAAACAACCATTAAAAAACAAACAATTCTTTCCATTTAGAAATATTTCGCCATTAAAAGACATTGAAGTATTTTAAGAGCAGCTTTAAATGTTGTGATCGATTGGCTCTATTGCTTATCGAAAAACGACTACGCAACCGTAACCCAGTCGAACAGCGAACGAAGCGGAACGAAAACGTTTAAACGATAATCCCGCTCTCTAGCTGACCGTTGGTTTCATTAACTATTTTTCCACGCGAACTTGAATGATCTTCATATGAGCATATGAAATAGTGAGACGCAAAGGGATGCAAGTGGCAAAATTAAAACTTTGGAGATAACCAAAGCAAATGGTAGGTGAACTCCTCCTCTGTCTTGGGGCAAGAGATAGTACTAGTAGCCCTGGTAGGTGCAGCAGTACAGCATGATTTAGAAAAAAAAATCAATGAAAGCCTAGATTCATTTGCCTCGAATACGTTCAGTGGATAATACGCAGCTACTGTCTGTCTTCAGCTGAGACTTAGCGCCAATTTACGCATGCGTCAAGTCTGCTGTTATTTTATCAAAATAAGGAGGGAAACCAAGAAGTAAAAGGTGCAAAATAACGTGTTCAGAGAGCGGAAAGTGCCCATCCTTAACCTAACGCGCCTTTTTAAAATGGAATCTTTCCTGAGTGGTAGTCTTTGCTTTCGAGAACGGACAGTACACTTTCATTTAAACAGGGGTACCCACCTGGGGGGGGGGGAGACTCTTGCTTTTGGGGGGAAATCTTTGCGACATTTAGGGGAGATGTGCCCTTGCCCTTAGGGGGGTGGGCACCCCTAATTTAAACTGTTCATTCCATAGAAAATGAGCTTTCAGTTTCATCGGATTCAGTTTTTCGGAGCTTAAACTCAACTAACAGTTAAAAAAAATAATAAAAAAAAAAAAAAAAAAAACTTAAACAAATAACAATCACTTCATTTCTCTTCCCTAGAAGATTCGATATGGCTTGGAGAGAAATGCAAAATGGGACGTCAACTGACGGAATGAGCGCGTAGGTCAAAGGCTGAAAGATGAAGATAGACTTCCAAAGCAGTTAAGCGGGAAAAAAGTGACATAGTTAGGCACGACTTCAGCAAGCGCGGAAACTTGTTCGCAAACAATTGAATAAGTTATAGGGGTGAAAGTTTTTATTCCTCAAGCAGTTAAACAAATGACCACGAAGCAAGCATGAAATTCTGTGCATGACTTGAGAAAAACGTTTCAGAGAACTAACGTAATTTTATCCATTATCCGTGTACCATTTCGGAAGGACACAAAGCAAAGGGTTTATTTGTACCTTGGAACAACAACAGTAACAACCAATTTTGAATTTTGTCCAAATTTAATATATGATTAAAATATGTCCACATAGTAGTAAATTTTTCATTGCAAAAGCAATCATTGAGTAAAGAATACCTTTGGGTCGAGAAATAAACAGGTAGTATTGTGAGACATAATTGTTGCTGAAATTATATAAAAGCAGTAATTCACCCATCTTCGTAGAGTACGTCAAAATGAAGATATATACAGTTGATGGCAGTTGATGTCATAACATGTCGTCAAAGGATTTTAAATTACAGGGACAGAGAAAAAAGTCTGTCAAGATTAGGCAAGTTAAGCAAGTCTTTCATTCATTGGAGAAGAGGACTTTAATTATGTCATTGAAAAGCAGCCCTCTGTTAAATCGCTGGTTCCGCAGCATGCTTTTGCAGATAGACCGAGTCCTCGTGATGTTGGCTACAATTTAGGGGAGGAGGTTGAGTGGTTATATTTTATCTTTCTCATTTCCCTGAATTGACCCCAAATATGTATTTTATGTATTTTCGTGCCAGCAAAAACATTTTTTCCCACTAACTTTAAATGCACGTTATTCATATACTACTAGAAATATGACCAAAGAGCAAATACGGTCTGTAGAAGAAAAATGTTAAAAATAAAGAAAGAAAGAAAGAAAAAAAGAAATTTCTATTTTAGATATCTTGAATTCAAATTATGTTTTCGTGTGTGTGGGGGGGGGGGGCACAGACACCACCGCCCAGAATTGGTTCCGCTCGTGGAGGCCGATGGACAATGGAGTTCGCAGAGTTAAGCTTTATGCTTGAGTTAAGCATTGATTGAACGCAAACGATTTGTAACCACGGTGCCGAAAATTTGTTCTCTTAAAAATATGAAAACAACGAGCTGGATTTGTTTTCGTTGTCATGATCATCTGAAAAATCAGAGCAACATCAACTTTGGTCAAGCGAGGATAATAAGCAATTCGTGATTGATCAAAAAACAAGAAGTTCCGTCTAGAACTAAACGAGCCTACTTTCCCGTATATCCATACTACTTTCTAGTACCTGATCAATATTCTCAAAAATAGCTAAAATCTCAAATTTTTTCACACATATTTTTTTAATATTTTAAGCTGATTTCTAGGAATAAAATATTCCTCTCTCATCTAAAAAAATTTAAAAAAAAATCTTTAACAGCTTTCAAAACGAAAAAATAATATTAAAATTAATAAGCTCATTAAAATAAGTACATCATATAAAAAAATCGTTTCTTCTTCCTCTGTTGCCAAAAATAATTTTTTAAATGAATTAATGCACTTACCAAAAAATTAAAGCAATAAAATGTCAACTTAAAAAAATAAATTTCATTGTCAAAAAAAAAAAAAAATCGTCTGCGCATATCTTAATGTAGAAACATAAATGACTTCGAGTTTATTCGCCGAAAACTGAATACTAAAAATTAAAACTTAGCGTGAAAATAAAAATAAGTCATATCAACAATAAGTATTTCACAGTTAAAACCATAGCTGCGGAGTCGGAGTCGGAGTTTGGGATAAAGGAGTCGGAGTCGAATATCCAGGAATCGGAGTCAGTCATTTGTCCTCCATAAATTTTTGTCAAAGCTATAAAGTCAGAGCCGAAGTCGGGGAGTCGGAGTCCGATTAATTGTTGGGCACAGGAGTCGGAGTCAGGTGCCCCTAAATTCTCGGAGTCGGAGTCTGGAGTTTGGCGTCAAGAGCTATTTCCAACAAAATTTGTTTGAAGTAAATCCGCCTTCAAGTACGGAATCTACATTGACTTTCAGTTTCCCCGTAGGGGCTAATGTTAAGAGATTTGAACTGTTCAAAATTGAACGGAAAATTGTTCAAATCAAAAAGATATTTTATATATAAGTTTGTCATCAAAAGCTTTTTCCTACAAAGTTTGTTTGAAGCAAATTCGCCCCACAGTTCGGAATTGCTTTGAATTTCCCCGTAGGCGATAATGTTAAGTTTTTTTTGAACTGTTCAAAATTGAACAAAAAATAGTTCAAATCAAAAAGTGAAATATGGAAATGAGGTGTCTTCGCCGACATCTTTCGAAGAAAAAAAATTTTGTTCGAATCGGACTATTCATTCGAAAGTTATTAGGGGGGGGGGGGGACAGACAGACAGACGGACAGACATTTTTCCCCATCTCAATAACCTACTTTCCAATTTTTAATTTTTCGATATTTATGAAATTATTTTATTTCTTTTTGACTTTTTTTTTTTCGCGGTATTTTTAAGATGCATTAAGCTTTCTTTCATGCTTTTTTCTTCTTTTTCTGACTTGTACTGGGAAAGTAGGCTAAAAAAAAAAAGAATGAGAGGAGAAAGAGATAGTAAATGTTTTCAGGGTATTAATTCCAAAAGTACTTCATACACGTCTTTCAGGTGCCAATGAGTCCTTTTATCACTGTATTCCGTTGTGAGTTTCCGGATGTAAGACATCTGATTTTTCATTCAGTTAAACTTCCTGATCTGGTTTCTCGTGATAGGGATTGTCCATAATTGATATCATACTTGTTTTCAGTATATTTGGTCTTCTAACCCCCCTTTGTCACAAAGTGTCACACTTGACCTTACCACATCACCTCCCCTTGTCACATGTCGCGCTTTATACATAAACATATTATTAAAAAATATATATATTAAAAATATGTGACGTCACACTTCTTGCTATCCCCTCGAACTTGTCCAAAACTCTCCCAATTTCATAAGTATCTCAAAGCGTGACATCATTTGTGAACCACCTCTCAGTGAAAAAAATTTGGCTATGTCCTGAAATTTTGTTCTGGCAACCCTACCGACTTTTTCACTTGTAGGGGAGTCAATTGCCCCCCTCTCTGGCTTTGGAAAACAAATGTGTTTGCATGTAAGTGGGCGTGGTTTTGCGGTTTTTTGGTACAATTTACGTATTGAGTATGTTTCCTCCTCGAAAAATGTTGGGACTGAAGGAACCATTGTTGATAGTTGACACTAAGCAAATGGGTGCAATGTATATCAATCTATCGTGCGCCTTTGAACCAGAAGTGATAAACAGAACTTATGACACGAAAACATCTCCTGTATTATAGTAAGGTCAAAAGTTGGGCTTGTTAATACAACTCTTCTTCCGTCAAAAACTGCTTTAAGAGCAAAACCAGCATTCATTTGAATGGGGTCGTTTCCAAAATTTTAAAAGTATTTTTTTCTGAAAGAGCATGCTTAAAAACATAGGATCTGATAATTTTTAAAATAATTTATTTAAGTTTAATATTTTAAAAAAATTACTTAAATCGTTGCGCTTTCATTGTTTACACTTCTGTCGTGTGACATCACAAATGATGAAATGCCATTCAGTGTTGCCATTCACAGTGCAAAATATTTAATTCGCATCTTTACTCACGTGTATTGGCAACGATATGGTTGAGAGCAAGCGTAGAGCCCTATTTTAATTCGCTGCTTGATTATCATAACGTGGAAGCGTAGTAGAAAGATGCGCCAAATTACATCATTTGTGACGTCATAAAGACCTCGCCTTGTTTGAAAAATCGGACCTTTCAAAAAATTAATTAAAAAAAAAAAAACTGTTGGGAAAATGAAAGTATTTTCTGGGTCCATGTATTTTTTTTTTTTTTTGCTCATTCTATCCATTTCAATAACTAAAAGTAGTACTTTTGACTGAAGGAAACCACCCCATTTTGAAGTCTTGAATTCAAATTATGTTTTTTCGCAATCACGAACTGTGATTGGACCCAATATTTGTTGGGTTTATTTTTTCTACAAATGAAATGGAATGGAAATAGCCAAGAATTTTGCATCCGTCGTATTATGACTGGTGATTTTCTAGAATAGGTAATACTAGGTATATCTATTAAAAACGAAATGGTGATTAGAATGCGGTTCTAAAGATAACTACTTTATGGCCGACGTTTACCAGCACTTACTAAACAGATTTACAGCGTATAACGTTACATATATTTTTATTTCTTATCAATCTGAAATGATGGGAATCAGTAATCTGGAAATTTTGCATTTGTAAAGTTTTGCTGTTTACGTTCGTCTTATGTAGATTTTTTTTCCTGAAAAAACATCATTTTACCCCCCCCCCCCTCTTTTTTTTTCAATATGAAGTTTGCTTGAGTAAAGCCCTGAAAAACATACATATGAGTAAAATAAAACCTCAGATGATTCGCATCTATGAAAACGAAAATTTCGCTCCCAAAGTAAATATTAAAAACTGTTGCCATGGTAAGCTGAAAAATCAGAGCAACATCAGCTTTGATCAGGTGAGGATTTCGTGTTTTGAGCAATTCGAGATTGTTAAAGGAAAAAAAAGTTAAACCATGAAGTGTTGCATCCTGGAAATAGAAACGTGCAAACATTAGTAACCTTTTAGAAAGCATTGACCCAACCTGTCATGGACGGATCCTAGGAAGCGGGAAATGTACCGAATTAAGTGGTATGAAGTGCTGACGTCGCCTAATATTATTTCTGCGGGAAAACGAAGATATTTCTTGTTCTGAGAAGAGCAGTGATACTGACACAGATTCGGAGGGTGAGTAGGACAGTAGATAAAGACGAGCTGAGGCGAGCCTTTGCATCACATGACTTCCTTTTACGCCTATTTAATGATAGCAGTGCCTTGGAGCAAGCAAGGAAATACTAAATGTTTTTACCCTTAGTTTATTGCGAACTGAAGCAAAAAAAAAAAAAATTAATTTGAATTTTGTCATTTTGAATTCAAATTATGTTTTTCGCAATCCCGAGTGTGTGTTTGTATGTGTGTGTGTGTGGGGGGGGATATGTGTGTGTGTGTAAGCATATGTGTTTGTGTCTGTGTGCAGGCATGAATGTGTGGGCAGTTGTGTGCATTTTTGTGTAGGTGTCTGTATGCATGCGTGTATGTGTTTGTGTATGTGTGTAGGGGTATGTGTGTGTATGGTGGTGTTTGTGTATGTGTGTAGGGGTATGTGTGTGTATGGTGGTGTTTGTGTATGTGTTTGTGTGTGCGTGTGTATTGGTGCGTGTATGTATGCGTGTGTGTGTAGGATATGGACGCAACCTGGAGACGGTTTTCGCTAGAGGAGCAGCATCGTGAGGCCGGCCGACGCGACGGGTGGCGCAGCGCCGGTGGGAAAAATGATAGCACGCCAAAAACAGTCAAATGAAAGCAATAAGCAATCGTGATTGCTCAAAAAAAAAGGTTTACACAGATTTATTTTCCCATTTTTGGTAATTTTAATTTGATTCAGTGGTTCACTCTCTAAATATCGGCAATAGTGACCAAATTGAAACCAAATTAAATTTTTAAAAAATTGCCAAATTTGTCGCCAAGTTGGTTACAAAACTTGGCGACCAAAAGCTTGGCGGTATATCGCCATGTGTCCACCAAATTATAACACCATTTGAGTTATTTTTAGTAAGTTACTGTTATGTGCTAATTTTATATTAGCTACCAGTTCGTTTGGCTATCATGGCTCCAGCTCAGTCACTTCCTATGCCGGGCTGATGAGTGCCTATAAGCACGAAACTGCAGTCCTCGGATGGAATGACTGAGCTGGCGGTGTATTTTAAATTTTTTTGCATTTGAGTTAACATCGAAATTAACAATGATTTCCCCCAAAAAGGCGTAAAAGACCCGAATGCAACCAAAAGGGCAACAACTAGACCCCACAACTAGACCCCCCCACAACTAGACCCCACAACTAGAATGTACAACTAGACCCCACTAGGAGTCTACTTACCAAATTTCAACTTTCTACGACATACCGTTTTTGAGTTATACGAGATACATACGCACATACTAGGTACATACAGACGTCACGAGAAAAGTCGTTGTAATTAACCCGGGAATCGTCAAAATGGTTCGGGAGTGAGAAAAATGGAAATTAAGGCCGATTTTTGAATGAAATTTTTTTAGGGGATACAATATTTCCTTTTACTATGTAAAAGGAAGTAAAAAAGCGTTCAAGCATGAACACAAATTTCATTAGTTTAAACTAACGGTACCCACACTGCTTTGCCCGTAGTATGAAATTAAAAGGTCATTTAGTTCGCCTGTATATTTACAAATAATGGATGATGAATTTCTCGCCAAATTGCTATGTTCATTTTCTCGCCCATGTTACGGTTCCACGTTATGATAACTTGGTAATTTACTCGTCCGCGTTATGATAATTGCTCGGTAAAATGTTCTTAAAATTGGAATAGAAAAGGAACAAATTCGAATTTCGGAAAATCGTTTCGAGGTGTTCACCGCTGTGCTACGAACTAATTTTGTGCCATATTTCATGAAAATCTGCAAATTAAGTGTTTCGGTGTGTTGCGTGTAGCTAAAGCATTTTAATTTCATTTCTTGTGCACTTAAGGATATTCTGCAAATTAAAGTAGGATTTAAAAAAAAATGATTTTTGCGTTCTTTGATCTTGTGATTTTGTGTGAACATACATGTACAAAAAAAAAAAAAAAAGTTTATGTTGTAAATGTTACAAACCTTTTGTATGCAAATATAGAAGGCCGTCTATAGAGGAGAGTGAGCGGGACGATCATCTCGGGTGCTAAGTTATGAGAGGGCGTCGTAAACCAGGCCTTCCCTAACTTTATGGCCAGCGGACCCCTTTCGAGGACCAATGTTCATCACGGACCCCTGTTATTAGACTGTACAAATAATTGCAGTTGATAGTTAATTGAACTTAGTTAAATTAACAATTACTAACTACAGGGGAACTATCCAAAAGAGTGTAGGTTGTTTGCAGTGCTTAATATTTAAAAATTCTGGAGTATAAAATGAAATTGTACCAACAGAAATCAAGGTAACAAAACGATTAAAATTTTAAAGTGAACATCAAATGAATGTGAAGAGTGAGGTTGTTTTTACTTGTACAACTTTAATAAATTGGGTTTAATTTTTGATAGCTAGAGTCGAATATCAGGATCAGCATCTAGACAGCTTCGGTATATAATTTTCGTGGCTGCATAAGTTCAGAATCCGACCTCGTACCTCTGGATGCTTTAAAGTAGTGCTGAAAGGCACTCCATAAAGAGGCTCCATACTTCGAAGGTTAATATTCGTTTTTGTTTAAATTTTTTACATTTTTTTTAAATGCAAAAGCATAATTTCAGTATTATTTAGTTTTTTTATTTTTTTTTCTTCAAAATTTGACGTGGACTCCCCACTAAGCGTCGGCAGACTCCCAAGGGATTCGCCGAGCAGTTTGGGAAGCCCTGTCGTAAACTAAGTTTTTGCTACATTTCAGTTTAGTTTCCTAAAATATTAGGGTTTTTTTTTTTTTTTTTCGAAAATAGCCTTTAAAATGTTAATATATCAGATTTTCTGTCTTAAGATACACACATATTTCAAATTACGTATTCAATTATGTATAATGTTAAAATATGAAAGTGTTCGGGATTTTTTTGTTATTCGATCAACGCCTGACAGTTTGTTAGCGCGAATTTAGCGATTTAAAAAAAGGGCCTGTTAATGTTTACCTTGTTAAGTGGCAACCGGCTTCATTTCTGTGCAGGGGGGAGGGGGGGGGCAGTATGTGTTATCACGAATTAAGCGGCTTTAAAAGAGGGCCTTTTAAAGACGCTTATGTTCACAATATTCTGCATTGGAGTGTTTACAACCGACTGTGTTTACAGCCTGCACACACACACACACACACACAAACTCGTCATTGCGAAAAACATAATTTGAATTCAAGATGTCAAAAAATCAAATTTTCATTATTTTTTTTTTAATTTAGCATTAGTTATAGATTTACGCAACAAACAGATAAATATTACATTAGAAGAATGATATACGTATATTTATCTTAGATTTTACATACTCATCGAAACAACAATGCAAAAAATAATATGCTAAATGAATGCGCAAAAAAACTGGGATCACAAAATGAGCATAAAATTTGACATATACAACCCAAATTCTAAATAATAGAATGTCAGAACTGTTTGAAAAAAGTTGTCCTTGAGTCAGGAAAAGTGAACTCATGCAAATTTAAAAGAATAAAACTCGTTATTCATGATTGGGTAAGTCAATTTAAACAACTTTTCAGCCGATAGTTTGTCACAAGTATGGAGCTTGGTGTCCGGATAATTTTATGTTCTTTTAAAATCCTTTTATTGCTCAAAATTAGTCGTCAAGCTGATAAATAGGAAAAAAACGAAGTTATGTATTTTATCATTTCTTAAAGTTGGAAAAAAACTATCTAACTCAATTCAAATGAACGTTTTACAATCTATGGAATGTAAGATTTTAAAGGAATATAGCAGGACTGACCAACTAAAAAGTAGCCGAAGTAAACGAGGTAGAAAAATCGTAGCACCTGACAGAGATGAACCCAAATTAAAGTAAATCGTCCAAAATAATCGTTGAAAAATGCTTTTCACGTCCATAAGTGTTGGAAAGATAGTTACCTTGTCCACGCCAACTATACTTGGACGGTTGCATAAACTGCAGTTTTAATTGCGGAACTACGAAGGAAGACCTAAGATCAGTATGAAGCAGAAACGTGCACGACTCTCCCGGAGCAAAGAGAAGCTCATACAGGGGCAACAAGGTAGGAAAAGTATCATATTCAGGGATGAATATTTTTTTGAAATATCTGTGAACAAAAAGGTGTTTGGGTTTGACGTTTAAAAAGAAAAGCGTATGAGAAATCTTGTGTAAGACGTTTTCTCCAATTTGACACACCCTTTTTTGCTTGTGGGTGCATGAGGGCTGCTGGAAAGATCGTAAAATAAAACAATGCGTGACTTCAGCTGTTTATCAATAATACTGTATGATACTTGATCTGAGACACAACAGTTAGTGATTCAGTGACACATTTTATCTTTTAGCAAGGTTCTACTCCTTGTCATGTCTCGAAATCGACTCATAGATTTTAATCAGGAAAAAGAATTTCGGTATTAAACTGGTCAAGCAAATCTACCAATCTCAATATGATCAATAATTTGCGGTATCGTCAAATCTAAAGAAAGCGGTTCAAGACCTGGTGCACGCCAACAAAATTGAGCTCGTTTCGACTTTGAAGAGGGTATGGAAACAGTGTCAGAGAGAGAAACGATTAATGTAAACAAGTGGTAGAATCCGTGTGTGAAAGGATTAAAGCATTGAATCCAGCAAAAAATGACGCATTCTAGTACTGATATTGTTTTTTTTTTTTTGGAAGTGTCCCCCCCCCCCCTTTAATTTGACTATTCTAACTTTTTGACTCAATGTAAATTTTCATCATTTGTGACTGTTAACTTTTGGATTATTCTGTATAAGATTATTTTTAATTGAGTAAATTTGAAATGAAGTGCGCACTTTAAGGTCTAGGAAAGGTGGCACGTTCATTTAAATACCTAATTTGCACTTATATTTGGTTATATTAATCGCTTTTCCAAAAAGTGAGAAGTATTCTATTATTTTGAATCTGAGTTGTAGTACAACCTTTATTAAATTTTGCTCATTGTAAATCCGTATTGAAGCGAGAGTGACGCTTGTTTTAACTCTCAAGATGTGAGTAATGTATGCAGAGTTTCAAGAATAGTAAAACAATCATATAGTAGTTTATTCTTCTACTAGTGGTACCCGCACAGCTTTGCCCGTAATAGAAAAATTAAAAGGTTTTTTGGTTCGCTTGTACATCTTATATCTTTAAACGAGCAATTCTTGTGGGTATATATGTATATTTCTTATCTCGGAAACGGCTCTAACGATTTGGATGAAATTCTGGATTTAATTGTAGTTTTGCATTCTAAGTTCATCTACATCAGTGTTTTTTCTGTAAAAACGCGATTTTTTACGAAAAACAGTTTTTTAATATAAAGTCAAATTGAGTTAAGCCTTGAAGTAAACTGTGAGTTGACGCATCAGGCAGACGATTTGCAACCATAACAATGAAAATTTGTCTCTTCTCGCTTTAAAATTTTATACTTGCTTAGGGTTGCCAGGCTTGGCTGATATTGGTCACTTTGGCTGATTTCAAACACACTTGGCTGAAAACAAATTCAAAAGCATTATGTAAGTCAATGTAAGGCTTTTTTTCTTTTTTAAGTGAAACTATTGCTTGACCATCCTATTTTATTTTATTTTATTTTATTTATTTTCTTTTTACACTGCAAATAGTTTAACATGTTTTTCAAATCACGCATCTAAATTTTATTTCGAAGTGTATGTCTTGAGATTGTTTATGTTTTGTTAGGACAGTTGTTATCATTTGTTGGAATGGTTTGTGGATCATCAGTTTTGATGAATGTCATGCTGTATGTAGCATTTTCTGACGTAAAAACTAAAAGTCCTTATTCAAAAAGAAAATCTCGATTGGGATAAAATCGTGAAACGCATCATAGTATGAAAGGAAGTATTCGGTTAAAAACCGATTTCACCATAGCAAAACTAAGGTCAAAATATTTTAATTACTGACAAGAAAATTGTATAGTGGAAACAAACGTAACAGATAGTTTAAAGCAAAATGTTGATTTAATTATAAGCAGAATCTTCTTTGTTTGGTACTTTAGTGTTATAAGAAGGTCGAGTACATAATATGTATTTCGTTAACGTGAAGCTTTTCAAGTATATTTGGAAAAGTATTGAACCTTAAAAAAACACAATTTGACAAAAAATAATTCTTTTAAAACCGAGCGAGGCTCGGTCGTCCAGGTACTTTGCAAATAATGTATGGTGAATTTTCTCGCCAATTGGCTTGTACCCATGTTACGGTTCCACGTTATGATAAATTCGTATCTCGCCAATTGGCTTGTGCTCATGTTAGGGTTCCACGTAATGATAATTTCGGAATTTACTCGTCCATCTTATGATAATTTTGTTCTTAAAATTGGAATAGAAAAAGAAACACATCGAATTTTCGAAAAATCGCTTCGAGATGCACACCCCCACGCTACAAAATAACTTTTTGCTAAATTTCATGAAAATCGGACGAACGGTCTAGGTGCTATGCGAGTCACAGCGTTCCTGACAGACAGACAGAGATCCGGACAGAGAGAGATCCTGACAGACAGAGATCCGGACAGAGAGACTTTCAGCTTTATTATTAGTAAAGATAAAGATTATGCTTGAAAGCCCTAATCTGTAACATACATGTATTTCTAACTCTCATAATAGCATTGTTTTTCTTTCTTCCCTTTTTAAATTGCTCTTGGTTCTTTTGTGTTGTGTTTCTCAACAGGTAAATGTTTGTTCAACTTTAAACTCTCACTATGTTGTGAATGGGGGTTGAGGGGGGGGGGGAGGGGGAGGTTCAAAGAATAAGCTTCAGAATTAATGTCCGGAAAATTAGCGCACTTAAAATATTTCTTTTTCGACTCACCGCCATAAGATAATGAATCATTGCAAGCAATTGAAGAAAAGAAAAAGAAAGGGAAAGAAAAAAAAGAAAAATGCTTTATGACGCTTCGGAGCTTAATTCGTTTAAGTATAGTGTCACTCCTTAGTAATAACATTATTCACTACTCACTAAGCGCAAGAGTTATCTTTTGCCAGACGTTTTAGGTAACTCTTTTCACTCTTCCGCGGAAAAAATAAATTTATAGTTTATTTGTGGTAAATAAAAGCGATTAATCTTTTTAATGTAATTTTTTTGTAAAACTGACAGAATAACGTTATCTCAGATTTAGCGACAGCTTGATTTCACTAAATGATTCATATCATCATTTGCTAGAAATTTACGATACGGACGTCGCTCGTACAGGCGTACTTGTACAACACGGTTTTGATATTACTCGGTACAAAACTTGAATTCAATACTTCATGGTTTTAATAGTTTAAAAAAGATGGAATTTCATTTTTGTTTAATACATTCTGTTAACGTTTGATAATAACTCTAATAAGTTTTTACTTTGTTTTGATAATACTTGGCTTCGATATAACATGGTACACATCCCCTGATTTACGTTATTTCTAAGTCTTCTATAACACGGTTTTGATATAACCACGAAACACGGTTTCGATACAACACGATACATATTGACATGATTTTTACTATGTGCATGGTTAATTAGTGTAAAAAGTAAGTTAAAAGTTGTTTAAAAAAAGTCTCGTATAACACAGTTTCGATACTACACGGAATTAGTTAACCGTATTACACGAGGGACGCCTGTATTTAGTTACAGCGTCACGTCGGTTTTATTTTACAATTTCGCCAAGATGCTAAATGGTTCTACGTTTTACATTGAAACTATTTTCCTAGATACAATTAAAATCCAGTCACATTTGAATACATACACTTGATGATGTAACTATCGGTAACGTTTCCTATTCAACTTTTTTTCTCTTAAGACGTACTTTTGACGATTTTCTAACTGTAAATTCCAAATTCAATTAAGCACAAAAGTTTGAATTTGTTTCCTGACAGATTCAAGTTTTCGCTATCAAGAACTATACCCAGGTTTTGAAAAATCGTTTTTTTAGATTTTGTCAAGCGTTCCTTTCCTTTTTGTTAGTTATTTTTATTTTGAAATTCGGTTAGTTCTACTTTTTTCGTCAGCTCAATTCTAAAAACTAATTTTTAAGTAAAAGTTCAAGTAATTATCAAAGTAAGCCACGTAATTTCAAGATGTTTTGACGAAATTCGTCTTAAAATAGGATTCGAATGTCATTTTGTTTTTCTTTCTTGTTGTTAGTGATTCTTGATGTGCTATTAAATTTGCTTTGCTACTTCGTGATAGTAGTAAACGTTAAATTATGCTTACTTTGATCCAGCAGCTTGCCATATACTATCACATAAACAGGCGAAACATTGTACCAACAAAATTGCAACAGGAAATTAGTACAAGACATGAATGTGTCTAAAGTTCACACGCTCTCAAGCAAATAAGATAAAGATATAAGAGATGCTTACCATAACTGGTAGCTACCGATCCTCGGAACTCAAACTAATGATATATAAACGTTTAATATCTGATTATAAATGTTACTGGTGGCTACTTGACAATATGTATATAAATCATTTATACAAAACTAAAAATAATTTTTACATAAATATCTTCAAACATACTGAAACATAATTTTAATTTCAAAACTTAAATCTTCAAGGACTACATATCATTAAGAATGCATTTTTTTACGCTTTTCAAATTGCTATGTTGTATTGTTGATTACTGCATGCTTCTAAAAATTTGCACATAGTATTTCAGGTTTTCTTTTTAGGAGTTTTAAAATTCACCCTATACATTATGCGAAAAGAAACTGATAAATCAAAACAATAGTTTAAAAGTTATGCCAAGATACTTGAAGCACGGATCAAAAAATAAAGTTATCAATTCAGTAGAAAGCACGAAGAACTGTAATATTAAAGAAAACATGCTGTTATATAAGAATTGTATACTGCAAAAAAAAAAAAAAGACATTTTTTTTATAAAACGTAATAAAAATGAAAAACACATTCGAAATGAATGCAATTCAATATATTTGGTACGGAGAAATTTTAAAGTCAAATATGATTTAAACAGGAATCATTTGTAAACAACTTGTCTAAGTGTTTTACGTTGAGTAATGTTGCAAAAACATAGAGAAAAGCAAGGAATATCCAATCTGAAAATAATGCAAGGAAGAGAAAAGAAAGGAAAAGGGAACATGTTATTTTTTACACCAAAAAGGATAATAATATTTGTTACCAAAAGCATGAATTTTTTCCCGGGAATTTATTTTCATAAATTTATTTCGTCAGGAGTGATAAAATCGCATGAGCTTTAAAAAGGATCGAAACGCCAGTGTGCCTTAATCCTTATATATATATATATATATATATATATATATATATATATATATATATATATATATATATATAATGGCGAATGATCGAGTAACGGTCCTGACGTCATCAAGAATGAAACTCCCGCCACGACATGATTGGTGATTTGATATTATTTTTTGGTGATGTTTGACATGCAGGGAAATGCTTTATTTTGGCAAGGCTGAACTGGATCCGGTCACTTAACTGTTTTGTTGGTAAGACTGTCATTTTAAGAGAGTGAAGAAACTGTTAACTATTAATGCTATCTACTGGAGTTTAGGGTAAATCCAATGTAGTTCTGGTTAAAATCTCAACTATAAAACTATCCCCAACAGACAATTGCTTCGTTCAAATGTAGAAGAGTAGATGCAATTTTCACCCGGCATACCTTGACGGGCGACTTTCTATGGGTATTGAACAATTATTATTTTCTTCTTAAAATAACAGGAGGTTCAAGTGTTCACGTGAAAGAAAATCTGCAATTATTCTTCAAAAGCTTTCACAGTATCAACATATTGAAGATAACTATTTGATCACGGATTATATGAAATTGGCAAACGTCCTGTTAAGATGAGTCTATCTGAATGAGGGTGAAATGTAAAATTTTGATGCGTGTGTTCCGCTCATTTAATGTGACTCTTTTAATGGCGAAATATTTTTTAATGCAAAAACTGGCATCCCTAAAAACTAATAGATGCATCCTCCGCCTGTAAACCAGATGTTTGCCTTTTCATACAATCCGTGGCCAGACTGTATCAATGTTAGTATATTTTACAATGCATCACACACACACTGCATTACATTCCAGGGTCCCCGCATGTTATTTGTTTTAACTGGTTTATATAAGGGCTTGAAGACAGCTGTGTTTTTTGATCAAGGACAGAAATCGAGCAACCTCTGATACAGCACCCTCAGTGATTTTAATTAAAATGAGAACTTAGAAAGCTTTGCGACTGAACAATTGATTAAAAAACAACAACCAACCGTGAGTTTTTACCAATGGTTTGCATGTATTTCTAATTACTATTATTTATTGTATCATTTAAATAAGGGATGAGATTAATCCTTATTAGAACTCACCCAGTGTTAGTGGTAATTTTCGCACCTAATCTCAGTAACACTTGATCATAGCAACAAAGTGTCACTAGTTTAAACTCGGTAACACTCCGCTCTATTAACAGAAAATAAGGTTAAAAAAAAGTAAAGAAAGAAAGAAAGAAAATCAAATGGAGTATCTATATCAATGTTTTATCAATATCGTTGCATAAAGTTTATACAAAATCAAACAATGGCGGTTGATGAATATGCTTCGCCATTGCCAAACCGTCACGAAATATAATCAGTCAAATAAATAATGAAGGGTTGCTCAAGTGTTTATTCTGACCTCATAGCGCACTTAATTCAAGCAAAACGTGATCTTTCATTTGTGTTAAAGCAGATTGATGAGATGATTGAGACGTGAGAAAATGAAAGAGGTATGGAAACTAGGATAAACAGAGAGAGGAAAGGTTTAGAAAAACTGCACCAACCACTTGACCAGTTTGAAGCTTTTGAAAGAAATGGTTTCGTAGTTAATTATTATTAAATTTATCTTTCTTCCTTCCTTTTTATCTCTCTCTTTATCAGTATTGGGTCGGGTTTACAAGTTTGGGAGTCGTAATTTTTTTTTTTTTTTTTTTTTTTGACAGTAGGAGGATGAGGACTTAGAGATAAATAGAACTATGTAAAATATTTTTCATGTGCTTTTCGGGGCCCTTACGGTCCTGTGTCGTGGATATACCCCTCGCAATTGTGGCAGTTCATGATAAATCTTTCACTGCTCTCTCTCTATGTTTTTTCCCCTATTTTTGAGGGCCCAAAGGAATTTCAAACTTTTTATTTGAGTTACTATCTGTTAGATTTCATTTTTGAATTGTTTTTAACCCTTTATAATTAGAATTTTATTTTTTAAGGTAAAAGTTCTAATTTTTTCCTTATTTCATCTTCAGTCATTGAAAACTTTTTTTTTTAAGCAAAGAACGGTAAATAAATAAATAACTAACAAAAATACAAACACCATCCTAATTAGAGTGCTGTAGTTGCGAAAAAAAATGTTTATTGGATTTACCAAAAGAAAAGGTAGCCTAAAACCACTTTATGTTACATTCGCAGTATTTTTAGAATTAAAAAAAAATTAAATATTTTGGACAGCGTTCCCTCCTTTCTCCCCCGTCGATACTACAACACTGCTTACAGGTATTCTGGGTAATTTTGATTCACAATTTCTCAATTTCTAGCAGCCCCACTCATGGTTTGATTGTAATGTTGCAATTTCAATTGGCGTAAAATTGAAGAAAACTCCTAAAGTATTCTTATATATATATATATAAAAAAACCTCCGAGGCGCAACAGTCCATGGAGCCAAGGCCAACTGAGTCCATCTCATTTTTCTTGACCGAGGGCTCTGGGGTGCAAACGCAGTTGTTCCGGTTAGGTGGTTAGCCGAACGCAGTACACCCAGTGTTTAGCTCCCAAGCACGCTTTGTAAGCTATTTTATCGACCCACTGAAGGGATTCAACCTGAGAGGAGGGTCGAATCCCCTCAGTGGATCGATAAAATTCGACAGGAAAGGGAGTCGACCGTGTCCAACGTGGGTTTGCGTGGCCACTGACCTAACTAATCCGGTGGGCATGAAAGTATTCAATAGTTACCCAAAATTACAAAGCAATGAAAATATAGAATCATTTAAAATGAGTTATTTTATGGGTGAATATCAGGAAAAATGCCAGATACATTTCCCAAGCACTTCCAATTAACAAGCAGCTTTTCTTCTTCCAGGCAGTAAACTTCATGCGAAATTCAACCCATGACAAAATTTTCAGGTTTTACTTTGACCAATGACACTAGAACTATTTTTATTGCTTCAGAATCAGATCGGCAACGTGTCCCATGATTCGCAACTCCAATAAACTATAGGGGGCGCTGCAGCCACTGTCTAATGGCAGATGAAAAAGGTAAAACAAACAAATGCCGTAACTCATAACTTGCATCTACGCTTCGTGAACGGCAGTAATTTTTCATCTTGTTTGTGGGAAGCTATTTTTTCTATTCTTCTGAAATTACATTACACCACAAACTGTCTGAAGCCTGTAATTTACCCCAAAGAAAACACGTGGAATAGAATGTTTTACCTTTTTCTTTAGTATTGTTAACCACCGCAAGGTAGCGTATTCGAGCTCTGGAGTTGCGAATAGAATTGCGATCTTCAAAAAAATCCTGTGCATTATAAGACATCGCAGCAAAAACATACTACTCAAAGAAATAATGTGTTTTTTGTTCATCTATGAGAACTGGCTCTTATGTTTTAGAAGAAAAAAAAAGAAATTTACATCGATTAAAAAAAAAAAAAAGAGCAGTTTTTGCTTGTACAAAGTTTTTATTTTATGTCGGTGACTGATGAGATTTTTCCAATATTTACTTTTCTGTCTCTACCAAATGAAAAATCATATTGGTAACACAAGTTGAAAGGTAAAATAAATTACTTTTTCAACCTATTTTTGCACAATAGGAAAGATGCCATTTATATTTTAATGGGTTTTAATTTCCGAATTTTTAGTTAGCAATGGTCAAGTATCATATTGCGGGAAATTTTTCCCATTTGTAACAATCAAACGTCAAATCTGTAACATCAAAGCATTACGCGCTGATGTGTGCGTTATTGATGTTTTTCCACAATTATAGGGATTTCTTCGGGTAATGAGTTTTTTGAGTTGATTTTCCTGATCAAAGATCAGTTTGATTGCATTGCTCTTAATGTCAGATTATCTCATGTTTTAAAATCAGTTTAATTTCTTAAAATATGCTTCAAAAACATTACTTTATCCCCAACATTTCAAAAACACAGATAAATGTTCATATTTAACTTGCCCCTAATTAAAAAAAAAAAAATCTGTTACTATTGTATAGTCAAATAAAAAATTATTAAATAAAAACAAAAAACCCGACTGCGTAAAAACCAAAAAAAAACTAAAAAGAAAAATGCATAAGCCCAATAGTTTAGAATGTTATTAAGTACTACTGAATAACTACACCTTTGAAATAGTTTTATATAACCGTACACAGATAAGACAAATCATAAATTCAAAAGCAGAATAAAAGGAGCAACAGTCGAGGCCCATTCCTTTCTGATTCAAGGTACCCCGTAAAATTTGAATGAGCCCCGACAGTTTTTTTTGTAGCGAACTACAACTACAACTACTTTGTTACAAATGTAGTTAACTACAACTACAACTACTTTTTTCAAAATGTAGCAACTACAAACTACTTTTGAAATGTAGTCGCTACTTCGCTACTTTCTAAAAAAATAAGTAAATAAAAAGCATACACAATAGGTTGTCCCTCAAAAAATTAAAGTCAATATTTCAAGTCGTATACCCTCTTGTATTTTTCCTCTTGTGTCAAAACAATCGTGAAAAAAAGTTTCATATAATTTGCACAACAGCAATCCGTGCCGACTTGCACCTGAAAGTGTAAAACAGTACTTGTATGCTATGCCAAATCGAAAAAAAGAAAAAATTTTTTTTTTAGAAACTCGAAATTTCTGTTAATAAAACGTTTCCCCTGTACCCAACACCCCACATGTACCAAAAGAACATTTATTCAAATTAAAAAACATTTAGATATGCCATACTTGACCTAAAATTTATAATTTTATTTAAAAAAATGATTTTTTTGTCAGTTATCTTTTAAAAAATTGTATATAAATTTAAATAGAATATCAAGTTCAAAAATACTGGCGAACACATTTACAAATCAACAATTACAAACGAATAATAAATACATAATATAGTATTTTAAATGAAAATTTTAACTCAACCTGGAAAAAATCCATATCTTTGAGTACTATGTGGGAGACTTAAAAATTGCAGGAAAACAAAAATTTCTATTTAACGCTAATTACCCGCTTTTCTATTTTACTGTATTTTTTTCTTTTTTTTTCAGTTTGATAATTTCGTAAAATCTTACTTTTCTGAAAATGTGTATCAAAAACTTAATTTTTTGATGAAAATTATAAATGTTAGGCCACGTGTGGGATATCTAAATGGCTTTTAATTTAAATACATGTTTTTGAGGTGCATATGTGGGGTATAGGAGCAATGTTTTATCAACATAAATTTTTAGTTTCTAAAAAAACATTTTATTTTAATTTTTCCTAGCATTACAAGTTCTGGTTCTCACTTTCAGACATAATCGGCACTTGTTGCCGTTGTTCAAATTATATGATTTTTTTTTTTTTGACGTAAAAGGATAAAATATAAGAGTGTGCGACTTGAAAAATCAACTTTCGATTTTTTTGGGGGGGGGGGGGGACACCCTTATACACACACACCGTAAGAGGTTTGAACAAGAAACGATTGATAAATTAACTCATCAGAAGACACTATGAAAAATACCCGTTATCATACTCTCATACACTGTAATGCTGGTATTGATTGTAAGTCCTCCAGAACAGTTCAATTTTTTCCTTTTCTATAACATTTTTAGTAGCTTCTTTTTATTAGGTGAATACTGTCGAAAATTTAAGCCTCGCTAAAATATTTTTATTTTACAATCTTCGGTCTGTTCATATAAAATTCACAAAATTTTCAACTTGCAAAATCACCGCTATCTTCATTTTTGCGAAAATAAGTGCTTTTTTCCATATAAATATTGGTGAAATATGAAAATTACGATGACAAACTAATGGCGTCAAACAGATAGAACGTATGGCGTCAAAATGAAATGCCTGAGGTCAGCTGGTATTTTTATGAGTCTTATTTCTCATTGCATCTGATGATGTACCTTGTGTAAAATTTACGCCAGATAAATTCGTTTGAACCTTGATTTTTTTTTTTCAGTTTATTTAAAAGTAGTTTCCAGAAATCGCTACAAACTACTATTTTTTGTAGTTAACTACTCACTACACTACTTTTTTAAAAAAGTAGTGCGCTACACTACAAACTACTAAGAAATGTAGCTACTACAGTAGCGTCGCTACTTGTAGCGCGCTACTTCCAACCACTGCCTCTGTTCTGCTTTTGAATTTATGATTTGTCTTATCTGTGTACGGTTATAAAACTATTTCAACGGTGTAGTTATTCAATAGTACTTAATAACATTCTAAACTACAGGGCTTATACATTTTTCTTTTTAGTTTTTTTGGTTTTTACGCAATCGGGTTTTTTGTTTTTATTTAATAATTTTTTATTTGACACTTTTTAGTTAATTTTCATTGACTTAGTTATTATGAAAATGATACGGTACATTTCTCAATCTTGTCATTTCATTGAGAGAGTTTGTTTGTATCATGAGATCTATTAAGTAACTTGCGGTGGTCTAAACTACTGATAAATTGTCCCTCTAGGGATCTAACTCCGATTAAAGCTACATGTGCTTGACCTTCGGCAAAAATGCGCGAACTTAAGTCAATCACAACACAGCTATATAAACAGCCTGTATAACTTATGATAATGCGAAATCGGAAACGTCCCGTCAGTCAAATCTTTTTCGCAAAACTGAAAAAGACTGTCGAGAAAGTACACGTCGCGAAACTCAGTCCCTTGAATCAAGGCAAAAACAAATGCAACATGTTAGAGATGAAAATCGAATTAGTCGACTTTCTTTCTGTTGATGCTTATTGCACGAGTTTATTTTGATGAGGACTACAATCCGAGTGTCTTGCCTTCGTTACGCATAATATACATTTTTATTACAGTACAGAATACAAAAAAAGAACACATGAAAGAATTTACATCAGAAAGAGGGAAAATTACATCCGGAGCGAAGGTGTCTTGACCCACCGGGCCTCAAGTGGGAGAAGCAATCGCTTAGACCACTCGGCCACTGAGATCCCAATTAGTAGACTTAGTGTATAAACAAAAAAAAAAAAAAAAAAATCAGGCTGCAAAAATTACCTGCATTTGTCGCACGCAGGTTGCATGCGACACAGTGTGCAACACCAAACGTGCGCCGATCCCCAACTGACAAAATATGATAACTGGTTGTTGATATGGTGAATTTTGATTACTGTCATGTGTTTAGTGACACTCCCAAGGTTAAGACAAATCGATTGACGTAAGAATTACCGAAATTGGCCAATTCGTTTGAGCCTGTAGAACGCCACATAGAAACGGACATACATACATAGATTGATAAACACATTACCCTCCTTAGTGTCGCGCACGCGCAGTCGGGTAAATATCTTATTAAATTCTAATTTTCTAAGCATCTTTAAACGTTGAAAATTTCCATGGTCTTGGAAATGTTTATGTTTTATAGGTTCGATCTTACCAGTAAATTAAAAGCTCGTTTTTTTCTTTTTTTGTGATACTTTACCCCCCCCCCCCCTTTTTTTCATGCTTAAACGTACTTTTATGCTAAAACTTACAACTTGATCTTGTAAAGTAAAAGTAAAAGGATTGCACTTTAGTTAGTTCTACATATTGTAATAATTAATAAACAGAAAAAGTTCCATTATAATAGGGTCAAATAAATTTATGTACTTTCTTATGCAGTGCTCAAAATACGCGTAATTTAACTATAAGGTTTACCAATACTTACTAGGGCAGTCAGACTTTTCTTCGAGGGTGGTTTTCAGCCCACCAACAGTTCATACTTGTAGTAAATTTCTTTCGATTTGAAAGTTTTGTTTTAACATAGGCATTAACATGCAAAAAGAACAGATTAATATCTTCGTCGCCAAAAAAAGATTGTTTTATCCAGCAGAATTCCTGACTTCTTACTTTCAATAAATTATGATTTCTGCTTATATTTTCATAAACATTTTTTTTCTTAAATACTTTCAAAGTGCCCCTTACGTTCGAACTCTCACTACCGAAAAATTCGTTAAAAAATTATGAACTTTTGAAGTATAACTTGCAAACAAATTTTTTTGTTTTATCCAATAGAATTCTTGACTACTTAACTTTCAATAAATTGTGATTGCTGGTTACATTTAATTAAACAATCTATTTCTTAAATACTTTCAAAGTTTCTGTCATTCTCATTCTGCGACCTTTTGCGTTCGAACTTTCACTCATCTTCTAAAAAATTCACTAACAAATTATGAATTTTAGAAGCATTCGGAACTCCAGCGCTCGAATACGCTACCTTGCGGTGATTTACAAAACTGCAAATGAAACTAAAACATTGCCACGTTGCGTTCCACGTGTGTCTGTTGACGTAAACACAGGCAGTTTGTTCTGAGTATTTATTAACGCAATTGATGTGTCTTAGTTTGCTTTCAGCTACAGAAATTAATTCGTCCCATAGTAGTATTCTCGAGATTCTCAAAATAATGTTAGTTTTCATTATTTCCTTAATAATTGGTGAAAGCGAAAATTCTGGATTAACAAACTTGGATAACGTTATACAAGGTAAAAATTTTTATTGTTTTGTATGAATTTGTAAGAATATGGGTTTCTTTTTTTTAATCTTAAATTAATTAAACTTACCATATTTTACAGCAGCATTTAGTTGGAATGGACAGTATGCAAAATATTTTCTTGAATATATTATCGTAGAACAAAATGAATAACCGAGAAAGAATTTACTTTATTCCTTTTATTCTCAACTGAAAGGTTTCGCCAAATTTGTTTAGGGTTATAGTTTTAGTATAGTGCAAGCAAAGTAGCCTTGGCGAGATTTCGCGTTTTTAGTTAAACCATTTTTAATTTTTATCATGAGTGGAATAAAATGGTAGTAAGATTACAGAATTCGATAAGTGAAAAGAAATAATGGTCAATCAACTGAAAAGAAAACTACCACCATATATCCGTGAGAATTTTGTTGATGATTTGCATAACATGACACAATTAAATCGTAACTCAGAAATTAGAAAAATCGAAACAAAATTTTTAAATTAACCGATTCGGGAATTCGAGAGAAATAACTCAGCTACAAATGGAAAACAATAAGCGCTAGTCAAGCAAGGCAAAAAAGTATCATCTTCTTTCGATAACAATTTGTAATGTCATATTGAATTTTCTAGCAATAATTGTTATTCTTGTCAGGCCACAATTATTATTTAGTTTTATCAAGAATTGATAAATATCGAATTCAACATCGTGGAAATAGTGCTTAGAACTACGAACTACGTAGTTTGCATTAATCTTTGACGTTTAGTAATGCTTCTTGAATTCTCATTTCTTTCTACGTGGGCCAGAATATCCACAAGACTTTGAAAATTAATTTAAAAAGAATAAAGCGAAAAAATCATGCGTACGAGCAAAAATCACAACACTTTTAGCATTTTCTTCGTTACCATGTGCGTTTGTTTTAGTTTTTAAGTCCGCCATTAGACAGTGACTTCAGTGCCCCCTATAGTTCGTTGGAGTTGCGAATAACTTTAACACTTAAAGAAAACAAACACTCAGCTATTTTGTAAACATTTTGTATCTAATTAATCGTTACTTATCGTCTGCTCGTAAGTTATTATTTTATTGCTTTCCATTTTTTTTAATTAATTTTTCAGTTAAATAACTTTGAGTGGCAACACTTTTGCACTCAGCCTTTTAGAACTCTAATTAAAAACAGTTGATGTTTATCGTTAATTATTATTTTGTTACTTTTTATTTTGATAAAATTATTAAATAACCTTTAGTGGCAACGCTTTTGCACTCAATTTTTTAGAACTCGAATTAAAAACAGTTGATGCTGACCGTGAATCAAATAACGAGATTTCATAAAATGTTTTAGGTTGACTTCAATTAAAGGCTCGTATTATGTGACAACATTTATTATTGAAAGATACAGCTCGCTACCTAATTAAAGCCTTATTTTTATTACCAATCTGCGCCGTCCTGCTGAATATTAATGCTTTTTAGCATTGACAAATGGAATCATTAATTTTTCAAAACGTTGCACTGAAACAAATTGAAATTAATGACTATCTGTGATCATCGAATAAAGGTGAGTAAAAAAGCATTAAAATTGCATATTTATATAAATTTTATTTTATCATTCAATCATTCATCTTAAAATCTTTATTTTTAATGTATTTTACCTCAGACATGTTTGTATCTTATATATCTACCGGTGAGTGAACAGCTCGCTTTTTTTTATTCCTTTTTTTTATATTCTTTCACGACTGTTTTCTTGAATGAATTAGTAATAGTAATTTCCATTCAATTAGGGCATCAGTTCCCAACCGGTGGTTCGCGAACCCCCACGAGTTTGCGAGAGGTATAAAGGGGGTTTGAGAAAATAATATTGTAATGGTGGAATTTAACAAGTGGAATTTGTTGACTTAAGTTCGAGCGGTTTTTGATCATCATTTATTCGTTTGTCTGTCGCAAATTCGATAATTTTACGCTTTCGCCATTTACAACAGTCAACTCACGTTTTAAAGGTAAATAATGAAAACTAACATTATTTTGAGAAGTTCTAGAAAAGGGACGAAACAATTTTTGTTGCGGAAAGCAGTCGAAGACACATCGAATGCGTTAATAAATACTCATAACAAACTGTCTTCGTTTACCAACCGTCACACGTGGAATGCAATGTTTTACCCTTTTCTGTAATTTTGTAAACAACCGCAAGGTACCGTATTCGAGCGCTGGAGTTGCGAATATGTTTTGGTAATGTTTAACATGCATGGAAAGCAGGGGTGCCCATCCCCCCCCCCCAAGCCCAATGGCGCAAATCCCCCCCCCCCCCCCCAAAAATTTTCTCTCTTTCAAATTAGGTTAAACATAACAGTTTTTAGAGTGTTTAATCTCCAGTCAAATTCACGGGGAAGGGGGGGGGGGGGCTGGGGGTAACGCTAACAAATACTATTTGAACTGAAATGTTTTTGGATTGTTGACCTGCCTTGCCTTCCCTAATTTTAAAACATGGACTTTTAGTAAACAAGTTTTGGGTACCCCTGAATTTTGCTACACCTTATTATTAATTATTAATATTATTATTTCAAACGTATGAATAATTACAGGGACAACTTTCTGGCTTGGAATTGAGTCATTACTAGATGTATACAATATGAACCGTGAAACGGAAATTTATTGTCACTTAGATAGGGAATTCGGGGATTTCTCCCCCGGAAAATTTTCGAAATTGTAATTTTAAAACCAGTTTCACACAATTTCTGGTGATGTTAGTGAAATAAAAGGTTTGGTGACCCCTTCCCGGCAATTTTTCAATATTGAAACTTTAAAAGCGCAATTATAAATAGTCGACTGTTGTGTTAAGGAGGGCTTTCCTTTGTTTTCAAAATTGTAGTTCTAAAAACGCAGTTTTAGACTGTCTGTGGTAATGTTAAGGAAAGAAGAGATCCTAGGGCTCGTCCCTGGAAAATTTTTAAAATTAAAGTCTTAAAAACGCTATTCATGGTTGGGGGACAAGCAGTTTTCTGAAATTGAAGTTCAAAAATCGCAACTGTAGCCGACCATTGTGACGTTAAGAGAAAGAGTTTTCGGAAGCACGCTCGGAATTTTCTCGATATTGAAGCCCTAAAAACCAAATTTAAGACGACTTTTTAATGTTGACGAGAATGGAGAGGAAGGAGAGGGGCGCTCCACTTAAATTTCCGAACTTGTAGCTTTAGAAACACAGTTAATGTTAGTGGAAGGTGAATTTCGGTGCCCAGGCAATTTTTTAAAATTGATACTCCAAAAACGCAGTTCTAGACTTGTATTAAGGAAAGAGGGGGGGAATCGTATTAAGGAAAGAGGGGGGAATCACGGGATCTCTCCTATAAATGTTTCAAAATTGCATTACTAGAAACGCAGTTTTAGATGACTCTTGATGATAAAGAGGGTGTCATTCTGGCGTTACAGTGGGGGGGGGGGCGCTCTCATGGAAGTTTTCCAAAATTGAAGTCTCATAGTCAAAAAAGATGGATCACACATGACGGATATTTTTCGGAAATCCTCAAGAATGAATTCAGCTACTCTGCACACATCGAAAATCAGAACTCGAGAATTTTAACGAATCAAATATCCTTCTATACATATCAGATATGGAAGAAAGTAAATATGATTTACGAAAAATAATTTAAGCACCTTAAGAACAGACTGTTCTACTTCCATCAGCGAAATCCAACATCACCAAAAGTTTTAATAAAAATCATCTAATGATAAATTGAAACAATCTGTTTAAAAATGGTAGATAAGATGGGAGTAAAGCTTAAGCTATTTAATGAAGAAAATATATTAGTTGTCGATTGGAGGGACTTCAAAACTAGTTCTTAACGATTGTCAAGGTGCAAATGAATCAATGAAAGACTAGAGCGTACTGGTCAGAATTATTACAAACAATAAAACATTTTTAACCTCCTTCCCTCTCATCACTGTCACACGTATTCATCATGCAGATGCTACTTCCAGAAAATTTATAAGATATTGAAAAGAAATCAAATCGTGTTATCCAGCTCTGAAACGGACACCAACTCCATGCCGTCTGTGATGCTCCTTTAATTGAAAACGAGACACGGTCATTAAATTTTGGAAAGTACCAGGGCCGTCGCTATTTCAAAAAACTGCGGGAAGGGGGGGGGGATACGCTTTTGGCGGCCCCTTAATTTTTACAAATGCATGTTCGAATATGCAGAGAGAGAGAGAAGATTTGGCTTCTGGTTTAGCAGGGATAGTCATATTACTAGACCTTAGTACTAGCAATATAAATAATCGTAAGGATAATATTCAGAAGAGGGGGTCCGGGGGCTCTCCCTCGGGAATTTTCAAGACTGTTATTAGAAAAACAGTTTTAGACGATCTATGGTGATGTTAAGGGAGGAAGAGACTCGGGGTCATCGTTCTATAATTTTTCAAAATGCAAACTTCAAGCATACATTCCGAATTGTGAATTATTTCTAATTGTAACACGTAAAGGGGGGTCCGGGGGCTCTCCCCCGGGAAAAATTTGAAAATTGTAGTTCGAAAAATGCAGTTTTAGACGATCTATGGTGATATTAAGGGAGAGAGAGATGTGTATTCACCCGAAATTTTTTGACATTTTGAGGTCTTAAAAACGCGATTGTAGGCTTTTTTGTTAAAATTTATTGCACCGCCAGTTTCTTGAAATCAGAGCTCCGAAAACGTAATTTAAACCAACCTTCGATAAAAGGTGGGGGGGGGGAGTTTTGAAGGGGCTCGCGACCAGAAACATTTCGTAATTGAAGCACTAAGAGCAAGATTTAAGACATTTTTCGATGATGTTGGCGAGAGAGAGACAGGCATTTTCTCGAAAAAAATTTCGGTCCGCAGAAACCGCAGTTTTAGAAGAATTTTATTAATGTTAATGGGTGGAGAGATTCAGAGTCCTCCCATGGCAAATTTTCATAACTGAAATTCAATTAAAGCAATCGTAGACGATTTATTAATACTGTTAGAGGGGTAGAATGTTTTGGAGATCTCTCCCCCGAAAAATTTTCTAAATTGAAACCTTAACAATGAAATTTTGAGGATCTTCGGTAATATTTGGAGGACGACAGTTTCAGGACAACTTAGAGAGTTTTTTAAATTAAAGTTCAAAGGACGAAATTTATTCGACCTTGAATGAGGCTGAATGATTAATTGAGAGGGCGTTTCTCGGAGGTTACATTGGGAGCACTCTCATGGTTTTTCGAAGTTGCAGTCCTAAATACTCAGGTGTAGGCCATCTTTAAAGACGTTAGGTTAAAGCATGGGGTTTGAGAACATTTTTCCGAAATTTTTTCAAAACCTAAATTTTAAAAACTCACTTCCAGGCCAGCTTTGGGGACGTAAAAAGAAGGGTGTGGAGTTCCCCACTCTTCCTTTCAGTTTGGTTACGTTCCTCCTATCTTCATTGTCAATTTTAATTACTGATAAACATATTGTGGTAATATTTTCTTCCAATTTTTATTTGCCAAACACGATTATTTGCTTAGATTTTCCATAATAAAACTTTCAATTTCCCCCCTAATATTTTTGCTTTCTTGCAATACAAGCGTTTGCGGCCTTGGAAAAAGGACTTTTAACATTTTGAACAGATGTGATAATTTTCTGCGATACCTTAGGTCTCTATGTGTTTTATTTTAAATATGCCACCTGTATCTCTTAATCAAACTTTGATTTACTTACGATTTTTACATTCAAAAATGCAGAACTTTTGGTGTGAGTATTCATTACAATACTTTGAATCTCTCTTTGCATTTAACTGTTATTATTATTTTTTTTCTCTCTATTTCAAATTTATTTCGGCGGCTCATACATTTTTCTCCACTAGCAATGATTTTCAGGACAATGTTTTTCATCCAAAAAAAAAAAAAAAAAACGTATGGGAATGTTTCGACGAACCCTACCCTATGGGCTGTTCTAATGAAGCTGTCCTATTTATTTATCTTTTTTTTTTATTTTTTTATTTTACGGAAGAACCATGAAGCATAGTTTTATAAAACCAGGGCCCCGAGACACAAGGCGTACACCATGTTAGTTTTGTCGCCTTACCTCCCTCCCATACGTTAATTTTAGTCTATGCACAATACTTTAATTTGAGCCGAGCCCATCGTTTCCGACTAGGCAGACGTACCCACTCTGCGGTCTAATGAAGCGTGTACTGTACTGAATACTTTTTTTTTTTTGCGTTAATAAAAACGTTTGAAGCGTACATTAGCCGCGGCTCTTACTTAGATACTCTTAATAAAAGAGGATCATGGATGTCCCTAAATTGTATTTTAAAAGATTACATTTTCTATTCAAATTTTACAGAAAAAATACTTTTGCCACTATTATTTCAATTGTTCATTTATAATTACTATTTTAATTTTTTTTAAACAACGAAGAAATTCCCTTTCTCTTCGTTCGTTTTCATCGCTAAAATGAAATTGGCGGCCCCACTTCTGAAAAACTGGGGAGTGTAGCACCCCCCCCCTCTTGTCGACGGCACTGAAGAGTACGTGAAAAAAATATTATTAATGCATCTATTTCTTGTTGCATAAGTTTATATACTTTTTGTTTCCAAAATTCAAAAATTTCATGTTCTAAAGAAAGAAAAAGTTCTGGAAAAAAAAATCCCCCTCAAAAATTTTGATGGCGCAACTTGCGCCATCAAAATTTTTAATCCCCCCCTGTGGGCACCCCTGATGGAAAGGCTTTGTTGTGACAAGGCTGAACTCGATCCGGTAACTTAACTGTTTTACTGGTAAGACATTGTCGTTTCAAGGGATTGAAGAAACGAAAAAAACGCTACCTACTGGAGTTTAGAGTTAATCCACTGGAATTAGGATTACAATTTCAACCATCAAAATATCACCAAACAGGCAATTTCTTCATTCAAATGTAAAAGCAATTTTCACCCGTCATACCTTGACGGGCGATTTTCTAGTCTAGTGATAAGAAGAAGAATCTTAAAAAGCATTTAAAATGAGTTTTTGACCGTTTTCAAAATTATCCTGCTACCTACTGCAATTTGAACCACGTGATAAATGTGATGAAAAATAATATTTTTTACATAAAAATACTGCATCTTTGGATTTGAAAAATAAAAATTTTAAAAGCATGTAAAATCTCCCTTACAAGATTTCGACAGTTTACTATCTTGCAAAGAATAAAATTACAATGTAGACCATGGATCATGAGAAATTTCAACAAATTCAAATTAGCATGTAAGAGTAGCCAAGCGGTGCTTCGAAACTATTGAATTGTACAATGAGTTGCATACAGAGTTGTCAACTTGTTCTGTAAAATAAAAAGTAGAAAACTGATAATGTAAGACCGTTGCTTACAGAATGCAACCGTCAAGCTTCTACATTTTTTTTGGAAGTCAAATTTTCTAAAAAATGTAAAGAGGAACAAATTTGATTTGCATGGCATAAAGTTACTCAAATGACTGAACTAAAGTTGCATAGTTTAGTGGAACGCGTAGAATTGTTTGAACGTCAACGAATTAGCAGATATAATCTGCGTTGCTAAAGATTTTCCCTTCTGCAAAACGCACTGCAATGTCCTGCGCTATTGGTATCCGGATCAATAAAGCTCGAATATTAATTCTTTCTAGTATGTATCTAAATTAATTTACTTTCATAACACTTTTCTCTCTAGTCAACAAGTGAAATGACAATAATTAATTTGCTGCTGCATAAATATATCATGATGTAGTGGAAGTAGCTCGCATATAAATTGTAAATACATAAGTAAGAACCTGTTGGCACCGAAAGAATGATTAACCTCTTGAAGTATACCTTCATTACCGTTATACAATTAAGAAATAAAAAACATTCAATCCTTATAAGGTAAAGTAAAGAAAATCCTTCAATGCCTTAAGCGCACCTTAAAACCAGGTCACGCTTGCACTAATAGGATGAATTTGCCATTTCTCCCCTGCTGGTTTTCTTTTTCTTTTTTTTTTTGGATTTGAAAGAAGGAAAGAACGGCTTTTTTACTCTCTCGGAACCAGTTGTCCTCGCCTAAGGAGCATTATTTATGATGTTTAGTGGCCAATAAAACACCTCGTTTCGCGCGACCTCAAAATGATTTGGGTTTCGATTCTCTCTGTCTTAGCCTCCCCGATGTAAAGAATGGCCCATTTCTGAAAAGGTCATGCGGAATTTTGACATGTGTTGAGTGTTGAGCCCGTGTAAGACAAATAAATGAAAACGAAAACACTGGCAGAAGTGACGCGGGGGCTCATTGTCATGCGTAACGTGACTTGAGTGCAAGCGCATGAGGAATGTTCCTTTTGCTAAAACTTTGTGACCACTGAAACCTTACGTATTGCATGTACGTTGACCGCGTTCACATCAAAGAACGTATACTGTAAAGAAAAAAATCTGCAATAATTACTGAAAAACCTCTAGGAGACTGGAATCTCATAAATTTTTGAATAACTGATTCGCCTATAAAAATATGAAACGTTACTCAAGAACAAGCTGTATCGTTATTTCAAAATTTTGTGGAACCTCCAGTTCCCAAGAGATTTTCTAGCAGTTTTTTTTATTTTTTTTTTTTTATTTTTTTTATTTTTATGGAGTCATTGTTTTACAGTGCGTCACAAAAGTTTAAGCAGAAAGAATATAAGTGTATGTTCTCTGTACAAATCCACAGCTTAAGTCGGATCTCGACCAAATTTGGCAGGGAGGTACTTGGGCACTCCAGAGGGAACGGAGGGGAGTTTTCAAACTCCAAAAACGTACCAAACTGTTCGGATTTTCATTTTAGGACTCGAAAGTGGCATTAAATGAATCTTTCTACCAGAACAATTATCCAATTGTCTTGATTTCAGTCTTATTCGAAAATCCACGAAAAATACTTCTGAAGAAAATTTACTGTTTTCGGGTTTCAAAACCGCCAAGGCTGCCAAATTGCCGGGAGAGGAGTTATAATTATTTCGGTATAATTATTTCGGAACGTCAATATTAAATCGGAAATTTATCATTTGCCACGAGCTCAGCTTTAATTAGCGTGAATAAAATCAGAGAGAAGAAATGTATGTCGCCATTTTTTTCTTGACTGTGAACAAATAAAGTTCTTACTTTTGTTTTAATGCCTTTCATGTAATCGGGAGATTTAAAATTTTTCGTTTTTGGTTATTCTTTCGCGATCTGTCGGGAAATTTAAATTTTTTTTCCTTTTTTTATTCAAGTATTTGCATTGTGCTTGAACTTTTGCGACGCACTATACTGCATTTAATAAATTATGGTTCAGTGCATTTTTTAAACAGACATACAGAATTTATAATTACAGAAACAAACCCTTCAAAAAGTTTTTATTAACTAAAACGTACCCGTCAGGAAAATCGCAATTAAAATATTTTCTTGACGAAATTATAATCACGAAAAACTCACTAGTACTCGTATAACGAACAATTTTCCGAAATCACAAATTCTTCGTTGTATTATTTTCCGCTTTTCAAGGTCTAGTATTTCTTCCATTTTCTCCATTTTTTTGGGAATTTAGTTCTTAAGTTTTCGTTACATTGCACGTCTTTTTGTTTGTATTTTCAATTATTGTATTTGTTATCAAAAAGTCCAGTATTTAATATCAAACGCAAAGCATGAACTTTAAGCTATAGCTTCACACGGAAAACATATAAATTAATAAAAAGCATTTCTTTTGCAATGGTGAATTGAATGATTTGAAGCTGGACTTGTTTGCAGAGGAAAGTCGCGAAGCAAAAAATGTTGACATAAATTACCTCTTTAGTGGAATTGTAACTAATGGAGCAGAAAAATTTGTTCGCATTTGACTAGCTGTCTCAAAAAAAGAATGTTTATTCCGTCAGTACTTCTCAACTGATGTACCGCGACAAAGTCCTTAGTGTGCCATGGTATTTTTGGAGTTGTAAAATAAGGAAGAACACCTATTTTAATTGCGCAAGAAATCGCATATAATGTTCCTAGCCTCATCAATTGTAGCTAGTTTCGTTAAAATTAATACTAACGGTGTGAACATTTATTTTACCAACATGTAAAGGAATCGAATTGTATACAATGAATGAAGTGGTCTAAGTGCCAATTCCAGACGATGTTACCAGGTGACTAATTAATGACATGACGCGGAACCTTAATAACAATAGTTGGTAAACTACAAGTAGTTATTATTATTATTATTTTTTTAATTCCAAGTTGATGAATCAACAGGTATACTAGGTGTACTATTTTTGCTGATGAGGACGATATTCAAGATTATTTTATTTTCTGCGAAGAACTTTCTCATCATGCAACGGGTATTCTGCGTTACAGCTAAATAATTAAAAAGTAACGAGATCCAGTGTTACAACTGCACATGCGCATGCAGTGATGGAGCAGTTGCAAATATGGGAAATATCGAAGGGTTCATGTTGAATGCAAAAAATCAAAATCCATGTGTTCAAATCGGTTTTCTCCATCGTGAAACTCTCCTGGCAAAAAAATATGACATATGAGATGATGTTAGCTATGGTTGAGGCAATAAAAACCGTCAACTTTATACAATTAAGACCATTTAATTCTCATATTTTCATTGTACTTTCGGAAGACGTGGAGGCAGATCAAAGAAAGGTCCACCGAAGAATTTTTGAGTTGGGGATGACATACAAATTTCTGATGTCGAAACGAAACGTACCAGTTTATTACAAGACGACTGTTTTCTGGGAAAACAAGCGTACGCTTCGGTTTTTTTTTAGAATTTGAACTAAAAAAACTAACTAAAAATGGGACCCAAGGCCCACAGTGCTGTGGAGTCCTCCCTCTCTGTCCTATCACTTAAAGTAACGCAGAAAAATGTTAAAATAATGTTCAACATGTACTTAAAAGAGGATTTCATTTTCACAAAAATACATGATTTTTTTAATGCTATGCATAAGTTTTTTAAAAATTCGGAGCCACTTAGGAAGATGGGGCCCAGGCCCAGGCCTAATTAGGCTCTACCTTAATCAGGCCCTGGTATTGTGTTCATACGTATGCACAATTAAACGGATTCAAACCAAAGACTCAACAGTGGAGAGAGGAATTCGATCGTGGCCCACTGGAGATATTTAAACGGGCCAATCATAATTGGGGCAAACCTACCTTGGCAGCATTATGAAGGCTACGCAGATTCAAATTACAGCATTACGATGCTGTCAGGCTAGGTTAGCCCTAACTATATATACACACTGAGAGAAAAGCTTAAAATGCTGGTAGAACATTTGGCCATGATTCAAAACAAAGTTTAAGCATTACTTCAAGTTGGCCGACATAGAACAATATGTTTAGCACTTTGGACGTATATTGGCTGTCGTAAAAAGAGTATACCTAAAAATTTCCGATCACGTTATTCATGAGCTGTTACTGTTACCATTATTCTTAGCATTGACACTTTTCAAGAACAACAAAATATTGTGGCTAGATCCACGATTCAAAAAACTTCCTGTAGCTGGATGTTATGTGCTGAATTCTGTTTTCGCGTAAAAAAGATTGTGTAAAGTCGGAAAGTTCGTTTATAAATAATCCGATTCCGAGGCACATGAACACCACCGCCTAGGGAAAGGGACATACCCGTGGACCAGAGGATATAGATGCCACCACCGAGGAGGCGGGACATGCTAGTGGAGACCTGTACACTAGAGGAGTTTGCATTATATGCATAGAAAAATTAAATCAAAGGACATCAAATACGGTTAAGTGAAAACAATAAGCAATCGTGATCGTTCAAAAAAAAAAAATCGCCTTAGCAGTAATAACAATGAAGTTTTGGTTTTAATGATACTTCGTTAGCACTTTCCGTAAGGTGCCAGATTGTGTATTTTTTACAGTTCGTATAATTGATTATGGTCACAACATATTTCCTTTGTAGTAATGCACTTTTGTATCACCAGCCTTTGATTCTGTTCAATATGACCCATTCACTTATTCGGTAACACCTTGTGGGCACATCGTGAGGACTAGACATTAGTCGTAAAGCAAATAACGTGCATTTTTGTTATCGTTCTCCAGTGCTACGAAAACATAAAATTAAGAATCATTAACAGAGCAGAGACTTGACATAACATTTTATCGTCCGCCATATTTCGTAGCTAATATTTTTCTCCTTATGACATAGGAAAAATCATTATAGTATATTAATAAGCTCATCAAATAAAATAGCTTGCTTCACGCATTTGCAGACATCATTTTGCCGCCAAGCACGTTCAATTGTGACACGACCAGTAACGATGACTGACACTTTAATATACAAATACATCTTTTTTTCTTGTCCCCTAAAGGTATATTTTCGTCTGGCATGTTCAAAAGAGATATCAGTTTTGCGAAAGTAAAAGTCTTCACGTAAAGCTGTTTTGTCGATTACAACGTTTGAAAGATGTAAATTTGTCCACTCATACATTTCATACATCTTCCTAGAAGTGTTTTTGAATTTTTCTTCTTTCGGTGCGATGAAAGTAAAATTTCAACACAAAATGGATGTAATAAAGCAGGAAGGGACGCCATGAATTGGCAGCCGCTTGTCAATATATCACTTAAGTCCCTTAAGAGACATTTGCTTTTCAAATTAAGGGTCCTTAAAAAAACTGCCTTATGTATAAATAACTAAATGTAAGCCTAATGGCTAAAAGCCTTCTTTTTTTTGTTTGTTAGAGCTACCATAGTTTTGTACACATTGTTCATCTTCTTTGCATTTTGTAATGTTAAATTCGTGTTTATTTTATGTATCCTGCTTTCTATCGTTAGCCCTCCCCTAGACCACAATGAGGTTGTTTCCCAGTTTTTATTTTTTTAAATTTTTTTTTAAGAGAGCGTAGTCAAAAACATGGGGTTAAAAACATTTAGGAAAAAAAAAACAGTTTTTTCTTAATTTTGATTTATTTTGTCTATTAAAAAATTTATCTTGAAAGAAACAGCCGTAGTTTGCATTTTCGCTGTTGACGTCACAAGTGAGCAAATCGCTAATGTTACCAGAATAAAGTTTCAGGACGCTTCCAAACTTCGCTGAATGGATATCTTATTTGACTCGTATTGACTATTTAATTCTCGTACCGTTAATAAATTGCTCGCGGTGATAAATCATTAAAAGGCGATATCTTGCCAGAAAAGACCACGCGCTCCGATTCAAGATGACTTTCATCACTTGTGATGTCACACGATGAAACATTTCGGTTTGAAAATCAGACATCTTAAAAAAAGACCGGGATTAGCCAAATAAACTTAAAAAGTATAAAAACATACATAATACAATTGAGGCACAATCATAAGCGTTCTGCCGTAAACGCTATCTACTGGAGCTTAGGGTTAATCCACTGCATGAAGTTAGGGTTAAAATTTCAACTATTAAAATATCATCTTCAAATGTAGAAGCAATTTTTACCCGTCATATCTTGACGAGCAGTTTTCTAGTTATAAAGGGTGTCCCAAAATCAACGCAAGATTTGAATTTGCCACCATTTTTTCCATAAATTGTTGGCAGCCATGAAAAAAGAACAATTTGACAGTTGAGAGTTTAGGGTTAGTAAAAATGGGGTGTTATTGTACCATACAGCTAGAGAGAGTGAAACATTTGAATTACTGCAAAAGGCATTTCCTAGTCGCGTACTCTCTCATTTCGGTGATCAGAATTGGCACCCTAGATCGTGTGATTTAACATTATTAAATTTCTTCTTATGGGTTTATTTGAATTCAAAGGTCTATGTCAACAAGCCCACAACCACCCGTGCATTACCGTGTTGCGATACCGAGCGCCAATAACAGTAACTGCTTGACCAGCCTCAACTTTCATTATTTTTGAAACAATTGTTCAATAATGGAAGCGCGTTATTGTATCGTATAATGCTCCATTTTTGATTACCCTAAACTCTCAGCTGTCAAAGTGTTCTTTTTTCAGGGTTGCCAACCATTTATTGCAAAAATGGCGGCAAATTCAAATCTTGCATTAATTTTGGGACACCCTTTAGTAATCATAATGAACATTTTGAATGAAGGCTTCTCTAGGAGCAAGCATGAAATTTAGAACTCTCGTAGAATTTTTATCCTCATCTATGTCAATAATAGACGAGCTGATGTGTGCACTACATGACTTCCTTTTACTCCAATTTTAATGTCATTTTCCCATTATTGGCAATTTTTATGTGATTTAATAGTTTGCGCTCTAAATATCACCACCAGTGGCCAAATTGAAACCAGATTTAAAAAAAAAAATCGCCAAATTTGTCGCCAACTTGGCGACCAAAAGACTGGCAATATATCGCCAAGTGTCCGCCAAATTATATTACCACTTGAGTATATACATCGAAATTAACAATGATTTCCCCCCAAAAAAGGGCAAAATACCCCTTTAGAAACACCCGAATGCGACCAAAAGGAGAGGTGCACAATTAGATAACACTAGCAGTCTACGTACCAAATTTCAACTTTCTAGGACATACCGTTCTTGAGTTATGCGACATACATCCGCACATCCGCACATACATACATACCGACGTCACGAGAAAAGTCGTTGTAATTAACTCAGGGAATGTCAAAATTGATATTTCGGGTGTTTATACGTTCTTAGGTACTTATCCGCGTGTGGTCGTGTTGAAAAGAAAACTCAACATTAATTCGGGGTGAGCAAAATGGAAATTAAGGCCGTATTTGGAGTGAAAATTTTTTCGCGAATACAATAATTCCTTTTTTGGAAAAGGAAGTAAGAAAGGGGCTAAGTAAAGAGACAAAGGATCTTTGGTATTAAAGAACATGAAAATTATGTTAAGAAATAGGATTTAAAACTCTCCTCTATGGCGCAACACTGTTGGTCATGAATCATATTTTCGATTTTTCTTCTGCCAAAATTATTCATGGGTGTTCTTCGATTTACGATTTAGATTTTTGGGAATCTTATTACATCTGGAAAAATTCTGCTCCTGTAATTAATGATTTGTCGAGTACGCCCCCTTTCCCTGGTGTTTGGAAATCTTATCTTAAAAATTTTTTTCGTTCGTGACGTTTTTCCTCAGTATAGGTGGGTGTCCTTGCTGTTCTGGTGACGTAATAGTTTCTGGTTCCTTGTACTTACTTTGCTCCCTTTCATTTTTCGTTCATTCTTCTAATCTTTTTATGTACTGATGAAAGGGCTTGCATTTGGTTGCCCCGAAACAGCTGTTTGCTGAGTTTTTAACTCTCTTTTAATTGCTTTTATTTGTAATTCATGCACGTTGTGTCATTTTACTTATTCACAGTACAAAGTTTTCGACTGATTTTTTAGAAAGGATTTTTATTACGAGTAACTTGTATGTTGCGAAACATAAATTAGTTTGGGAAAACTTTAATATTTAAATGTTTCTAATTAAATTAGCACAAAAATAAATCCTAGAGAGGAACAAGCATTGATTTTTAGTGCCAATTGCTTAAAGTTTTGGGCACGTATATAGGTTTTTTTTTTCTTTTAGTATGGAGCATTTATATGAAAAAATAAGTTTGAAATTTCGTAACATGATACAGTTTCTGAAATGCATTCACACTAAAAAGAACAAAATAACAGAACTTTTTAAAAAATGCTAAGCACTTTTCATGATACACTCAAAAGGACAAAAAACTTTTCTTTATAAGAAAAGACAATCTAAGTATTCCTTTAGTTCAGCGTTTCTTAATTTCTTTGAGTCGAACCTTTTTAAATGCACTTTTTTCTCGTGGAACCCTTAGTTTTTTTTTTTTTTTTTTGTTTTGTTAATAGTTTGCAGTGGTGTAGCCAAGATTCTGTTTGAGAGAGAGCCCAGGTTCTTATCTCAAAGAGATTATCACATTAACTATTTGCCGTTAAATTGATAATTAAATAGACTTCACTATAGATCATTATAATTATTGCTATTTGCTGATTATTATTTGTAATTATAAAACACCAAAACACTCCTATTTGCATAGGCGGTGGGTGCCACGAAAAAGCTAGGGATCATTGAAGGTGAAGGGGAAAGATGCAGGTTTGGTGGGCGACACACCCTTAAAGCTAATTATGTTTTTGAAAAATTGGGCAATTGAATTTTAACGTCAATATTAATGAATTGACCTTCTTCCAAAAATTCGAGAAACGGACTCAAAAAGCGAGACCAGATGACCACAGAAGATTTCCTCCTACAAAATCAAAGTTCCATTTTAATTATTACGAAATAATAGCATGAAAAAAACATAAAACAAGCATTTATTAAGTTACTTCTTTCTTCAAACACGTGAATAGATCATCACTATCATTTTCCATTCGACCCTTAGTTTTGAACTTAGAAAAGTGGAGGGGAAAATACCTATAATGTTGATAGTGAGAGGGCAACTGCCCCTCCCCCCCCCCCCTTTGCAACTCGTACGAGCCGCCTATGCCTATTTGTGTTTCTGAGTATTTTAAAAGGGATAAATAACCTCAGAATTTATGCATGAGTTATATGATTAAAATATTTTCTTAATTAGAGAAAGAAATACTGATGCGTTTTACCTACAATAGCGGTGATAATTCTCTAAAATTTACCAAGAAATTTTTTTTTTAAACTTAAAAATGTCTCTTATTTTACTAAAATTTTTAAAGTTATTTATAAATCAGAGACTTTGATGTCATTGTATGTTATGCTGACTTAAATTGGTCCTCACTCGTTAAATGTTAAATTTGTGCTTTCAACTACTTGCATAGATACTGGGAGAGTGGCTAGTATCAATAGTAGAATATTCCAAATTTACCTTAAAAATTGTAATTTTAGGTAATGATGCAGGAAAGGGAATTTGGGGTGTTCCTCCATACGTTTTTCAACATTGAAGTCACTTTTAAACTATTTTTGTGAATATTAGGGGGTCAGTAGCTTCTTCCGGAATTTTTTCGAAATTGAAGGGGCGACAAATAAAATTATTCCTATCGTGGATAACCCTGATAGGTAATAAAACTCGAATTAGTATACGAAAGTAAATTTATTTTTAATTTTGGAAATTTTTTTTATTGATTTTTTAAGTGACAAATTTGAAAGATGTGGAATGAAAACATACAAGTCTCATGGAACCCATGAGAGAGCTTCGTGGAACCCTGGGGTTCTGTGGAACACAATTTAAGAAACGCTGCTCTAGTTTTCAATCGCTCCAAGAAAATGACTCCATAAAAGAAGAAAGTGGGCTCAAGTCATGTAGAGATTTTCTCTTATTATTATTTAGCTTTCAACAATAAACTTAAGTATTGAAACATGCAATTTTTCTTAATGGAAAAGTTTGGTTTGAAATGACTTAAGTCGCACTTTTCTTCGTTTGTGGTATTTTGGGGTGATTGCAAACTAGAGGAAAACTTAAGTTGTACTTTCTGACCCAGAAAAGTCTTTTTGAGTGCATTATGAAAAGTGCGTAGTATTTTTTAAAAAATCTGCTATTAATTTTAACTTCTTGGGTCAAAATTTTAAGAGCACTGACCATTATTCACGTTTATGATTTGTGCTGTCCTCTTCCCTTACACATGTACTTTTAAAATTAGTCATAAGTTGTGAAAAAACACTTTCAGAGAAAAGAAGTTTCAGAAAATGTATTTAAATGTATTTTAGGTTAATAAAAAGCACCTTTTTCAAATTGAAAGTTATTTCACAATTCATTTCTGAATCGAGGTAAATGATTACTCCTGAAATGGTCATATCTCTGAAAAAATATTTTTAAATAATGTTTCCTGTAAATATTTGATTGTTTTTAAATTTATACCTGATTTCTTTCTTTAATTTTGACATGTTTTTCATTATGTTTGAGTAGAAAACGGATGCATTGTTTGAAGATTATAATAGTACTAGAAAGTCGCCCGTCAATGTATGACGGATGAAAATTGCTTCTCTTCTTTTACATTTTAAGGAAGCCATTGCCTGTTTGGTGATATTTTGACATTTGAAATTTTAACCCTGACTCCAGTGGATTAACCCTAAACTCCAGTAGGTAGTGCTTATTTTCAAGCGTATTTTCGTTTCTTCATTCCCCTGAAATGACACAGTCTTACCAGTAAAACAGTTAAGTTACCGGATTGAGTTCAGCCTTGTCACAATAAAGCCTTTCCCAGCATGTTAAATATTACCAAAAAATCAAATTATCATGCCGTGGCGCAAGTTTCATTGTTGAAACACGCGGGCTACTAGATCATCGGCTATTATTTATATGAGGATATAGCTCAATGAAATTCAAAAATAGCCAACCTGTGGTTTTTGTGCGCGTTGACTGAGAAGACGCTGCCACGCTGTCCTTCGCGATCCCTCGCGGTTGAACTTTGACCCTCCTGGGTCAGTTGATTTCCTTCTCTCTGACGAGGAAGGTGTTGTTCTTGGCCGCTGAGGCGAAATGTGTATGGTACTCAAATGAATAAGTAATGTTCATGTATCTAAATTCAAATTAAATAATTTAAAGACTGATGCTATCCCTAACTTCATTGCTTCGTGAAGTTTTTTTCATGCGGTTTGGCTTTGTTTGTGACAATACTTTCAAAAAAAAAAAAAAAAAAAGCTCTTGAAAAATCCGAAAGATTCCGGTTTTTTAAAAAGCAAAATCGAGACAGACTGGAATTTTCCAAAAAAAAAAAAAACTGTTCAAACCGTATTTTTAACCTCATTTATATAAATCATAGGACTCTTAAGTACTAGACAGGAAATAAAGTAGGGGAAACTGGGGAGGTTTGACCCACTTTTTACAATTTTTTTTTTTTTTAAGTTTCAATAAGAAAAATTCCCAGTTGACTTTTTTCAAAGTAATATCTGAGCAACTTTTTACATTGCTGTTTTTTATTTAAATTAAAAATTACTTTTTTATTTACGATTTTTCAAGAGTGTCCAAACTGGGTAAACCTCCCCACTTGAGGGAGGTTTGTCCCACCATAAGGGAGGTTTGACCAACAGAGGTGAAAAGCTATAAAAACTATATTGAAATGTATAAATAGTCTGATTTATTGCCATTATGTGATATAAGCAACAATTGAATCAAAAGAAAAAATCATATTTTTTTTTAAAATAACATGAGAATATTTCATGTATCTACTCACTGTTTGAACACAAGTGTAATCTTCGTTTCACTGTTGGCTTTTTTAAAATACTTTTAGGCATTTTCTTACTCTTTTTCATATTATGCATTTCTTCTATCTCAACTTTGAAAGGAAAATCTGCCAAAATTCTAGATGTGATTCGTTTTCTACCTCCTTTGACTTTTCTAGGTCCTGCTTTGGCAAATGGGCGCAGCAGTTCAGGTGTTACGAGTTGTGAATTGGATTAATAAGGGTCTATGTGGGTTGAATATCTTAATAAGTATATTAAGCAAAGTAGAAAAGCAAATTTCAGTTGTGTTTAGTTGGATTAGCATTATTCACAAATAGGAAGTGTTTTAAACGATTATTATCTATATGTAAAGTGTCTTTAATTACAATTTAAGAGCAGCATTTATTTCATTTGAACTAAACACAGTCTTACTTAAATAAAATTAAGTACATTTTTTTAAAAACAGTTACAACATCAAACTAAATTAAATGGGAGGTTTCACCCGGGTCAAACCTCCCGTACCTGACGTGGGTTAAGCCTCCCTTAATAGCCATTTTAGAAAATAAAATGAAAAAGTATTTAAAAAAAATTGTGAATTTTAAAAGTAAGTGTACAGGCTTTTAGCACATTAAACAGAGTGTATAAAAAATGCAACTTACTTCTGTAAAAGTGAATGGCAAATCGCACAGAAGAGATGAACTTGCATCGAAAATTTTTTTTGTGTGTGTGAAAAAGTTATTACACGTGATTTCTTCTTAATTGTTCTTCAAATTGGCTAAAAAAAGAAAACAGCTTTTGATTTGACTAAATATCATGCTGCCCTCCGGTGCTTGCCAGTTACAAATACGTTTAAATATGAAAATGACGGAGTGGGTCAAACCTCCCCTATCTCCCCTACCATTTTACTATCGCAGGTCAGAACAAAAAAACTGTAAAATTATGAATCCTTATCAGAGCAGGAGTTACAAGAGGGATTGGAGCATTTCGCAGGCTCCGAGCTACATTACCTTCAGGCTGATTTCATACGTTTCTGGCAAAGCGTATGGTTTTGGCAACGCCAACAGGCACGTTTATAATACTCAACACATTATCTTGTCAAAAGGTGTGTTTCGTAGCGAAATGGTTATCGATTAGTGCTTCTAAAAAGGCGCTTTGTTAACGGTTCTTTTACTTCAATTTGAATAGATAGGTATTTGTTTCATTGGTAAATTGTTTAATTGATGCTTTTAAGAATATGTCACTAATAAACAGGTGTATATAATTAAGGGACATTATTTTGCCATCATGTTGGCTTAGTTGAGAGGCGTTTCACTGACAGATCGTTTTGTCAACTAATGTTTACCAAACATATCATTTTTCTGCTGACAATCTTGTTGAACGATATATCTGCACCTCAGAGCCAGACTAGCATAAGTCCAAAGATGGCTATTTTCACATTATTATGGCTTTATGTGTAGAATCTTGTTCCACATCGAGTCATCGCAATGTAATTCTAGAAAAGGAATTCCTTTTTAGAATAATTATTTATCAGCGTAAAAGAGCGCTAGTCTTATCAGGCGAAAGTTCTTTCGCTCTCCTATAATGTAGCAATAATGTCACTTGAACTAGTCTGACTCTGAGGTACCGACATTGTGTCGACGAATAATTTTGAGTTTGTAGGCTTTGTTGATGAGATATTTTTTGTTCGACACATTCAAGCGATGTGTACTTTGAAGCGATAATATTCCATTTTTTACTCATGGGAGAAGTTAGAGCTCGTTGAACCTAGGGCCAAAACGTTGGACCAGTTTCAATTATTTTAATACTACAATTAACATTTTTTTGTTTTGCTTTAGAGCAACAAACAGCTCTAAAGCAGTGCCGTTCCTATAATTGGTGTCGCCCGGGGTGATTGATCTGTGGTGCTATCTCAACCAAAAAAAAAAAAATAATAATAATAATAATAATTAATTATTTTTAAATTGGCGGAGATGAAAGCCCGAATTCTTCTGCTAATGTTATTAAATCTTTATTTCTAGCTTAAGGAAAAAAAACATATTCTTACAAATTCACACAAAACAATAAAAAAAAGTTTTACCTGGTATAAAGTTATCCTCTTTCAAAAAAAAAAAAAAAAAAAAGCTTCGGACAGGCGAGCATATTTGTTTCATTCATGCAAATGCAAAATTTGATAATTCAGAGTTTTATTGTGTTTACGATTTCGCCATTTTCGACAGTCAACTCACTTTTTAGAGGAAAATAATGAAAACTAACATTATTTTGAGAAGCTCGAGAACACCGTTACGGGAGGAAACAATTTCCGTTGCTGAAAGCAATCTAAGATACATCGAATGCGTTAATAAATAGTCATAACAAACTGCCTATGTTTACCAATAGACACACGTGGAACGCAATGTTTTACCTTTTTCTTTAATTTTATAAATCACCGCAAGGTAGCGTATTCGAGCGCTGAAGTTGCGAATTGTTGCAATAGGGTAGTTTCCAAAAACTTAAAAGTATTTTTTTCTGAAAGAGCATGTTTAAAAACGTAGGATCTGACCATTTTTTAAATAATTTGCTTAAGGGGACACGGGACCTTTCGGAAGGGGAAAAAATTTAAAAAATTGCACTTATTTACGTTTTATTTGCATAAGTAATGTATATTTATGCTATAAATTATGAATATTTTGGTGATTGATATACATTTTGGTCCTAATTTTTCAAGAACATGGCAAAAAATGTCAAATTTCGAAAATTAAAAAAATTGCCCCTCGCGCCTCAAATGATAATCAAATTGCTTGAAAATTTATTTGCATCTACAGAGCTCGAATACGCTACCTTGTGGTGATTTATAAAATTGCCGAAAAAGGTAAAACATTGCATTCCACGTGTACCATTTTGGGCAAAACAAGCACTTTGTTATGTGTATTTTTTTTATTTGCGTGATTCATTATTTGGAATCGTCATTCGCAACATTGTATAACATCAAAAATATCTGCTAATAAACTGTGAGCACACATTTTTATTTATCTTGTTCTGAGTGACTTTAAATAAATATTAGTTTTTTTTTTCGATGAAAAAAAGCGGACTTAACAACATTGGCTGGACACTAGGTTCATATGTTGACAAATTATTGCTTTTTCCTTAAACTCATTCCAAATAATTGATTTAAATAACCTTATTACTACAGCATCTAACTGAAATGGAGAGTATGCAAATAAATATTCTTGAAAATATTTATCACAGAACGGATTGAAAAAGATAGAAAGAACGTTAAGAATTTAAACAATAAAAATAAGTTTGGAATTTTTATCGCTAAAATAGCGCGCCAACTTTACTTTATTGCTCTGCAAAAGTTGTCATTATCGGTGGAAGAGTTTAGCCAAAAATCTGTTTATAGGGTTATGGTTTTAGTATTGTGTGAAAGAAGAATGTATCTTACAGGATTTCGCTTCTCATTTAAATCATTTCCATGACGAATGAATTAAATTTATTGAAGATTTAAAACAGAACTGCCACTACATATCCGCGAGGATTTTTTAAATGATTTACACAGCATAGCATGACAGAATTTTATTTTTTAGTTGAGAAATAGAAACATATGAAACAGCGAGAATTAAAATCAACCCGATTCGAAGAAATAACTCAATTACATAAATAAAACAATTTGCGCCAGTTAAATAAAACAATGAAATATCATCTTCCTCTTTTGATATTCAGTCATTTGGTCATAGAGTATTAAATGTTACTCTTGACAGACTTACGGTGACGTATGTGCACTATGTGACAAAAATGTCATCAAATGCCGGAAACGTCACGAAACTGGACAAAATAAGTACCAATGTATAAACAACAGTACAAAACTAAAATGTTGTTCGAAGTGAACCAAAAATTTATGAATATCGAATTTAACATCGTGAAAATGGCTGCTTCGGAACAACTTACTGTGTGCTTTGCATTGATTTCTTACTTTCGTAGTACTTTTTGATTTCTCATCTATTTCTACATGCGTCAGAATAACCAAAAGACTTTAAAGAAATCTTTTCAAAAGACTGAAGAACAAAAAAATCATACATACGAACAAAAATTTCTGTCATTTACCGATTTATCAAGCTTAGAAGCAATTGTTACGTACGGCGAGCGTTTGTTTTACCTTTTTCATCCGCCATTAGACAGTGGCTGCAGCGACCCCTATAGTTTGTTTGAGTTGCGAATTTACAATCATCAAAGACCAAGACAAATACATACAAGCATCGGTGTTTGCTTCACTCCAATATATTTTGAGAAAAAAAATTTTCTTTCATATTTCGTTAATTTTTTTCAAACAAATTTCACGCTCCGGTGACTAAAACCAGCACAAATATTTTTCTAATGAATGTTTCAAAACACAAATGCTTAGAGATGTTTATAATCGTCATATAAAGCACCAGAAAAAATTTGATTAACATTGCTAAAAAATTGAGGCGCGAGGAATAAAATGAGTAAGGAAAATACGAGAAAATTTTTAATGAAGAAAAATGCTTTTTTTGTGTAAATTATTTTTTTCAAAGAGTTACGAAGACATTATAAAGCAAAATAGATTTCTGATTGCTTTTGTACAATTAAATACAGTATTATTATAAAAACAAATGCGTAATTCTTCATTTTTATGAGTAAAAAGGTTTGTATTATATGTATTTTATTAACATACTAATAAAGATGCGATTTTATAAAATGTCTTATATACTGTCAACTTTTCATCATGCTATGCAAAAACAAAGTGTTTTCAAATATGTTATAAAAATTGAAAAATAATACAAAATTATGTAAAGTTTGAAAGTATTAAAAACAACATACAGTAGAACCTCCATTAAGGGACACCTCTATTTAAGCGACATTTTTTATGGTCCCAGTCCCTTTGAGGGACTTCCATGTATTTACCTCTAATTAAGGGACACTCTGTTTAAGGGACAGTCACAAAACAAAAAAAAAAAAAAAGCAAGAAATAATGTATAAGCACATAAGAATTAGTGAATTTACTGGAATTCAAGTTTCACTTTTCCTTTAAAAATTAATAGAGGTAAGTTTGACTTAAACATATGTGAAGGAAACAAGTAATGTATTGTGTTAATAATTAATGCTTATTGTGATATTATACTACAAGTACACAGCATGCATCAATTCATCCACCTCCGAATAAGGGACACCTCTATTTAAGGGACAAAATATCTGGTCCCCTTATTGAGAGGTTCTACTGTATTTGGAAAAAGAAGACAGGCAGTAGCATTGAAGAAAATTTGACTGTGATCTGCATATGAGGTTATAAATTTTTATCACTAAATATAATAAAATGATGTTATTGTATATCCTTGCTTCAATTGTATACCAATTATTAGGCATACACAGTATACTTCAGATTGTCCAAAAAGCCTTTATGGCAACAACATTTTGTCATTGCGAAATGCCATTGCCCGAAACGTGTCGCAGAATATCTTTAGGGATGAAAACTCAATTGAGTAACTAATGTAATATCCTAATATGAACATATTATGAGAAACAAAATATCGTATGACTGAAAAATAAATGAATTCTATTATTTAGGTACACAATATCACACAGCATAAATTCTGCCTACAGAATATCAACACTTTCCTTTCGAGGTTTCCAATTTACTGTTACCTGAGCTTTGATGCTAATTACTCGAATAAATCTTGGCAAAGAAGTATCGCCTTTCAAAGTTATGGTCCCACCATTTTGCATGACATATTAGCCAGTGAAATTTTCAACATATTTTCAAATGGAAAACATTGATCACTTTGCACCATACCTATAAAAACATAATTCAATCGAAGAATCACATATGGTCACCGTAAATAAAAAACACCGCTGAAAAAATTTGACTAAATTACATTATATATTTTTTTATTTCACACTCAAATTCAATAAAATGTTGACGGCATTAATGAACACTATTTAAACATAAGTGAAAAATTACCATCCTTTGTGAATGTAGTTTGTTTACATAATAAGTTTTTAAAAGGCACCAGACCCGTACGTTTTAACTTCTTCCTTTTAATGTTTTTTTATTCACTTTTTTATTTATTTATTTATTTTTTTGGCCGCTTTTTTATGAGTCGAGGACTGCCGTCTGACACAATGCTTGATTCTACGGGAATCAATGTTAGAAGCAACTTTCAATGAACAAGAGTTGCTTTTCAAAACCGTAGTAGCAACACTTCCCATATTATACACTGTTATAACCAGGGGTTCCAGACGAGTGAAAATATTCCCTCTAAGGTGAAAGCATAGTGCCTGAAGGTGCAATGCAAGCCAGAAAATAGAGCAGAGGAGCCAAAACAGCATGCAATCGCAGAAAGACTCATTGCACATGCGCTTTTGCCTTAGACATACATTCAACCACCTCAATATGGCGGACAAATGATGATTGCGTTTGTGTGTCTTTCACATTGAATGAAGTACACTATTGGATTAAAACACAACTTTTCTAGGATTAATTATCCGAAATTACAAGTAAGTACAGCTTTTGATCACTTTGTAGCTTTTAGGGCTTTCAAACATAGTTAAGTGTTTAAAAGTTCTAGTAATTTATTGCTTTTCAGTAACCGTTAGTCTTCTAGTTCCCGTTTACCGTTACTATTGTGAAATTTCCATCATTCAAAACGCTACTAAAAATATCTGTCATTATTTTCTTGAATACTCGATAAGCAGCTTTTATTAATCACCAAAAGAACCTTAATAAAAATGTTTCTTGTGCTTCGTAGATTATAACAGAAAGCTAGCGAAAAAAAAATCTTTCTCATTCTAGCTCTTTTTTTTTTTTTTTTTTTGCTTTTTCATTCAAGTGTTAGAATCATTTCCTGTTAGCGGTTAGCGATAGCGTTAGAAATTTCTTTTGGTTTTTTATTTAACTGGTTGAAAAACTTTATGTGCATTTTATTTTGTTACTCTTGATTAACGTTTATGAAACGATTTTGTTTTTCCGTAATTGTAATATCCCTGAATATTTTTGGCTCAGCATGTAAATAATCCATAAGTACAGCTATACTTCAATTTCGGAATACGTCATGTTTTAGTAAATGTATAATTTCTCACATGTTTTAAATAATTACTCGTTTTTAAATTATAACGTATTTGTGACAGATCTTTGATACCAAGTGAAGGGGTAGATATTTATTGTTTTATTAATTTTTAACATTGCTTTTTGTTAAAAAAAAACATCAGAACCCTTAATTTTTTCGCATGTTTTTAACGGCCTCAGAGTTGTTATTCATATTATTTATTTTATGAATTTTTAAGAAAACGATCAAGATTTCACCGGTCCGCAAAGTTTTTCATTTGCTTTTACCGCGCCCGTGGGTCAAAAGAGGTTGAGAAACACCGAGTTAGAGCACGATCAGATGAATTAAAGCTATGAGCACTTCTTAACTATGTTGAAAACTCTGAAATATGATCAAATGCAGTAATTACATGTTTTAATCATTTCCAATACCGAGTTCAATGTGAAAAATGTCCAAAACGTAGAATATCATAAATTAAAACAAAACTTAAAAAATAAATAAATAAATAAATACACAACTGTATTCAAAACCGCACACAATACGGGGGAGGGAGGAGGAGGATCAAAAGGAAGGGTGCCATTTCTCTCTCCGAAGGTTCCTTTTTTTCACTCCGGCTGTCTAGTTTTTAAAAGGTGCCTGTTTTTCACCCTATTTAGAGGTGCGATTTCGGTTCCGTATTGGGTGCCGCTGGTGAACAAGCGTTTCTCCCCTGAAAGGTGCCTAATGCATCCTGTAGTTTTAACAGTGTAGTTGCTTACTGCATTTGTACAGCTATCTCTAAGCGTCGTTTTGTCACGAATACTTCCTTAGGGCATAGCTGCCATATACTACTTATGCAAACTTTCGTTTGCATTTTGCGTTTGTCTTGATGTGCATCTCTTTAGAAGTTCATCACAGGCCAAACGTTGATACACTGGCAAAATGTGGGCAACTACTTTGTCATTCAGGGGGGCTTTCATTTTCGAATGGCTAGGTGCTTTCTGTCCCATTGCTTTGGCACAATTATAAAAGCACCAAGAATTTTCACCTTGTGGGCACTTCAAATGCTTATGTTTACGATCGGTAGACGACAATGGAGGAGAAGATGCGAAAATTGATGTCTTCATTGCATCTACATTTGGAGCATTATCGGTTATTGATTTCCGATAATAGTTCGTAAGCCGAGTGATTTGCCCATCCGTCAATTGACCTTTTCCTTTGCCCCCCAAAGTTATTCCTTTCCAGTGGCGTAACTTCAAATTTTCGGTCCCCAAGTAAAATATGATTTTGGGCCTCCTCCTATACATTGTATTGATCTATACTTTTAGTACAACCGCGAAGCCGATTTTGTAATCGCAAGGTCAAAGCACAGGGGAAGTGTTTCGGGGGGAAGATCACGAGTTTCGCGGACTCCAATTTTTTTCAATCTTTTATATATATATATATATATATATATATATATATATATATATATATATATATATATATATATATATATATATATATAAATATATATATATATATATATAGATAGAGAGAGAGAGAGAGAGAGAGAGAGAGTGGGTTGAGTTTCCGTTTTAGAAAGTCATCATTACTTGAATATGAGGGCAGAAATCACATACAGGGTCGTCAATTCAATTTTTTCCACAGGGACGGAGGGACAAAGGGCATATATTTTTTTTTACCGGAAAACAGAAAATACGCTCACTTTTATGTAAAACCCGCCAGCAGAATTCCTTTCAGCCGTTTGCGAAGCAAATTTAAAATCCCAAAAATAGTCTTCAAGATAAACCGATATTAGTTTAATCGTAAAATTTAAACGAGCACCAAGAAATGTTTCAAAATAAGCTGCTTAACCTAAAAAATACATGGGCTGTGTGCGGGAAAAAAAAGGCATTTGCATGGAATGTGTAATAAGCAAAAGCTCTATAAAAAAACTGCAGGTTTTTTTTCTTTCTTTTCAAGACGTGAAAATGCTTGGAAGATTTTCTTTTATATCCCATTTCTCACAGCGCGTTGAATGTTTGTTGTAAATACAAGGAAGAAAGTGTGATTGACTAAATTTTTCAGTCGTTTTTTTCTGATTTTCATTAGAGGGGAGAGTACGTGAGTACACTTGTAGGTACGATGAAAATAAAACCAACCGGTTGGCGTCTCATAATTATAGGGTTCCTCTCACCGATCTCTGATGGTCGGCAAAATATGCTTTCAAATCTTTACTGGTCGGGTGGTCGGGGATTTAAAAAAAAAAGAGGAGGGCGGGAACAACACTCTAGTCTTGGAATGTTTCATCAGAACGATGACAAAAGAACGTTGCCGGTTATTCTCCGCAAACGTTATTCTGTTCTTTAGTTCCAAGAAATCAAATCATTCTAATTATATTATTTTATTTTTTATTAAAGAGGAGTGTCGAAGACTTTTTGGAAATCCTAAAAAATAAAAGAAGGAGGTGAAAGGAAATTGTTATTCAGAAACTCATCAACTTTAAACGTAAACATCCGCGCGACTATCGAAGTTGCCGCAAAAATCAAAAAATACCTTAACACAAGTCATTTTTTACTCTTTGGTATTGCAACCGCTGATTTTGCTAGCTTTTGAGGTATAATAGAAGAACTGATAAAAAAAAAAAAAAAAGAAAAAAAGCTCATACCTAACACATATGTTGATAGCGTCTTTCCTTGCCGTCTCTTTGAAGTTCTTAAGAGAAATGGGAGGTGAGGGGGAGCAGGTGGGGGCAATTACGGATTAAAAGAAGGAGAGATGGGGGTGAGTGCCGCCCCGAAATGCATTGATAAAACCCGCAGCAGATATTCTTTCAGCAGTCTGCGACGTACGTTATAAAACCCAAAAATAGTCTGCAAAATGAACCAACATTAGATTAATTGTAAAACCTAATTTAGCACCGAACAATGCTTAAAAATAAGATGTTAAAGTTAAGAGCCACTGGAACATGCTACCAGTGCATTACATGACAGAAAATCTTCGCTGGCTGAAATGTTAGATTATTTCTAGTTGAAAAACTTTTTTTTACCCCATCTAGTCAGAAGACTTTCCCATGAATCTGCGGTGTACGTCACAGCATCACGCTGTTTCTGCAACCTTCTGTAAAAACATTAAATTTTCAAATCTTCGAGTTACAATTGAGCCCCCCTGATCACGCTAAATGACGGGTCTGCTTACATATGATAAGAAAAAAGTTAACAGTATGAAATTACTTGTAAATTCAACATTTGTTCAGATACAGGGAGGTCAGGGGGGTTCCCCCGGAAAACTCCTAAATTGTAGTTCCAAAAATGCAATTTTAGACTATCTTGAGCTTTGTGAAGAAGGGAGGTTCAATGGCACATTGAACTTCCCAAACGCAATTTTAGAACATCTTTGGTGATATTAAAAGAAGGGTTTCTGGGGCCCCGGAAATATTACAAAATTTTCACTCCTAAAAACGTAATTGTAGTGCACCTTTGATGACGATAGACTTTTAGAGGAAGGTTCGAAAATCCGGAAAATCTACAGAATCCGGAATTTTTGAAATCGAAGTTTCAAAAAAGTAATTTGAGTAATTTTCTTTTTTCCATTTTAATTTCTACTTAAAACAAGTTTTGGCTGCCTATGTATTTTTTTTACTGTTTGCTGTGATATTATGAGCTTTAAAGTGTTTAGAAATGTTAACATTCTGGCAGGCACTGTAAAGCTATCATGTTTATTTATCGATTCGGTTTTTCAAACTGGGACTTGACATGGGTTTCAATAATGTAGCAAATATTTTTGGTTTTGTTAAATGAATGAATAAATTTTTCGCGTACATTTCGGAAGTCTTTTTTAAGTAATCTTAATAAAATAGATTCTCAGATAGTTAAATAACATTTTTAAATTGCATATTTTAAACTACACAGAAAAAAAAATTCGTATTTTTTCTTCATTTCTCCCCAATTATTTCGTATTTTTTCACTCATTAAATTGACCCTCGACCCTTTCCTTTTTTTAATTTTATGTCTGTAAAAAAAAAAATCCCCCCACTCTTTTTTTACACCAATAAATCGAATTTGCGGCCATTAAAAAAAAATGGTGCTGGAGTGTGGCCCCTCTGGTGACTTTCCTGTTCCCCTGATCGACTCAAAGCTATATAAATAGATACTTCATTTACATGATTTCAACAGTATTGCTGTATTTATAGGACAATAACTATAAATTGTAGAAATCATTTCAAAGATTACATCAATTTTTTAGCACTAGGTGTGTTGTCGAGTAAACTCATGCTGGAAGAAGAGAACTATTCACTCTTAATTTTACTTTAGTTTTACTAGATTTAGGGCCTCATCACTCGTTAATCGAGCCTTTAATAAGATTGACAAAATTTCCCGAGCATATATCTCACAATTAGTAGTGATATTTTTCTTAATAATACGCGACGTGTAGGAGTCAGGGGCATAATATTGACATCTGGGTACCTCAATCCTGCATATTCTACCTAAAAACTTTTCTTGGCTGTCATTTTCTGCCGGGTTGCCAAGCAGTGTAAACTTTTGGAACTTCAGAACCAGACTTAACCATTCGAGTTAAGTCTACGGAAATTACTACTAATACGGACTACTAAGTTTTACTAATACGGAAAAGTTTAATAAAAGGAATAAAATTGAAGCTCAAAAGTTTAAGGGCCCCTTCTGACTCTGGACCCCACCGCGTTGCTGGGTCTTGCGGTACGTAGTTACGCCACTGTTCCTTCTCTTTGCACTCCTTGACTTTATTTCGAAGAGCGGTACCCAGTCGCTTCGCAACATGATTCACGCACTACTCTTTGTTGATTTCATGTTCTTTATAAATATTCAACTCTTTCAAGTGGGAAAATGTGTTGGAGTCCCCATCCGAAAGAAGAGTGGTGTATCGCATTTTGCACTGTTCGATGGAACGGCTCCACAAAATGACTGCTGCATGCACTTCCATAACACATGAGGTACCTTTAGTTTTTCTCACACATGTTGCAATTTTTATGTGCTTCGTACCAAATGGAGAATTCTGGCGAAGAATCACCTAAGTCTTTTTTTGTGACTTCACACAAATGGAAATACTTAGACACAATTGCGAAGTCTAATACAATTCCTGTCAAGATGTCGATGACACAGCCGATGCCGTACAGAAAACTATGGCCACGCTTTTGCCAAGTACCATCGTACGAGACAGCAATATTGATGATACCTTGACTGTCTACCAAAGTAGTATTTAATTTCGTATGCTCCTCTACTACTTTTGCTCTGCATTTTTGCAGAACTTCAGCTTTAAAGTAGCATTTTCATTTGACAAGAATAACACATACTTGTCAAATGTTTTGCGGTCCATTGGATTGAGGCCAATATTAGCAGAAAACTTTTCTAGGGCAGAATAACCTTTTCCTACGCTAAGAAAAGCCGCAACAACGTCTTTGTTCACAACAAACTTTTTCTGCTGTTCAACTCGTGGGCTTGAAAAACAGCTATTATATTTCTTTTCACAAATTTCACAGAAGAGAAAGAACTTTGCAGCAAATCCAAACTCAGTGGTCTTTTTGATGATGCTGATCACAGTCAGTGCATTTTAATTCTTTCACCAGTTTAGGCTACATTTAGTCTGCTACAATTGTGTTTGTTGATGATGAAAGAATATTTTGCTGCTTTGGCAGTCCATCCGACTTTAATTTTGCCTCACTCCGGGAACTATTTAATTCTGATTCGCAAGCTGTGCCATCAGAAATGTTAGATGTTTTGTTCCATCTCATTTTTGCTCTTTCAGCAGCTAGTTTTAGTTTCTTAGATGGCCGTGACTTTGGTTTGTACCATCTCGAGTTGATCGCGTCCACGCTTTGTAAAATCAAAGCTTCAAACAGAAAAAAAAACCAAACAACAATAACAAAACGAAGTAAATAACAGAAAACAATAACGATAAAAAATAAAAAAACAAAAAAGTAACAATTTAACAACAAAAAAAAAATCAACAAATAAATGTATTTTATACGAGTTCAAAAGTGATAGCAAACGTCGCAAAAAATAAACATACACAAATGCATGGAGCTTATGTAGATACGGTTGCAGTTAATGTTCTGTTGCCAAACACAGTAAAAATACATATATTAAAACAATTATGAAAACATTACTATATAAAAACCAACAGAAAAAGTATGCTCAAACAAACAAATGTAAACAAATTTGACAGCTCGTAGAACTGTGAAAAAGGCCACGCCCACTTTAAAAAAAAGTCCTATAAAATCGTTCAAATTCATCGTAACGAAAAAATTTCAACACCATGTGATAGAGATAGCATTTCTTCTCACTTTTAGCCAAAAAAAAGGGGGGATTTTTCGAAAATTTTTCGATTTCATCGTCCCGTGTCCCCTTATGTTTAATATTAAAAAAAAAAAATACTTAAATCGGTGCGCTTTCATTGTTTATATTTCTGCCGATGACATCACAAATGATGAAACGCCATTCAGTGTTGCCATTCACAGAGCAAATTAAATTCGCATCTTTACTCGCGTGTATTGGCAACGATATGGTTGATAGCGAGCGTAGAGCGCAATGTTTAATTCACTTCTTGATTATCATAACGTGGAAATGCCGTAGAAAGATGCGCCAAAATGCATCATTTGTGACGTCATCAAGACCACGCCTTGTTTCAAAAATCGGACATTTAAAAAAATTAATTACAAAATAACCGTTGGGAAAATGAAAGTATTTTCTGGGTCCGTGTTATTGTTTTTGCTTATTCTATCAATTTCAGTGACTAAAAGTAGTACTTTTGACTGAAACCCCCATGGAGCGATTGGCGCCAATATTGAACCAACGCCTGTTTACACATGGATTCACATTTATTCCAAATTTCATCCAGAACGCAGCATTACTTCTTGAGATATGGCACTCACAATGGGGGGGGGGGGGGGAAAGAACGTTCGATTGCGCCACCCCCTTTTTAGCTGTTGACGCCAAAATAGAATCAGCTCTTATACACTCTAAGGGCTACTTGTCGATACATGTTTGTTTGATTCCGTTCATTATTTTTTGAGATACAGCAGTCACAATTGACGACAAAAAACGTTCTATAGCTCAACCCCCGTTTGAGCTATTGACACCAAAAATGAATCAGCACTTGTACCTGTTAAGGGGCAACATATGGACCAAATTCTCTCTGATTCCGCCAGTTATTTCTTGGGAAATAGCAGGCACGCAGAACTTAAGAAACGTCCCATTGCTCCACCCCCCTTTGAGGAATTCGCGCCAAAAACCAAGGGACACAAGTTCACATAGGGGCACATATGTGTACCAAATTTCGTTCGATTTCATGCGGTAGTTTTTGCTGTAGAGCGGCCACAAAAAACTGGTCACACACAGACGTGACAAGCACATGGACACACATACATACACACACAAAGACAGACAGACATTTTCCAAAAATGGTCGAAATGGACTCAGCACACCTCGAAACGTTCGAATCCGTCAAAATTCGAAAATTTGCACGAATCCAATACTTTCTTCTATATATTAGACTAGCTTTTGCCCGCGGCTTCGCTCGTGTTAAGAAGTATTATTATTAATTAGGTATAGTTTTTTCGGCTTTACTTTTGTTTAGCGTGGTGTAAACAATTAGGGCCTACAAAACTTCTTTGTACATAATATTCTTAACTAATCTGTCATTAGGCGCTAAAACTATCAAGCTACTGGGTGAACTTACTCGTGAGTAAGCAACATAAAACTGTCCATGAGAGAAGCAATGTTCTTTCAAGTCAATACCCGCAAATTTGAGAGTTTGCCCCCGAGACTTGTTTATTGTCATTGCAAAGCAGACTTTTAGGGGAAACTGTAATCGTTTCAATTCGAACGGGATATCATTCGGTATTAATGGGATTCGTGGTATAAATACAGTTTTCCCTTTCGCACACCCAGTTAATATAGTGGTTTCCACTATATTGCGATGTAACGCTTTCACTTGCAGTCTCGTACCGTTACAAAGTTTTGGTGGTTTTAAAGTTCGCAACAGCATATTTGGAGCGCCACACGCAGAATAAGCTTATGATAAGGCAAACCTAGCGGTTTCAATGCATTAAAATTTCTACAGGGTAATTAGTAGCGTCATCTGTATTAACCACCCTATCAATCGAAGTATAGACCTTTTCTTCGGCCTCAATCGACATGAGCAGGATATCGATGATAGTTGCTGCTCGATCGTTCTTTGGCGCTCTCACATAACCATTGAATAGGCTAGTCGTGTATATGAATACTGTCTGGATAAACTTTAGACAGTAATTCTAGAACTGTAATAACTAAGCATTCAAACTTAAATGGGAATATTAATCCTGCTGCTATTAACTCACAAAGTCCGCCATAAGTAGCATTTTTTCATCATACCAGCAAAATATTCGTCAGGTGTTAAGTAGTTATCACCATTCATGTCGTGGTTCATAATAGGGAAGTTTTCGATTTTTCAATTTTATTTTTATATGATAGAGTAACATGTATGAACATCATAGGTGAAAAATTTTTGCGATACGATAAGTAGTTTTTTTTAAATTAATTTTTAAAGTTCAAGCGCCTGTGACGTCAGATGGCATAGGAAGTGACGTCCGATAGGAGAGAAACGCTAGCGAACCGGTTCCCATGTCATGGGAGAAATCGAAGAACGTGCATTCGACTTCGAAGATGAAACGTAAAAGGCTTATCTCCTCGCGTTTCTGGAACATTAAACCTCTCATCCTCTCGGAAATATTCGAATATCACCATTGATATTATTTGAGGAAGATTATTTAGATTGTGCTTTAACGAATCCGGCCTCCATAATGTGTTCAAAAGGATTATTGAATTTCTAAAATATAAAAATATCAGCGCGCTAAAAATGTCCCTAGCGAAAACAAGGGATCTTCGGCGGAAGGCTGGCCATTCGCGCCCTGTGACGCAGGTTCGTGACGTTTCAGAAGAGCGCACTTTTGCGCGTGGATTTTTAAAAATTCATTAAAAATCAACCACGGTGTTTTAAAATTCGGCGATGGTGAATTTTTTAGTTTTGAGGGTCAATTAACAATATGCAATAGCCAAAATATGAACATTTAATAGGTTGCAACTTCCCTTGCTCCAGTCATTAACCACATATCTGACAATTTCTGAACGCACCTCCATCGCTCTATCGTGTGTTTTGTACATTAAATAAGAGACAGCAATAAACAAACATGCACCGTCACCAACAATAGGGACGACAGTACATTCTTCAACTTCTCCATTAACGTTCAGATTTTCTTTAGCCATTTTAAAAAAGTCGAACCGTCAAAACCTATACTTAAACCAAACGAAAACAAAACAAATGCCAAATACAAAGCAGAGTCTATAACCAAAACTACTACACCGAAACAAAGCAAATGCAATCCAAAATATGCCTGAAAACTTTTAATGAGTTAAAATTTTATCAGTTGCCATTTTCAATTCGCTAATAAATAAAACTTGAGTAACTAATTCAAGCAAGGCTTTCACTTTGATTTTCAATTTACCCTTTGACTCTGTTTTTGCATGGGTGTTTCGGTAAACAAACTTTCATCCATTATTTTATCCCCTTGGGGGTAGAATTTAGCAAAATCCTTTCTTAGCGGATGACTACGTCATAACATCTACCTGCATGCCAAATTTCCGCCCGATCCGTCCAGTGGTTTGGGCTGTGCGTCGATAGATCACTATGTCAGTCAGTCAGTCACCTTTGAGTTTTATATATTTAGATATAGAAGAGAGTAAAAATTATATGGTATCAGAAATGTGTGAAGGAAAATGTCTACTGAAATCTCTCGCGATTATTGTGTGAAAACTAAAACCAGTGTAATTTTATCAATTTTATCTATGAGCGTAAGAGGGAGATGAAATATGCCATCAGATTCGGTACAGCACCAAATTATAGCTAAAATAATTTGATTTCGACTATGTTACTACGAAAAAGAACTTACGGTAAATAGCTTATTTTTATGAGCTAATAAAAATAAGATACTATCGAGAGAAAAATTACTAAGCTTTATCCGCATTCTAGTAATGAGATAATAAAATGAGTTTGCGAACAGGGTTAATAACTTTAACTAATACCGCGCTGCACTAGATATGAAAGATATAAAGTGCGTTCCAGTTTTGTTTTGTTTTTTGTTATTATTATTATTATTTGTGACGCAACGTGCTATTATATTTTTCGTCAGATTAAAAAACAATAATAATATTAATTTTAAAATGCATTTTTTTTTCGCTGCAAAACAGGGCACTTAATCTTGCAAAGCTCATATTTGTTTCCCTAAGAAGGAAGGCTTGGTAAATTCACCACTTATAGCACTTTTTCTGATACACATTTTTAAAATAGCTGTTTATTTCCATTCATCTCATTATCTTATTGATTTTTCATCCTTTTATCTCTTTTGCTCACCTTAAAGATCTTGTTCTAATTTTCTTTCTTAGAAAAAGTTGCTCATATTTCAAGATTATTCATCTTACCACGTGGTTGTATTTGAGAGGGAAGTTTATTCAAATAAATAAGAACGTAAAAGTTATAGCTTTTCTGTCAATAAACTCATCTGCCAACGAGATTATTTGAAACAAAAAAGCTTTTTTTTTTCGCCACAACTTATTTCTAATGTACCGCAGTACAATACACATGTAAAGAGTTTTTGCATTTTTAATACTAAAATATTATTCTTGAGTCTACGGCTAGTGTGTAAGCAGCATTTTGCTAATTTTTGAGTGTCTAAATTTCAAAAGTATAATATTTGATAAAAATATAAGTTCGTTTTTCGAAAATTCGCAAATGTAGGTATTTTGTGCATTGGATTTTTAAAAACAAATAACTGTGGGGATTTTTCGTAATTGATGAGCTACTATATCACCAGAAGTGTTGGGACACTTCAAAATTCATATTTTTAAGGATTTCTCGAGAAATAAGAGACCAATTGCTTTGTAACTTTTGTCACATAAATGGTATGCTTCAGTTGCCATTTTTCAATAAAAATGAAGTCCTCATGCATTTTGGGGATCAGCAACAAATTAAGGAAAACAAAAACGGTTTTTTGATCATCCTTCCTCGCAAACAGCTGGAATAAGCTGTAAATGTCAGAAATTAGTTAGCTTATACTAATGCACATTTGTTTTACATACTTCCAGAAAGCATCCCTGATATTCACGAAGGTCTTTCAGAACTCTACGAATTTTATTTGAAGATGTTTGGCTCGTAACGCACCCAAAGCTTCCAATCAAACCTTAATAAAGTTTCCGAAAACTTGGCAGCATACAAGAGACCTCTAATTTCAAATTAAAATACACTGTTAAAACTACATGTTGCGTTTGGCACCTTTCAGGGGTGAAAAGCTTGTTTACCTGCGACACCCAATATGGAGCCAAAATGGCACCTCTCATTTGCGTGAAAAACAGGCACCTTCTAAAAGATAGGCAGCTGGGGTGACCAGAAAGAACCTTCTGAGAGAAAAATGGCACCCTTACTGATTTCTACTGTAGATCCTACTCCCCCCTCTTCCGTATTGTGTGTGTTTTTGAATACAGTTGTGTATTCAGTAAATTACCGCCCATTAGCCAGGGCTAAAGCAGAAATACGTGAAATACACCGTCAGCTCAGTCATTTCCAGCCGAGGACTGCAGTTTCGTCCTTATTAGCACTCATCAGCCCGGCATAGGAAAGTGACTGAGCTGGAGATGGAAAACCTCTTAAGGAAGCCAAGAGTGCGAAACAAACTGGTAGCTAATATAGAAGTAGCAGACCAGACGAGAGACCGAAGCAATGGTTCGGTTCAACTCGAAGATTGAACGCGAGGCAAGGTATATTCAGTAAATTACCGCCCATTAGCCAGGGCTAAAGCAGAAATACGTGAAATACAACCGCCAGCTCAGTCATTTCCAGCCGAGGACTGCAGTTTCGTGCTTATTAGCACTCATCAGCCCGACATAGGAAAGTGACTGAGCTGGAGATGGAAAACCTCTTATGGAAGCCAAGAGTGCGAAACAAACTGGTACCTAATATAGAAGTAGCAGACCAGACGAGAGACTGAAGCAATGGTTCGGTTCAACTCGAAGATTGAACGCGAGGCAAGGTATATTCAGTAAATTACCGCCCATTAGCCAGGGCTAAAGCAGAAATACGTGAAATACACCGCCAGCTCAGTCATTTCCAGCCGAGGACTGCAATTTCGTGCTTATTAGCACTCATCAGCCCGGCATAGGAAAGTGATTGAGCTGGAGATGGAAAACCTCTTAAGGAAGCCAAGAGTGCTATTCACGTACAGTTGTGTAGTTGTTCTTTTTTTTTACACATATCTAGTTTTGATTCATGATATTTTACGTTTTGGACATTTTTCACATTGAATTAAGCATTGGAAAAGATTAAAACTTGTAATTACAGCATTTGATCATATTTCAGAGTTTTCAACATAGTTAAGAAGCGTTGCTTTAATTCATCCGATCGTGCTCTAACTCAGTGTTTCTCATCCTCTTTTGACCCACGACAGGTAAAAGCAATTGAAAGGAATTACGGACCAGTGAAATTTTTATCCTTTTCTTTAAATTAATAAAATAAATAATAATAATGAAAATAACAACTCTTAAAAACGTGTCAAAAAATTATGCGTATTGATGTTTTTTTTTTTTTCAGTAATATTAAAAATAAATAAAACAATAAATATCTACCCCCTTTACTTGGTATCAAAGAGCTGTCACAAACATATTTAAATTTAAAGACTAGAAGTTTTTCGCCACTTAAAAACCAAAAGAAATTTCTAACGCTATATTATCGGCTTCACAAAATAACACCAATTAGATAACTGCTAACAGGAAATGATTCAAACACGTGAATGAAAAAAAAAAAACCCTATAAGGAACGAGTTTTATTTTTTAGTTCATTTTTTCCCGCTTGCTATTCTGTTTTATAATCTACGAAGCAGAAGAATCATTTTTTTTCATTATTTCATCTCACTTGTTGATTATTATCTTACTGCTGGTCAATAATGTGGTGGTTAAACGTTGCTTATCGAGTACTCAAGAAAATAATGATAGATATTTTTAGTATCGGTTTGAATGTTGGAAATAGCAATACAGTAACCGTTAAACAATAAAAAGCAGTAAACGTACTTTTAAAAACACTTTTAATTATGTTTGAAAGCCCTGAAAGCTACAAAGTGATCAAAAGCTGTACTTACTTGTTATTTTGCAGTTGAATCCTCGATAAGTTTTAATCCTAGAAGAGTTTTAATCCAATATTTTACTTAATTCAATGTGAACGTAACATCGAGCTACTGATCCTTGCGTCCGCCATATTGAAGTGGTTGAATGAAGGTCGAAGTCAACGCGCATGCGTAAACGATTCATTCTGCGATTGCCAGCTGTTTTCGCACCCCTGCTGCGTTTCCTGGCTAGTATGGCACCCTTCGGTACCATGCCTTCACCTTAGGGGGAATATATTCTCTCGTCTGGAAACCCCTGGTTTTAACAGTGTACTGAAAATTAAATGAACTCTATGAACGTTTAAAGCAATTGATTTTTCACGGCACATGCGCGAAAGATAGCAATTTTTAGCTTTCATAATTTAAAACCTGTCCTAAGTAGATCCTAGTAGTGGTATATAATTTAAGTATTTTATCTTAAGTATTTTAAGTATCTTAAGTATTTTATCCCACTGCTTCGCTCACGCTGATGTAGTTTTTTTTTTCAATCAAATTCAAGTTAATGGTCAACAGAGGCATCAAAGGTCAAATAGTTACCAAAAAATGGCTTGTCCCCAGTTTCGCCGACATTTCAAATTGCCCCCCCCCCCCCCCTTTATCAAAAGGTATGACATTTCAAATTGCCTGTATCAAAAGGTATAATTAAAACTGAAAATCAGGGGGGGGGAGGGGGGTAAATAAAATGTCGGCGAAACTGGGAAGAAACCCAAAAAATCACACAATATAAATCAGGAAAACGTTCAGGAGTTGGTAAAGAAGTTAGTTTGGGAAATTCTCAAAAAATTCCAATTCGAGTGAGCTTCTTACCGGATAAATCGTCCCAAAATAGGGTCAACAGTCACTACAAATCCTGGTTTTAATAATTTCCCTTTAGAGTGAGAACATCAAACCTTTAAAATCCCCATCAGAAGGAAATCAACTGTTTTCTAAATAACGTAAACGGTCCTGATTAAAATACCATAAAGTTAAGAGTAAAAATGTCATTAAAATCAAGGTAAGCACAACAGTTTTTTTAAAGTTCCCATTTAAATGAGGACAAAAGTACAGAAAACGTCTCATTTCGGAAAGAGAGACATTCCCTAAAAACTCTATTAAAATGGTGATATCAGCGTTTTCAAATAGCATCTCCTTCTGAAAATCTCCGTCATGATTTATTCCAAAAATCTTCATCAGTGTACAGGTCCGGTAGCATAAAAAAAAAAAAAAAATAAATAAAAAATTAAAAAAAAGAAAAAAAAAAAGAAAGAACAATATTCTCTATTATCGCCATTAAAGTAGGGGCATTAATCCACTAAATCCTAATTAGCATTAAGGGCGCCCATATGCAAAAATTTAAAGGGGTGGGGGGGGGGCTTCAGATATTTTCCCCATGGTTTAGCAGGATATGTTCCCCATAGAAACCGATTTTAGTACAGACTAGAGTTATTAAAATTGGACATTTTTAATAACTCATTCATTAATTGCTGGAGAGGAAATGTTTTTACATTTTTGCAAAGTACTAAAAGCAAAGAAGTTCTAATTTCAAAAAGTGGGGGGGAGGGGGGGGTGCCCTTGATTAGCATCATTAATCCTTAAAAACACACACAAAAAAAAAGAGAATCAAAAGTTTCATAAAAATTTAAAATAATTCGCCAATGCGCTAACGTAGTCGCCTGGTGAGACTAGAGATAAAAATGGATTGACGGATTAATTTACATTTTAATACTAGTAGTTTTAATGTTGTTTGAGCGTGTTGTTTCTCTAATTTGGCGGATTAATTATCAATACCTTTCACTGTTAAAACTACAGGATGCATTCGGCACCTTTCAGGGGAGAAACGCTTGTTCACCAGCGGCACCCAATACGGAGCCGAAATGGCACCTCTAAATAGGATGAAAAACAGGCACCTTTTAAAAAATAGACAGCCAGAGTGAAAAAAAGGAATTTTCGGTAAGAGAAATGGCACCCCCTTTACTACAGATCCTCCCCCCCCCTTCCCCGTATTGTGCGCGTTTTTGAATACAGTTGTGTATTTACTTATTTATTTATTTATTTTAAAGTTTTGTTTTGATTTATGATATTCTACGTTTTGGACATTTTTCACATTGAATTCGGTACTGGAAATGATTAAAACATGTAATTACAGCATTTGATCATATTTCAGAGTTTTCAACATAGTTAAGAAGTGCTCATTGCTTTAATTCATCTGATTGTGCTCTAACTCAGTGTTTCTCAACCTCTTTTGACCCACGGGCGCGGTAAAAGCAAATGAAAAACTTTGCGGACCGGTGAAATCTTTAAAGTTTTCTTAAAAATTCATAGAAAAAATAATATTAATAATAATAATAACTCTGGTGCCGTTAAAAACATGTAATGTTAAAAATTAATAAAACAATAAATATCTACTCCTTTACTTGGTATCAAAGATCTGTCGCAAATACGTTATAATCTAAAGACGAGTAATTATTTAAATAATGTGAGAAATTATAAATACATTTACTAAAACATGACGCATTCCGAAAATGAAGCATAGCTGTACTTATGAATTATTTTCATGAAGAGCCAAAAATATTCAATGATATTACAGTTACGGAAAAACACAAAAGGGCAATTCCATGGTAAGGTCAACCAGGATGATAAAATTTTCAAAATTAAAATTTCTAAACAAATGAGGTGTCATTTTGAAGGTAAAGAGTTTTATATTTTGGAATGGCCTGTCTAAAATTTGATCACTTCAGTTATAAATAAGTTACAGCAAGTTAAACTAAGGTCAACATCTTGAGTTTTTTCAAACCATATTTGGTGACTCTCGAAGAAATTCTGTTTTTTTTCCAAAAAATACATACTAATTTTATGAATTGAGATGAATAACCATTTAAAGATACAATGTGTTGCTGGTGATGTTGCAAAAATGTGTCAAAATATAATTCATTTTGATTTGTAAAAGAATTCCTCTGGGGTACATTGAGTGTTTTACGTCCGACACCAAAATTCGCAGTTAATTATGCTGCGCCAATAATTTTAAAGTTACATACATGTATTTTTGGGTACAAAGTAAGAATTTCAAACTCTTTGATGTAACCTATTTTCATTTTGTAACAACTGAATATTTTTTATTAAAATCTAGGTGTCGGACGTAAAATTTTTTTACGTCCGACACCATTTATGTCCGACACTGTTACATTCCTTTAAACAACATATGTTTTCAACTGTGTTTCTCCTTTTCTTTTTGTCTTTAATTTCAAAGTCAAAGTGAGACATGCATAAAAAACAAATTAGTGAATTTATTGTATATACATTTAGGGTTGATAGGGGTGGGTAGGATCCCTTTTGCGAAAAGGTGTGTTGAATGAACGTAATACAGTTGATTAAGATCAATGTTGGCAAACTTGAAAAAATTATAAGTGGAAAAAGAAATTGGAAACATTAAATGACTGTGTCTATGTAAAGTTGGCTAATGAAGAACCATTATCAACATTCAACCCATATAAATCTTGATGGTTTTCTTTCAGGTAAGTTTCAAATAACTATTCACCAGCTTCTGTAGTTGAACTATGGATTCCTACTAAGTCATCATAGTTGTCTTGTATTTCACTAATACAAATATTTCATCGGAATTGCTTTTGATTTTCAAATCTTCACTGTTAGGGTGGGGGGAACCACTTACCCCATAGTGTGGGGACCTCTTATAGCAAAATTTTACGGGGTAAGTGGGGCCCCTCCTCTAAAACAGTTTTTAATAATATTTTACTCAAAAATTCTGATTGCAGTATGCACTTTAAGTTAAACTGTACATGAATGTTTAATGATCATGAAAAATAAATGCTAACCGAGAAACACTTCTTTGCAAAATGCTGCTTAAACTCGTCAAAAAATATTTCAGACTTTTTTTTTTTTGGACTAAGTTCTCTGACCTAGAAAAAAAAATTCCACGTAACCCAAATATATACAAAACTAATCACTGTGATGAACCATGACATGTTCAATGTAAAAAAAGTATAAAAACCATATGAATATTTCAGTTTTTGGGGGTGACCCACTTACCCCAGTGTCCCACTTACCCCAGTCAACCCTACTTTTGAATTTACTTGGTAAATTTTGTTTCAGTATATGTAACCTATAATTTACATATTTATAATTGTAATCATTGTTATGTATTTACATTTAAGAGCAATAGTTTACATCCAATATGAACAATTTACGTCCGACACCAAGTTAAAAATATTTTTTAAATAATTTTTTTCCTTATAATATCATTTAAAAACTGTAAAATATGCTTCAATCATAAGTGTACTTTAGAATTATGCTATTTTTGAAATTAAAATGTAAGCCAATTCACAGACTTTTAATAATTTTTAAGTGAACTATCAATTTTACTATTTGTGTGTTTACGTCCGACACCAACTCATTAAATTTTTTAATTTATACTTTAGGGATCTATTTTGAAAAACTAACATGATTTTTTATTCAGTGGGATGTAGTAAGTAACTTGTAAATAAATTTGATCATTTTGGAACAGTTTATATTTGGTAAATGGAATTAAAACTGAGACATTTTTCTTCATTTTTTACGTCCGACACCATGGAATTGCACAAAATCATTTCATAAACATTAATCAAGAGTAACAAAATGAAATGCACATGAAGTTTTTCGACAGTAAAAAAAAAAAAAAGAAAAAGAAATTTCTAACGCTATCCAGACATTAACCGCTAACAGGAAATGATTCTAACACTTGAAGGAAAGAGCAAAAAAAAAAAAAAAAGAGCTACACTGAGAGAGATTTTTTTTTCACTAGCTTTTCTGTTATAATTTACGAAGCACAAGAATCATTTTAATTAAGGTTCTCACTTGTTGATTATTGATAACCTTATTGCCGGTGGTTTTTTTTTTTTTTTTTTTTTTGGTGATTAATAAAAGCTGCTTATCAAGTACTCAAGAAAATAATGAGAGATATTTTTAGTAGCGATTTGAATGATGGAAATTTCACAATAGTAACGGTAAACTGAAACTAAAAGACAGTACAGTCGGATCCCGACTTACGCGAGGGATGCGTTCCAAGACCTCTCGCGTAAGTCGAAATTTCGCGTTGTGGAACAACGTATGTTTAGAAATTTTTTATAAGCATAGTCAATTATTTCAGACATGTGTTAACACTCCTCAAATTGTTTCAAACCGTTTCTTAACTATATATTACTGTATCTTTTATAAAGAACTGATTTTTTACTGAATTTTAGAAAAAGCGTTACTACTTAACGTAAACTACTGTTATGAAGCACAAAAACAATGATCAATGAGATACATGAATTAAAACAGTAGGGTATTTACATTAAGTACATTACTGCATTAATAGCACTGAACAGTAGATATCGTAAACTTAACTATAATTTTTTAAATGGATGAAGATGATGGTTTATGCAACAACCCTATTTCTGGATTGTTTAAGCCATTATGAAAGAGCAGCTTCCATTTTCATTATGTTTGTATTTTGTTCAGACACTACCCTACGAGCTTCAGTATTAAAACTAAGTTCTGAACTTTAACGGATTTCCTTTTCTTGAATTTTAATTGTGCGTATCGAAGATAAATACATACCTAATTGTCGTGCTACCTTTAAAGCACTTTATAATTGTTCAAGCATATCCATAATCTTTACCTTTTCTTGCATTGTCAAAAACTTTCTCTTTTTCTTTCCACTTTCGCCAACTTTAGATGAAAGAGCTCGTTTGGGAGCCCTTCTGTTTTATTAACGTTCATATGTAGAATGAAGAAAAAAAAAAAAAAAAACCGCTAAGAATCGGAGCGGTTATGTGTATAAACTAAAGCAAAGTGTTGTTTAGACTAAATACAGTGTATAAACTTCCTCTTTAAGTGATGCTAAAGGGATGAAAGTCCATTCACGAAACCGATATTTAGTATCAACGAAGCCCAATCTAACGCTCCGCCGCTCCTTTCTAGAAAATTTCAAGATGCAGGCGAGCAATTTGCGTCAGCAATAAAAAATTCATTACTAATGAAAACTCGCGTTATGGCCATTTCGCGTAAGTCGGATCGCGTTGTAGCGGGATCCGACTGTAACGGTAACTGAAAAGCAATAAATGCACTTTTAAACACTTTAACTATGTTTGAAAGCCCTAAAAGCTACAAAGTGATCAAAAGCTGTACTTACTTGTAATTTCGGATAATTAATCCTAGAAAAGTTGTGTTTTAATCCAATAGTGTACTTCATTCAATGTGAAAGACACATAAACGCAATCATCATTTGTCCGCCATATTGAGGTGGTTGAATGTATGTCTTATGCAAAAGCGCATTGGCAATGAGTCTTTCTGCGATTTCATGCTGTTTCGGCTCCTCTGCTCTATTACCTGGCCCGTATTTCACCTTCAGGTACCATGCTTTCACCTTATAGGGAATATATTCACTCGTCTGGAACCCCTAGTTATAACAATGTATACATAGTATTTAATGATCTTTTTACCAAAATTTATTTGGCGAAATTTTTGCATTTTAATGCAACTTTTGTAATGGCTGTAGCTCCAAGATTTTTAGACACTTGTTTGTAAAACTGTGTGTTACTAATTTTCATCGAAGAGATAGTTTTGCCAAATACTGAGATACTTCTGGTGATCATAAAATGATGCTACTTGAAATGTTTCGAAAATAAGTAATAAAATTTGTTAGTTGTTTGAAAGTGTGCGCAAATTTGTGCTGTTTATGGATTTGCTTAATTTAGTTGGCGGATTATTTTACATGTTAACAAATGATTTAAAGCTAGAAATATTAAAGAAATGACGGTATTTTGGTTACATATTGAAAACTAAGAAACAGTATTGCGTAGTCTTTTGCTTAAAAAACCGCGGCAATTGAAAAAATTGCCAAATGCCTCAGCTATTGAAATGATTCCGCAAAAAAAAAAAAAAAAAGTTCGGCGAGATTCCTGCTGGTCGATCAAATACCCAGTCAACACAAATAACCCCCCCTTCCCCCAATAATTGCCTCAAAGTTGGGTTAAACTGGAAAATAATCAGCCAAATCCATGTATTATTTGCCAATCTTGTGCAAAAATCATACTTTAAGATTTGACTTGAGAACAGCCTTTAACAGTCAGACGAACAGCAAAAATAGTCAACAATACAACAATAGTCGCTATCGACAGGGAGTTGAGATGATATACTAAATACTGTATTGAGTTGAGGAAAGCTTTCGAACATGGAACTAAAAAGCTCATCACTCGTTTTTTATTCCACTTAGAAATTTCGAACAGGTGCCATCTTCAGCAGAAAAATCAGAGCTTTCGATGGACACATAATGTTAATATGTGCAAGTATTTTTTCATCCCCATATTAGAGAATTTATACGAAAATTGTGTTTTATCGCCCCCTCCCCCCGCATGGGGATTTTGCTTCCATAACGGGACGAAAACTACCCTATGTGTTATTCTGATGCATAAGCTATATCAAGTTTCATCAAAATCCATTCTGTAGTTTTTGTGTGAAACAGTAACAAACATCCATCCATCCATACATCCATACAAACTTTCGCACACACACACACACATATGTAATAGTAATAAGATACTTAAAAATTGAAGCGTATGTACCTTATGTATGTAACTATGTACGTATGTCCAAGTTATTTCTCCCGAACGACAGTGAACTGACCATCGAACCAGGTATCGATGGATTCGTAATCTTCCCATCTTTATGTTTGGCTATTTAACATAATCCTCCGATAATAATTAGTGGAGATATCAATTAAAAACTATTAATTATATGACACTTAGATTTCGACATAAAATCCCTATTTTTTTGAAGGCTTTCCTCCATTCAAATTATTATTCAGTGCTTCGTCTCAACTTTCCGTAACAATACTTTTGTTACAATTTGTAGCGTGAAGAAAATCATAAAATGAAAGATCTGTTATCATTTTTTTTTCTCGAACATGAATAAATAAAATTTTGGTTTTTGTTTTTAGGCTTTTCCTGCAATCGGGGGATTTAAAATGTTTTCTTTTTAGACATTTTTCTGCAATCTGCCGCAAAATTTTACTGATTTTTTTTTTTTCTGTTCAAGCCAGATTGTTGAACACGTATCATTGGACATAACTTTTATTTTCGAGGCAGACCGTGCAAAGCCGGGCGATGTAGCTAGTACAAATACTATTTTTTGCTATTGAACACCACTTCAGCTGAAAAGAAAAATTAAAAAACCTTTAACATCAGTCATAAGTGCAGCAATCTTTATGAAAATTCATCACAGCCAAGACGAATATTATTCAGCATGAACAGGAATTCTTTTTTGAATTCAGTTCGAGCTTAGTATTGATTGGTTAAATAAAACAGAAAGAGTTGGAGCTTCGTATATGCATTTCCGTTCTGAGTAAAAAAATCGATTATACTTCAATTTTCTATTCCCACGAGTAATATTTGCTCTTCCACCACATCATAATTCTTTTGGCTCGGTTTCTTTTGAGCTTTTCTCATTATTTCAGATGAAAAATAAGCTTTGAGAGATTTTACTTTGAAAAAGAGAATGGAAAGTCGTTCCATTTTGTGTTGTCCTTCCCCTTGAGAGAAATTCGCCGACTAAACTATACATGCAAGGGCGCCCATAAGCAAAATTGTAAGGGGTGGGGGGGGGGGGGCTCACATATTTTCCTCAATGGTTCAGCAGGATATTTTCCCCAAGGAAACTGATTTCAATGCAGATTAGAGTTATTAAAATTTGACATTTTCAATAACGTATTCATTCACGGCTGGAGAAGAAATGTTTTTGCATTTTTGCAAAGAACAAGAAGTTCCGTCTAGAACTATACGAGCCTACTTTCCCGTATACCCATACTACTTTCTAGTACGTGATCAATATTCTCAAAAATAGCTAAAATCGCAAATTGTTTCAAACATATTTTTGCTAATTTCTAGGAATAAAGTATTCCTCACGCATCTAAAAAAATTAGATGCGTAAAAAAAAAGCAGCACCTTTTAAACAAAGCAGCTAATACACTTTTTCCCTTAAAAAATTCTTTAACAGCTTTCAAAACGAAAAAATAATAATTAAAATTAATAAGCTTATTAAAATAAATACATCATATTAAAAAAAATCGTTTCTTTTTTCCCCTGTTGCCAAAAATAATTTTTTAAATGAATTAATGCACTTACCAAAATAAATAAAAACAATAAAATGTCAACTCAAAGAATAACTTTTCATTGTCCAAAAAAAAAAAAAAAAATCGTCTGCGCAAATCGTTATGTAGAAACATAAATGACTTCGAGTTTATTCGCCGAAAACTGAATACCTAAATTAAAACTTTAGCGTGAAAATAAAAAACAAATCATATCAACAATAATTATTTCACAGTTAAAACCATAGCTGCGGAGTCGGAGTAGATCTCATTTCGGGATAAAGGAGTTGGAGACGAATATCCAAGAATCGGTGTCAGTCTTGCCAAAGCTACGAAGTCGGAGTCCGATTAATTGTCGGGCACAGGAGTCGGAGTCGGAGTCAGGTGCCTCTAAATTCTCGGAGTCGGAGTCTGGAGTTTGGCGTCAAGAGCTATTTCCAACAAAATTTGTTTGAAATAAATCCGCCTTCAAGTACGGAATCTTCTACATTGACTTTCAGTTTCCACGTAGGCGCTAATGTTAAGTTTTTTTGAACTGTTCAAAATTGAACAAAAAATAGTTCAAATCAAAAAGTGAAATATGGGAATGAAGTGTTCTCGTCGAGATCTTTCGAACAAAAAAAAGTTTGTTCGAATCGGACTATTCATTCAAAAGTTATTGGGGGGGGGGGGGGGACAGACCGACAGACCGACGGACCGACAGACATTTTTCCCCATCTCAATACCCTACTTTCCAATTTTTAATTTTTCGATATTTATTTAATTATTTTATTTATTTTTGATTTTTTTTTTTTTTTTTTTTTTTTTCGCGACATTTTTAAGATGCATTAAGCCTTCTTTCGTGCCTTTTTCTCCTTTTTCTGACTTTTACTGGGAAAGTAGGCTAAAAAAGTACTAAAAGCAAGGAAGTTCTAAATTCTAAGGGGGTAGGGATTGAGCCCCCACTTGCCCCCCCCCCCCCCCTCATATGGGCGCCTTTGTATTCATGTAATTTGTAAAAATAAATAATTAGTAGGGTAACGGCATCAATAACAGACATGCTTAAGGGCCTCGCTCTCAGGTTAACTCAATTTTCTGAGCCTTTTAATGTATTTAGACTTTTAAAACTATTTTTTTCTCATGCAACAACATCACATCAGAAACAGCATGTTTGGCTGTTTCTGGACTGTTTGAATTAGTTAACTCTATTTTTATTTGCTCAATTTCGAAAAACGGTCCGACCTCCAGTAACAGACACCGATAAATCTGATGATACCAAGTAACAGGTAGGATGAGGAATGATTGAGAGTAATGGACAAAATTCCCTTCTTCTCTTCAAAATGTGCGAAAGTTTTTTCATTTCAGAATTAAAGTATTATTTAAAGCAAATGAACATGAAACCGGCAGACCTCGTGGTGGCTGCTCATAACCTTCGATCTCTGCCTTGTAAATACCAAATGGCTCATGAAATTCACTCTGATAACACTAGACGGTTGCACCGTATTTACGGGTCGCAGCAACATCAGTTTTACCCGCCTCAAATTCTTATTACAGTGGCCGCCGCTTGTATGAATTACGTTTGTTCTAAACAATTTTATTCCAAAAAGCGGCTGATTCAATAAAGCGGCAAATTCAGCAAAGCTGGATTTTGTTCTGTTTTTGACGATTTGATTCATTAAAGCGGTTGATTCAATTAACCACGGATTCCTTTAACCGGTGTCCACTGTAGTTAAATCCAAACTTACGATTGTCTGTTACTGGACCCTTGTCTGTTACTGGTGCCGTTACCCTGTAGAACTTCTTTTATATGATGCAATTGAGAGTGACCGCTTTCGAGAAGTCGAAATTTTTTGGAGTGCTTAAAATTTTTCGATTGCGTATAATTGTTCTACATTATATTTATTGCAAAAGTTTTTTTTTTTTATTGAATTCATTTATTTTTAAATTAGCGACGTTAATGTTTAATCACACACAAAGTAGCGTTTTTAGTTCTTCATGTTGATCTCTTATCTTAAAGTTGTTAAATGCTCCATTGTATACCAGGGAAGCATTAGGAAGTGTATAGTGTGTGCTGTTTAGTCCTGAACAGTATCTTACTCCCGCACCCATATTATAAAGGAAAAGATATAAAGAGGGGGGGGGGGTATTTTTGAGCAAGTTACACTTTTGTGTGACAGATACTGAAAGTATTTCCAACTAGCCCTAAAATTAGAAGATAAAAAAACATTTTAGTTCCATACACAATCAGCTACGAATCACCGTCACGGTAGATATCACCGCCAAGACTAGTCTCCCTTCTATTTCTTTTATCTAGTTCACTCTCACTTCAGTGCTATCCATAAAACTCAAGAAATTCCATACTTCTTTCAAACTTTTTTCAATCAAATCTTATGGAAATACGGTCTTATGCAGCGCACATGGGAGTATTTGGCTAACAAAACCGGACAAAAAATAAAATCCGTAAGTTTGACAAAAATTATTTAAAACCTCCTTTCCTTGAAGTCTGATAACTGTTCTATCGAAGAGCAACAATAAAAATCTCAGTTTATACTTTCCCATTTGTGTACGCGAGTCGGGGTTTAGACATTGTTAGAACCGCTCGTTTCTTTCTCGACGTTTTTTGTTTTAAGTCTTCGGTTTTCTTGTTATTGAATTTAAATGTGATGCTATTTAGTGAAACAAACGTAATAATATGGAAAACGAAGCTATGTTGCTGAATTTAAAATCCTGCTGATTTTCTTTAACATTTGTCATTTTCTTACTGTATGAAAGTAAGTCAAAATTGGGTGCTTTTTTTTATCTAAAATTTTTAGATATAAGGGTTTTGGTTTAGTTTACTGGTCGAGTAGGGTTTACTTTTTTCATGCGCATAAAGTTTAGACTGTCTGCTATGATATTCTGTGAAAACATCTTCCGTCCATTTCCGCCATTTGGATTTTTAGGAGCTTAAGTTAGTGAGTAAAAAAGGCATAATTATTTCAAGTTCGAAGTTTTTCTTATTATTTTGTAGATTCTTCTGAAGCTGTTAAATCTTTTACCAGAATAGAATTATATGATATCTTGAAAGAATTCCAAGCCATGATAGTGCATAAAAAGTTAACATTGCCAGAGGAAAAACTAGAGGAGTTAGGGAAATACGCATTTGCATATCATATTGAGTCGCGTTTATTTATTTTTAAGTATATTTTGAAACCGAGTTCAAGTGTAGAGGGGAATCTGAATGGTATGAAGATGAAGTTTTTTGAAGGAAAAAAAAAAAACAATGGCTAAGGTTTTCTATTACTGTTCGAAAAAATCTACACTAATAATAGAGATGCCATCAAAGTTCTTTCAAGAGCTAAATTGTAAAACTAAAGAACTATAAGATCAGGTACCTGTTGAAGAGATAACAAGTGCAGTTGGTATAAATCAGTGCACTACAGAAAACAGTGACAAATCCAAAATAATAAAGGAACTAAAATTCCTTACTAACCGAAACAACTAACTTCGAAAAAAAAAATATTTCCCTTAATAATCTAACTGTTACTGTAAAAGAGACACATCAAGAGACTCTCGCAATCTTTGTAGACAGACTTCAATAGAAGGCTGTGGGAAGTAATTAAAATGATAACAAAGACATTTATACCTTGATGTTCTATTGAAATAAATGTTCAGAAGGAATGGGTTGCGACTGTATAAATATGATATAGGTTGTCGAAACGTCTTCAGAGTAAATAAAAAGCAAAATAACGGTACTGGTATAAAAATAGGTTTATGATGTATTGCTGCGTTTCCCGGCTTTGCCCGGTCTATTTTAAAAACAAAAATTGTGTCAAGTGACGTATATTCAACAATCAGGCATAAATAAAAGGAAAAAAAATCATCATGCAAAATTTCAACTCCAAACAATGACGACTGATATTAAAATACTTTTAAGAAATTAAAATAAAATGAGAAAGACGGATTTAAAAAGCGTAACTATGGAAACACAAAATAAAATAAGTTTCGGAGTTGAAAATGAGAAAGATAGAAACAATGGATTCAAAAAGCGTTACCGTGGAAACGCAAAATAAAATGGTTAAAAACTTGAATAGAGAACAGATTTTTGAACTTCATTTCATTCGCTTGTAACTTTTTCTAATGGAGATAGAGGGTTAAACTTCCGACCTTAGGTCGAGTTAGATCTGGAGTAAAAAAGGTAGCTTTTTTCAATGGTGTCAAAAAGAAAACTGTAGGACAATTCCTTCACTTTTTATTGATAAATTTAATGAAGAAAGTAGTGCCTAAATTTCAGCTAAGCCTGAACAAATTCGAGCTAAAAACGTAAATAACTCCCGTCGCAATTAAGTTAGAGCGTTGGAATAAATTGCGTAGAACGCGGAAAATTCTTCCCTTTCCAACGATATATAATATTACTAACTGCGAGTAATTTTTCACCCCCATATTCGGGAATTTATGTGAAAATTGGGCCTAAATTGGAATAAAAAAAAGAACTATTCATCGAATTGTTTTCGAACTGGTCTGCAAACCTTCTCAGGACTTAAAGGAACAAATTGTGAAAATTTCAGCGAAATCGGCCGGGTAGTTCTCGAGTTTTGCGAGTTCAAACAGACACTTTTTGGACACTTCATTACTTTCTTCTATATCTAATATAGAAGAAAGTATTGGATTCGTGCAAATTTTCGAATTTCGAATTTTGACGGATTCGAACGCTTTGAGGTGTGCTGAGTCCATTTCGACTATTTTTGGAAAATGTCTGTCTGTCTGTGTGTATGTGTGTATGTGTGTGTGTATGTGTGTATGTGTGTCACGTCTGTGTGTGACCAGTTTTTTGTGGCCGCTCTACAGCAAAAACTATCGCATGAAATCGAACGAAATTTGGTAAACATATGTGCCCCTATGTGAACTTGTGCCCATTGGTTTTTGGCGTGAATTCCTCCAAGGGGGGTGGAGCAATGGGACGTTTTTTGAGTTTTGCGAGACTGCTATTCCCCAGGAAGTAACTGGCGGAATCAGACAAAATTTGGTCCATATGTTGTCCCTAACAGGTACAGATTCTGATTCAATTTTGGTGTCAATAGCTCAAACGGGGGTTGAGCTATAGAACGTTTTTTGCCGTCAATTGTGACTGCTGTATCTCAATAAATAATGAACGTAATCAAACAAAAATTTATCGACAAGTAGCCCTTAGAGGGTATAATAAATGATTCCATTTTGGTGTCAACAGCTGAAAAGGGGGTGGTGCAATCGAACGTTCTTTTTTTCCATTGTGAGTGCCATATCTCAAGAAGTAATGCTACGTTCTGGATGAAATTTGGAATAAATATGAATCCTTATGTAAACAGGCGTTGGTTTAATTTTGGCGCCAATCGCTCCATGGGGGGCTGATTTTTTTTTTATTTGTGTGAATAAAAATAGCTTTTTAATTGCAACAATAAGAAAGATAAATCGTAACAGACTGTCGTCTGCGTTCCGCTCGTGCTTTTAATTGCATGGAAATGATCCGAAATTTTATCTCAATGATTTAAAATTTTTAACTGTTGCCATCCTGATTTTGTTAACAGATAAATGTTGGTAATTATTTTAAGCAAGGCTTTTAAAATAATTTTCAATTTTCATTCTTTGCTTTGCTTTTGAGATAAATCAGGAATTGGGATGGTCATCAAGTTTTGGCATGTGTAATTTTGTTTTCGTTGGGAATATTGCTTCCTCGTTAAGCATGGGAAAGGATCAGAATTATAAGAAAGATATAGAAGAAAGTTTCGTGATTGCCACAACATACTAGTTTTATACTATGTAGAGATTCTAGTAGATACAGTATACCTAAACAAAAAATTAAGAACATTACCGAAAACGATGCAACTATCGAAAAGAGCTCACTTGTTCTTTCATGATTAGCTGTAATTATTGGTGGTTATGGGAACAAAATACACTATTCCTTTCTCTGTTAGATTTCGCCGACCCATACGAGCATGATCATTATCATATGCCTAAAAGTATATATTTTTGATGCATGGTTCTGAAGTTACTTCTCGAGCAATCCAACCAATGGTTCAGTTTTCAGAGACAGCAGCTATAACCTGCAATAAACCCTCGCAGCTTCATCGATTATTTTTTTACAATAATTTTCAGAAGTGAATTGTAATGGAAGCATACTACACAGGCACTTACGAAATTCTAACCCCTTCTTAAGAAGTGGTACAGTAGACCCTGGCATATCCGAAAAACAAAGTCTTTTTCCTAACGAAGCAGAAAACATGATGAACGCAAGCACGCAGTAATAAATCCTAGATGAACAATCATTTAATTGCAAAAAGTGAATAACGATAACTATTTTCTAAGAAATTTTTTTTAAAGCCTTCTAATAAACACCTTATTGTGATCGGGTAGCATAATTCAATGCATTGTATGACAAAAATAAAACAAAACAAAACAAAAAAAAACTCATCTAATTATTTTGTCCGGTTTTTCGATGCAAATACTTGCAGCGATGGGAAATTTCAAACTTGCGAAGTTAGAGCAGCGCCGGATCTTCGAATTTTCCAAGCCGGAGCAAAAACTTGAAACTGTATCCCATACCTATCCTTCTTCCAGTTTTTATATGGAGTTTTAATGAAAAAAAAAACTCTGAAATAGGGCGAATTTGCTTCCCGCAGAAACAAGGGATCCAGCCCCCTTGGATCCAGCACTGAAGAGGAGTAATAACAGTAATTTTTTACCAAACTAACGAGTAATCGGAAGAAATAATATAGGAACAATATGGGAAGAGTTCTCGTCCAATACCTAATTTAAAATCTTATTCCGTAATAAAAGAAAAAAGTGAGTGGTTTCGGGATTATATACTAACTCACTTCCCTTATATAAAATGCAGACAACGTGCTTATATCTGATGTCACGTCTGGTTCATTAGTTAAATGGCTGCTTATGCTTTCATCCTGAATGTTATCTTCTTTTCATATTTTCTTAAATGCACTAAAAGAAAAGATCACCATGTGTTTTCAACACAATAAAAACATTGTATTTCTTTAATGAACAATATTTTTTCTGAGAGTGTATTTCTCCTAGAATTGATTGATATAAACCTAAAGTCTTTCCGTTAATACTTAAATTTTCTCCTCAAAGCCTATATGAAAAACCTAGCAACTACCGTGGGGTTACAAATGAAATACACTCAGTCGAAGGACATGTATGTCATTCGGTATTTCCCCTGTAAACATTGCCACTATAGAGAATTTAACGTGATTACCATTCTACTTTAAAAGAAAAAAAATAAGAGATTGGGTTTCACCTAGGCCCATCATTTCAAATTTCTCTAGTGTATACTCAACACAACTTTTTTCGGAAAACAACAAAAACTACCCCCACTCAAATGTAAAAACATTCATTTTTCAAAGTCAGAGGGGGGGGGGGAGGCTGTTAATCCCCCTAAATGACGAGCATGGTTTACCCAGTGGGGGGAACGTCTCACTTTTGTGGGCCAAAAAAAGCTAAAAATCTAAAAACCGATGATTTGTGTTTCACTTGTAACTCTACTAAACAGCTCCTTGAGTTCAAAAAGTAATTAACTCCTTCTGACCCCGTGTGGAATCCCTGAAATCAGTAATCTTTGAGCAAAACTCACAATATTCTATTGAGATCAAGTTTTTACTTTGAACCACATTTCTCTAATAAGAAATAAATAAATACTTCGATTTAACGATACTCGATTTACCGATTTCCTTAATTTAATGATACATTTCAGTGGGCCGGATTGAATTGCATTGAATATAATGCTTCTCGATTTAACGATATCCTTGACTGAACGATAACTTTTTCCAGTCCCTGGACAATCGTTAAATCGGGGTTTTCTGTACCTTTGTGTTGCGAAGAAACAGAATGAAAAACAATGTTATTCTTGAGGATTACTTGACGTTCTCGAGTTCATATTTTTCTGCCTTGAAAAAGCAGAGGTACCCCCTCCCTATGAGCAAGGGCGCAGCCCCCTGAATATGGCAACCCCCCCCCAAATCAAGCACCCCCCAAAAAGTTAAAAATACCCCTTAAATACTCCCTAAAAATTACAATTGCGCAGTCTGCGCCATGACCCCTCCCCCCTAGGTGAGCACCCCCCGGAAAAGGGATTCATTGAAGTGCCGAAACATGCTTCTGTAATGTATTGGAAATTTGTGCACTTGCAACGTTGATTTTCTTATTAACATATTCCTTTAGTCTCATTTGAAAAGAGGTAAAAGAACAAAAAGGAATCATAAACAACTTTTTCTTGTAAACCGAAATACGGTTCAGAATCAGAAAGAGGGAAAAAATGCTAAGTTCCTCTTCTGTCCTTGTAAAGACTCAGAAATTCAAATTCCTTCATTATATATGTTTTTTTACTTTTCTTTTACTACATGCTCTTTCTTATCTGTGTCAAAAAAAACGAAAACCATTAGCATTTCATTGTCGCACTTGTTTTTAGATTGAATAGTTCCTCCTCGCTAAAAAAAGATTTCCTTATTCGCTGTTTTTCAATGACAACGAGTGATGAGAATTGCAAATTAATTATTCTCTATTTTTCCTCTTAAGATTCATTTTTGTTTCCAATTTTTTGAACGCAATCTTTTGTCACGAAACTTCTTTGTTTCGTCACATGATACCCATTAATACCTGTACAAAAGCTCTTACCTTATCCTTGAAAACTATTCGCGCTTTCTTTCAATGTCATCGAACCGTTTTCTTACTATTGATTTGATAGCGCGCGGCTGTATTTTTAATGGCGATGAGTTATTACCTTCAAACTTATTGCGACATCTCCATTTGAACAGTGCAAATGTTTCGAACATGATCTATCGAGCTGAATCATTCACTACTATCTTGAAATATTTAAATAGGGCTGAATCATAGGAAAATATTTCAAAATGCTTTGTTTTTAACGGTAAAATTGTGATTTGACCTTGGTCTACCAAAGTATTGGGCAATTTCGTTCCAACTTTTTTTATGCTTCTGATAGTGGTAGACATAATCGAGAGGTTTCCGCAATCGAATGATCGAATGCATTACAATAATTCTGGTATACGCAGGGGCGTGGAGGGGGGAGGGATACCTGTTGGCCCGTCCCGGAGCCTGAAGGGGACCCAATACTTTGAAAACTAGGCGTGAAAATAAGGGTAAATAATTGGAGGGAGCCCGAAAAAGTTACTTGTGACGGGCCCCGAAATTTCTGTGCACGCCCCTGGTTATACGAGTAATCAGTGTTCGAGTAAACCGCTCAAATAGTTTCATATTCGAATTGACTTCTCGAAAAGAAAAAAAAAACAACCAATGAACATATCTCCATAAATAGTTCATACTTTCTCAATGTTAACTCAATGTTTCTCACACTTTTAAACAATTCGTTTGCATCCAAATCTTACTGATGGCAAATTATTTGTATGATGAAAAAGAGAAACAGTTGCACCTTGGTTGTAGTGTACATTGAAGAAAATGTATTAGACTTTGAGGGGTGAAGCTATTCAAGGAATATGCCGGAATAAGACAAAATTTAAAAAAATAAATGTATTTTGAACGGCACAATACTCCAATCAAGAATGGAGTTGGAAATCAATGTTTAGGTGGCCGATCGACCTTTTATTTTCAAACTTTCCACACTCTTATGCTGCATAACACTGACCTACGCTTGCCCTCCCCCCCCCCCGCCTCGCTCCCTTTGTTCACTATGGAAAAAAAAGCTTGGTTAAAAAAGTGCAAAGGTTGAATACATTCAGAGCAATATCAATTGTCTGAGGTCCAAGAGTTCTTCGGTGACGGTCCGGCCACTGCCTTCCATTCAGATGACCGGGGTTCGATTCCGGCATCGAAAACACCTGTCATTTTTCCCGCACTGCATGCTAATCCTAAGATTTCACGCTAAAAAGTAGGGAGTTTTTAGAGAAAAGTGTGGTACAGCTCAGGATTGTTGACGCTGGGCCTTGGACAGGTACACTTTAAAACTGGTTGAAAACAGGAGAAGCATGGGTTGCTATAATCAAGCGTTGGCAATACAAGTTATTTGCAATAACGTGAATATTCAAATATGCCTGATTTTCTCGTTACATCCGGGTTACGATAAATCAGGGCTCGTCATAAGTCGGCTCAACTGTATTTTTACTAAACAACACGGACGAAATGAAAATAAAAATCATTCTACAGAAATGCATACAAAGAAATCGATAAAAAATTTCGAGCCTTTTCCAATTGAATCTCATATTGTGGAGTACAGTAGACCCTCGTTTTACGCGGGAGTTATGTTCCACGGAAATGCCACGTGAATCATAACCGCGTAAATGGTAGCTTTAATAGTAGCGTTAAAATAGGGGTTAGAAAAAAATACTTCATTCTAGTGACAACTAGTTAATAGTAAAGAAAACACACTCTGTCATGCAGGGACTTATCAGCAAATGATCGAACTAAAGAATGAAGGGGAACAGGATTAATTGAGGTCATCCTTTGAATAAAGGTACAATTAGTTGACTTGACAGCTGAAAAGCAAACTCATAGTCCAGCAACATGACAAACTGTAAACAGTACAGTACAACAAAAGAAAACAAGCTAACTCATTTCCATACATGTAACTCTCTTATCGCACATTGGCTCAACAGGTGCTCTTCTTGCTTTAGAGGTCTTTTGTGCAGGAATTGTAAGTGAAGATGAATTAATTTTTCTGTCATAGTCACTTCTTTCTTTCTTTTTTTTTTCGTTCTTTCGAAATAAATTTCGAGTCATCTTTAAAAAACCTTCGAGTTAAAGGAAGTTAACTTCGAGATATTGAGAATAATTAGCATGAAATTAAAGACAAAGGGGTCGGGACTCAATAAAAACTTCGAGTTATAGTAATATTCAAGTTATAGGATCTCGAGATATCGCGAATTGATTGTATTAGTTAGGGAACCTAGAGCCCGTATAAAAAGTTAAATTTTGCATTTTTTGACTCATTTTTATTTTTGCTTCAAACTTTCAATTTATTAACTCCGCATTTGATTTTGAACATTTTTGCGATTGGAAGTATTCATCTAGGACTAACGGTTGCGAAAATATAAAGGTCTTGCAGGTTAAACGGAACACCCTGTATAATAAGTTTAATGTGTACTTATATCGATACATATGCACAACATGCAGAAAGAACACATAAATTTATTTCGTGTTTCTAAAAAGCAGCTGGTTATGATAGTCTTTTGCAGTCGTTAAGAATTTTTTCTCTAGTTCTTTGCAGAGCATTAACGCTTTCATGGGCACGTGTGTTACTTCTTATAGCGAGATCTTTCATTATAACTAAACAGAAATATCATTTGCCATTATCAATGAATGGCTCTAAGTTTTCAATGTGTACGTTCTTTGGTTCTGTGTCATCGATGTCGGTATCCTCGTCGGTTTATCCTTCCTTTGTCACACTTAAAAGCACTTCTTCCAGTGAGTTCTGACACTTTGTGAGTTTAATAACTTTGATTCCAGAGCTCTTTCCAGAAGTAATCTCATAAAATGTCTTCAGTGGCCCAAGCTCTATTATTATTAGCACGCCGAAATGCAGTTTATTACGTGTAATCTGCTATCTCAGGAGTTTGGATTTTGAAAGAGAGGAAAATTTTATCTGTCTGCATTGCCGCATCCACGTAAAATCAAAACTCATCCGCGTGGAATAAAACAAATGTGTCAATCTTAAACTGCATATAATCAAAACAAAACCCCGTAAAATAAACTTGCATTAAACGAGGGTCTACTGTACAGTAAACTCCCGATTATCCGCGGAATTGGGTGGCACAAGTGCCGCGGATAATAAAAACCGCGGATAACCGCAAAAGGACTAAAATGGGGGACAAATCAGGTAAAAATTGTCCTATCTCAAATTCTTGTCTGTATTGATGCATAACACTTTCTGCAAACAGTGAAAATATATATAGAGTACAGTACAAATGTTTTGTATTTTTGCACAACCGAACTTAACATCAATAACAAACAAGTGTATGTACGATGAAGAACTCACAAAAATAAAAATAATAATAATAATAAAATTAAAACAAATCAATCAATCAAGCAAAAACAACTGAGTGTAAATTTACAATTTTTCAAAAAAAAAAAAAAAAAAGAAAAGAAAAAACAGCCACTGGTATTAGCTTTTTACTGCGAAAATACATGTTCGTGATTGTTGATTGATTCGCGGATAGTCCGCCCCGCGGATAAACCGCTCGCGGATAATCGGGAGTCTACTGTATAATGTAGACTGTAGACTAATTTTAAAGAATCTTCATTTAGCTAATCTGTCTAGCAAGATAGCTAATAATTGTTCTCTGTTGTTTTTAGACCAGGAAATGCTGCTTGAAACAAGATGGTCCCTAACAACTTACTCAGCTCATTTCGCTATCGTTTACTTGATCGGGAAGGTAAGGGAATATTTGTCTCTCAATATTATAAACTCTTGTACTCTTGTATCCTCTAAATCAGTGGTTCTCAACCTTTTTACTACTGAGAAATGATACAGATTATTTTTCCTTGTAATGTTCACGGACCACATGAAAATTTCTCGCGGATCCTCGGGTTGAGAAACACTGCTGTCAATAATGCTTTTTATGAGCTGGCTGGTGTAAAGCCCTAGATCGTAGCTTAAGTAGCGACACGTCCGCCATCTTGGGGCTAAACGATGCTTTCCTCTATGTCTATTACGGTGTAGTAGCGTGTTTTGTTTCTTGAATAGGGTGTTTCTTGATTGTAAATTAACATGAAGTTACTAAGAAACCACATTTAAGAAGCAAAACACGCTTCTTCACCATAGCAGACATAGCAGAAAGCATCGTTTAGCCCCAAGATGGCGGACGTGTCACTACTTAAGCTACGATTCAGGGCTTTAGGATGGTGGCGTGATGGAAATACATTGGCCTTCTATGCCTTGGACCTGGGTTCTGGCCTGAGGTGGCCAGTCGATGGATTTTCGAGATGCAGAAAATCATCAGTGCCCATGTCGCATGATTATATGTAAAAGATCCCTTGGGTATTATTTTGGCTTTGAATTCCTTCGGCAAAATTAAAAATTCCTAGTGCAGTTTCGCATCGAAGAGAGCCTAGATGCCTCCCATGTGGTGAAAACTGGGCGTCAAAACTACTTGTGTCATGCATCAGTGCCTTGATGGTGGCACAGGAAAGACTGATGCCTTGTTGTGGAGCGCATCAGGTCGGGTAAAGGCTAAATGACCTCAAACACACCCCTATTGGAAACGAAAGAAAAAAAATTAATAATGCTTTTTACGAGTTCTGCCACAAGAATTACTATTCGGTTAAATTACCTCCAATCTTTGTTTTCATTGTTGTTAATCTTTTGTTTTTATCATCGAAAACCCTAGTGAATCCTAAATAGAGAATAGGAATATCTTTTTCTAGATAATGTTAAAACTACTTTAAGCAAAGTGAGCCATTTGTTTTAGGATTTTTACTCCTAACTTGATGACTTTATTTTTTTCTGTTTTCAATGCATTTTCGATTTACAAAAACTTGGTAATTTACGTTAAATTTTGTGTTTTAGTTGTAGTGCTGCAGATATAAATATTTCAAATACACTTAACATAAAAAAAAATGTATCAGCTTCATCACAGTTTTTCTTGAAAACAACTACCGAATTCAAGGTAATGCTTAAGTCCTTTAGAACAAGGGACGCAGTTCATAAAGTTAAGTTTATATTGAATATGTGCTCCTGCCACTTCAATTATTGGATATTTCTGTGAAATGTTGGTGCGAAAAACATATTTGTTTTCCAAAGTGATCATCTGACGAAAATTGGAAAAAAAATCCTAACATTGGAAATATTGCTTTTGTGTTGGCAACACCTAAGATTTGTTGATTTTAGAGGTTTCCGATTCTGAGTCACAACTGACTACAACTGTATTTATGTCGAGGACTGCATACTAAGTGCCTTGCCTCCATTAATTTTTATACCGATAGAGGGCAGCACCATCACCGGATCGAACAGTTAATGAGAATTTAGAACTAGTCCAGGAGCTAATAGCTACCTGGTGCTAGCACCCCCAGAGGTATCGTTTCACTTGGAGGACATTGAGACCACGAGCATATTTAACGTCGCCCAGTCCCCTTTAATGACATCGGTGGATCTTCGACCATCGAGGTTCGAACTCAGGACCCTCCGGCCCCGAATCCGACACTCTACCGATCGGGCTACCACGGCCCGTTGATTTTAGAGCTCTAACGTTTTCTACGAAAAGCTATAGGGGGCCTCAGTGGCCGAGCGGTCTAAGTGACAGCTCGACATTTGCACACCTGAGGCGGCGGGCTCGACTTCCACCCCCGCTCCGGTAGCACCCTCCCCTCTCTGTGATGCAAATTCGTTCATGTGTTGTTTATATGTCTAATAAAAAAAATATATCATGCGTAAAGGAGGCAAGGCACTCAGATTGTAGTCCTCATCAAAATAAATCTATGCAATTAAGCACCGAAAGAAAGAAAGAAAAGCTATAGTTGAGCAAGTCTAAAACCCTCTTCTCAATGGTTCAACCAGTCACCATTGTGAAGGATATGAAGATCATGGCTACCCGTGCCATGTGCAGCTCCCAATCACGATAGTACGACGCTGCGTGCCAGTTCCATGTTAGGCATGCCTCAACTATAGATCTTTTCCGATTGCAAGAACGCTGTGAACAGAATTATTTGTTACGAGAACAACATGTTTGCCCAGTATAGAATCTAGGTTCCTCATTTACGAGACAATGTATTAGCCCTAAGTTTTCGCACCGAAAATGGAAATCCCTGAAGGAATATCTTATCAAGAGAACAGGTTTGATCTTTAATTTTACGAATGTTTGATAAAAACGGAAATAGTTTTAGTATTGCAAATTTCAGACTGCTGTTAAAGCTTGATCACGGACAGACGGCGGATGACCTTGAAGCGGAAACAAAATTTGTATCATTTGTAAAAAAGCAGAATCAGCCAGAAAGCGCCGAGTAGTAAAAGTCACGTTCTCGCTGATCTTCTGCAAAAACTTTTTTTTCTTTTTTGCATCGGTTCGCAACAAATTAGGGGTGAAAATATGTAAAGTGTTTTCTTGCTTACTCCAAAGCACTATTATCATTAAATTGTCGTAAAAGGAAGTCATGTGGTGCACACATCAGCTCATTTTTTAGGCGACATCGAATTCAGATTTTGAAGCTCTTTATGGTACTGGAAACTATGCACTTCCTGTGTTATAAGTTTCTATTTTATTGTATTTACGCTGTAACTATGTATTTCTTTCGTGTATACAATTTTACTCAAATGCCCAGGATCCCGCGGGATTTACTTTATTCTTCTGAAAGTTAAATTTTAATACCAAATAGAAGAAGTTGAGCTTTTTTGGAAAGACTGCTCACGTTACTTGAATTAATAGTTTTCTCGAATTTGTGAACCATTTAGCGAAAGATCCCCATTAACTTCACCACTTTCAAAATTGATTTTTCTTTTCCAATGGGAGTCGTGTTTGGTTTTTGTTCAAAAACTACAAATTTCGAACCAAAACGTTGCCTATTTGATTGGTGTATATCCAATATTTGCACTTAGCTTCATTGATGTTGGTCATTGTATGAGTGCATTTGATTAGTTATAGCAGAGGGTGAATGTTGATTGGTTTCATCAAGTTGTTGCCTCAGTAATAATGTTTGGATAACTTCGCTAATTTTATCTCTCACTTAAAGAGAGAACTTGGGCAGCTTAACGTACTGCACTCATGCGAGTCATCCTGTGTTTCATCAAGTTTCTTTCTGCTTGATTAATTCTGGTCGAATGTAGATTGCTCGGCTAAGTCAGCCAACATATTTTTTTTTTTTTTTTTTCAAGGTACCACCCACATTTATAATATTAGCTTCAAGGTGACTTTCTACAGATTAGAGAGCAAAAAAATGTCAAATTTTTCCCTGCTTTCCTTCTTCGGGGAAAAATATTGTGCCCTTTAAAGCGGAGTTTTCTGGGCTTCAAGTTTTTATGATAGTTTTCGAAAACATTTATAATTTCTACGCATTTTCTCAATATCTGAAAGTATGAAAACGTAAACCTCGAATGAGAATACCGTTTTATTCTCAAAAAAATTTACTCGATTTTTATTGTGTTCTTAAATGGTAAATCCACGTTCATTCATATGAGACGCAAAGTGTTTTTTGCTGTTCTTGCAGATATACAAGACAGGTGATTCAAACTTCAGATGATGCTTGTGAAAATATTCGTTTTATGAGCCACAAAAGATGGAAAACATTTAGGGGAGAGTGGGGCTAGAAATTCCGTGTTTCAAACAAGCTCAAAATTTGTTATGAAAACGTAGTTCTAGAATTATTATTCTGAGATTAAAATATGCACCCCTATGATGTAACAACTGTTTTTCGTGCAATATTTCGTAAGATTTTTTATAATTAATTTTAAAGTACCGAAAATCGAGAAGGAGCAACTTGCCCCCTTCTTGGAGCTAGTTGTTCCGCAGGTGGGGTAAGTTGTTTCGATATTAACATGACGATGTTTAAAGATGATGATTTCGAGATGAACATCGTTTCGAGACGAGTAATTTGTAAAAGCTATATTTTGTGATAAAAAAATAAATGTTGATTATAAAACAAATCGTTGAAACAAGTGTCTATTATAAGACTAATAAGCAATATTGTCCGAATAATCAGATTTTTTTTTAAGCGTAAAACAAACTAAACTTATTTTACATTTTAGCATTGATAATTTGTATTTAAAGGTTTATTGATTACCTTTTAAGTACAAATACATATATTAAGGCACAGTTAATAAGTATAGTAATATTATAATATATTAACGTAGTAAAATATAGTAAGATTAGAATAATGTAGTAAAATTAAATAAAATAGTTAACAGCTTCTGTAGCTAATAAGCGATGATAACTAGTTCAGTCTGCAATCATAACAGAAAACCATCTTTGACTATAAATGCAGACTACATCGCAGACGATCCATAAAAGAGGTTTGTGCAAATGATAACAATGAATTCCTGATAACTCGTGGGCGGATACTGTTATTGTGCGGATTTTTTTTATTTATTGTTTATTTATTTATTTATTTATTTATTTTTGTGTTTATAAATTACTGAATACAGAAAACACTCATTTTAACGCGTGCAAGATCTAGACATTCCATCTCTTTCTTCCTTTTTTCCAAAAGACATCCAAATCTCCTCGGTCACCGAAACCTGACTAGTTAAAACCCGACTTATACATCTGCACTCTATATGCCTGTAAACGAAGGACCGAGCCAGTTTTGCTAGAAAAATTCTCCTGTTTTAAACGTTTTTGGCGTAACCTAAGTTGATTTGATCTGGTTGCATGATTTTCTGTGCCCGTTTGTAGTAATGAGCTTTTTTTTTTTTTTTTTTGTATTTGCGTACATTTTCTACATAGTACAGTTGTCACTTTTAGTGTTACTAGTTGAACTGTTTGCCTCTATCATCGTTACTTGAGAGTTTGAATGTATGTCATTGTTCTTGATTTTCTTTTGCTCTTGTATGTACGAGTATTGTTTTTTCTACCTAGTGTGCAACATCAACAAATATCCTTTGAAATCCGCTCATTACCATGGCACCCTATTCCGCGGGTAACCAGGAGTTTATTGTACATGCATTATATTCTAATTACCATTTTCAGCGACTACCTGTCTCTAGATTACAGAAAAGAAAGTTACTTGCGTTTTTAATTTACACCCCTCATACTGAAAGTCCTACACAGATTTAACCATCAAGCTAGTCACAAAGGAGAAGAAAGTCTCTGGTTAATGACGGCTAAACAGGTAAAGCCTCGGACAGATTCAGTTGCCTATCTGTTAAATGAGACCTCTTCCTTGTCTGAGCACCATTGAACTATTTTACCTCTTTGGCTACTGAAATCACCGCAAGGTGGCGTAATCAAGCTCTAGAGCAACAAATTTCTCAATTTTCATATTTTCATATTAAAGTATGAAATATGTTTTGATTCATATTTTGATCATCAAAAATTTCATATTTTTCAATCGGTGTATAAGAGAACGACCAAATATTTTCGGTGAATCAGCAGTGAGAGTCGACATTCTCCGATTTCTGTATTTTGCGGTAACGAATATATACATATAATATTGTGCTTTGGCTAACTGCACTGCTTATGTAGATAAATAGGGGCAATGAGTTCCTTGAGGCTAGTTTTTCCTCGGAACAACTTGCCCCACCATGGAGGAACAACTAGCCACACAAGCACAAGTCCTCGAAAAATTAAATTATAGGTTAGATAACGAAACGTAAATAGTTTCAGCGCAGTATTTTAGAATGCACAATAGATATTCGCATAAAAACACCAAAGAAGTAAACTGCCGTGTGCAAGTAAAGGGCAGTAACTGCAAATTCTTCATTTTGCATTTTTTTTGCATTTTTGCCATCTATTGTACGTCATCTTTATTGTATAAGCTCGCTTATTTGGTTTCCGCTGAAAAAAAGCGCGAAAAAACGTCTGATTCCAACATTTCCCTACCGTTTCCACCACACATTTCTTCAAATATCTCGAAAACTCATTTCTGCAGATACTGCCGTTTACCTGCACACGGCAGTAAACACTATCATTTAAAGTTCGTGAAAAAAGACTAAAAAGTTAAAAAACGAAAGTACAGTAAAACCTGTAAAGTTGACTACCCTTATAAGTTGACCACCTGTCTATGTTGACCGCTTTTGTCAGGAACGGAATTAGTCCTATCTCATATAATGAAGGAAAACTTCTGTAACTTGACCTCAGCAAATTATTTTATTTTATTATCTATTTATTTATTTATTATTATTTTCTTTTTGATAGCTTTCTAAGAATGTTTTTAATGCTTTGATGACGGACTAGCATTTTAAACTAAACTGCAGCGTAAAGCTTATGCTGCTCTATATTCTCCAAATTTGTTTTTCATTTGTTGTTCTATTTGAGATAGCTTGTTGTACTCTGTTCAATGAAAATAGGTGTCAGTAGAAAAGTTCAAAGTCTTTTCTTTCAGTTGCAATATGTTATGCCAACATAGGAATTGTGCTACAAAGAGCAGGCCCGTATCTATACATTTTGGACCCCCCTGCTACAAAATATGTAGAGGCCCTCCCTAGTGGCCAGCAGTGTCTATTTTTAAAGTAAATAAGTCTTAGTGCTATTTTTTTCTATTTTTTCTTCAATTTCTAGGGTCGATTTAAGGACACGGGCCCCTCGCACTGCGGATACGCTAATCTGGGCCTGCTAATGAGTAAAGTTACATATTTCTGGTGCAAGGGATTAAGAGATAGGACATTTTAATTGTGCCTTTATGAACTGAGAGAGTCGAGCTTGTTGCTCTTTGTGCTATAAGTTTTACATAAAAAGGCTTCAAAAAGAAAGTTAGTTGAACTTGAGATTAATAAAAAGTATGAAATATTAAAATTGATTTAAAATGGAGAAAGCCAGAGAAAATTAGCTAGCACATATGGAATTTCTAAAACTACAGTGTCTATTATAGTTAAAAACAAGGAAAAAGTAAAAAAATTATTTGGATAGTATTTTTAATAATTGTTTCACTTTCAATGATGTTAAACAATGAAAGTGAGTTGAACAGAAAGAGTAAGGGTAAATTACTCAAAAAATGAATACATGGTGCAAGAAATGACAAAAAAAAAAAAAAAAAAATCATTACCACCCTTTATAAGTTGACCACCTGTCTAAGTTGACCGCCAAAGTTCTGCACCGCGAGTGGTCAACTTACAGAGGTTTCACTGTATTTACAAAAGTAAATCAGTGTTGTTCGTGCTCAGCTTTTAATATACCGGACGCCACTGGCTTGGCTAATATGGCTGACGTCGGTCCGCTGCAACATTCCATTTTACCGAGCATTTACAAAATACATTTATATTTTTTCTTCATTGAGCTATTTCAAAAGGAATAACTTACCCACGGAACTTTTAGCCCCGCCCTCCCCTACTCTCGAACAGGAGAAAGACGCAATGTTTCGTTTCAGTTTCAGAAAATTAAGTGAAAATCTTTTCAGAATTGATGTCACACATTTTTTATAACAGTGAATTGAACGAAATTGAAATTCCATCTTTTAAAAATGGTGTCATGTATATCAAAACCGTGTAGTTTAAATTTAAAATTTAGCACCGTGTGATATCAAAACCGTGTTTTGCAATTTTTTTTTAATCTTTTTTTTTTTTTTTTTTTTTTACGAGGGATGCTTGTACCTGATAAAGTTTTGAACGGTTAGGAAATTTTATTTAAGAGAGGGGCTTGCTGGCATCCTTGCCTGCCTGCCCAAAACCGAAAATCATATTAGAACCAGTGCAAAAGTAGGCTAGTTGATGCTATGTACTTCTTTGTCTGTTAAAAATATTCCTGTTGTTATAAACTTATGTACTTTTTAATGATAATCAGCATCAAATGTTAGCTTACTCGCAATAATATTAAAGTAGGCCACTACACAGCTCCACTTTCTGATAATTCAGGCAAAATCAGCAAAATTTTACCTTAGTTAATGCTGTTTTGATGCTATTTAATGCTACTCTGCCAAACAAATGCCAGCATAAATTTAACTCGGGTAGGGCATGTTGTACCGAAGTTCTAGGCTTCGTCTCGGCAATTCGCAGCCTGTTTGTTCACCGTTCACCGACCGATACTGCGAGTCAGCAAAAGGAAAATAATCGTTCGGCAATCAAGCCACAGCGCGGCCCTTTCGTTGAGAGTCGGCGGGTACTTAGGCTCCATTCCGCGGCATTGTGTTCGAATGACCCACTTACGGTGGTTCGAAGCGCATACTAAACGGGACCGCCGCGGCATTTCCTTGTGATTACCGCCGGCATAGAAGCGCTCCGAAACGTTTCATTTCGTTAAAAGGATAGCCGTGATAAAAATAATAAATAAAGAAACAAACAAGTAATAAAGGCGGAGTATGAGATAAGATACAAAATCGCATCTTCAGTTTCAATCATGCCATGCAAAGGTTTTGATCCCCCCCCCCGTGTGATTTATTTTCCATCACGATTTTGAGTACACTGAAATTAGTTTAGTGCATAAAAGGGGTTATGTGATCTCTTCGTAAGCCACAGTAAAATATTGAAAGGAAGCGTTTGGATAGGGTGAACTCAAAAACAGCACAATTAAGTATGATGTTACTATGGACAATAAAACATCGTAAAGAGCTCTAATTTACCTTATGAGGACAGGGGTACTTTAGTATTCATCTTTTATTACATAACATGAAACGAATAATTTGTTTAATGATAAAAACTGAGGCGTATAAATGATAACGCTTCTGGAAATAATGGCAGCAAAATTTCAGTCATTATAAGGCTTTTAGAGAGGTAGTTTATATTTGTATCCCCCTTAATTTGAAATTGAGTTTGTCAACCCAGGCAGTATGATAACCAGGAGCACTTGAATTTCATCTAGGCATCTCCACCAAGGCTCTGGGCTGTTTTCCGCCTTGCCCGAGAGATGTCATGTAGGACGGTGGAGATGTTCTCATGGAGGACTTCTTTGGGAGGAACTGCACATTATTCGGGATGCTTCTAAGAGCGTTCATCAACGTTAGACGTGTGTCGCACTAGCTGCTTATTCTCTTCGTTTGTCAAGGCAACGTCTAAAACATACAGTTTGGTGCCCAACTAGGGGGGCGGGATCATGGTGCAGACTGTGCCATTGAATGGGAGGGAGAGTTAATGGAGTACCTTTCTCTTTTTTTGAAGGGACTCAAGATTTGGGGAGGGAGGCCTCCAAGGACAGATACAAGGGCAATAGGGGCCGCCCCCTCCTTGAGCCGAGAGACAGACAATTTCTTCATGTGTATTTCCAATATTGAAGTTTCAAAACCGCAATTTCATATAACATTCGATGGTCGTAGAATAAAGGGAGATACTTCTCGGACGTCTTTCGGAATTTAAGTTTTTAAAAAGCACATTGCTTATTACTCTGGGAATAGGGACCGGAACTTTCTACAAGAATTTTTTCGAATTTGAAGTGTTCCAAAATCTTAATTTTGGACGATTTTAAATGATATTAGGGATAGATTCAAAGGCTCGCCTTGGGTATTTTTCGAAGGAAACACAGCTGTGGGACACCTCTGATTACATACATGTAAGCGAAGGGTTCAGCACACACCCTCGAAATTTTTTACAATTGATGTTAAAAAAGAGTAAAGAGTAAAAAACAATTGCCCCCTCCTTGAATATTTTCTGGATCCTCCCTTGGGAGGCTCCCTTGCTCTTAGGAGGGATGGGCACCCTCGCAGTTTCGAATCCATAACTGGCCAGCCTCAAGCTCCGTATGTTACCGCAAGACCTCGACTCGTTACTGACAAGAAGGTGGGAGACAGCGAATGGGGAGTTTTATTCAATAACAGCCTCCTCCTGCCCTCCACCATGATTTAAAAAAAAAAAAAAAAAAAAAACAATATATTAATATACAGTTGACTCTCGATAACTCGCAGCCTTATAGCTCAAATATTCCTTCGTCTCGAAGCTTTCATTCGGTCACAAAATAATTTATTGTTTCCAATGCAAAGTCGTCTTTGTGTCTCGCATGTGCTCCTTTCAAATCGATGTTTTTAGGAGAGTTCCGTTTCCATTTTATGCATAAAAATGCAGTCAAAATAAGAAGAAAAAAAAATTTATTTTTTTCTTTTAAACATAGCTTTGCTTATCAGCTTGTTGAGGGGGATATTTCTTTGCAATAGTGCTCCTTTAAGCACATAATGTTGCAAGATTACGTGAGAAGCAGCCGATTGGACTATTTTTTGCTGTGGATGACGACCTTAAATTTTATTGCAGGCTAATCTTTGAAAGATTTAAAATTATGTCAAAAATTGAAAAAGTTATCTTTATTTTCTAGGCTACTCAAATAATCTGCTGTAAGGACAAAAAGACGTTTAAAAGCAAATGCGATCTGAAATCAGGAGAAAAGAAATTGGGAATACGATATGAAAACTTAAATGAGTTTTAAAATGAGATTTAAAAAAAATGTAAGCAGTCAAAAAAAACTTTCTTTCAAAAATTTATTCTCTGTAAGAATATTTTTTCCTAGTACCAATAATTAATTTTATCCAGACTATAAGTGTTATAATCTACCCATTATGCACTATTCCTGAAAAAGAAAATAAAAAGTACTCTTGAGAAGGCTGGGAAAGGAACTTCGGATAACTCGCACTACTGATTAATTGAAGGCTCTATAGCCGGTTCCTCGAGACTTCGAGTTATCGCAAGTTTACTCTATATAGAGTTTTTTGGGACTTTTCCAAGAATTTTGTGAATTTGATGTGAACTACATTAATATTCATACGCGCGCAGTGATGTAACGGAGACTGAGAAAGTGATGTATTACGAAAATTGTCGTTTAATGACTTATTATCCTCATCAGAATTCTGATCCAATTTCCATGTATATATAATCTAACTCGTTGCAGGATTCTAAAAACTACATTTCTGTTGTTAAAATCAGGGAACAAAACACACACCAGACATTTTAACATTTAAAAGAAAAAAAGATTGGGAAATCACATTATAATTTTTTAAAAATATTTTAACAAAATAGAGGCATCGATTTTTGATTTTGCAGCTTTATAACGCATTGCTTTAGTGTATAGCATCCCGAGATGGAGGCCCATTATCTCATTTGCTAAGAGCGTCCTGCTAATTATATGCATGCAAATTTTCAGAATCTGTCCGATGCACCGAGATTCACGCCATTCAATGGGGCGAATTGAAATATGCTATATTATATGGCGTATGTCTCGAAAACGGGAAAGTTGCGAAAAACTAGGCCACACCATCGATTTCTGCGCCCTCACTGTACAAAAGAACCATGTTTCACTCCCCCCCCCCCCTCCCAGAAAAACAAGTTCATAACGTCAATTCGTAAGCGGAATACTTTTTACACCGAACTTATCACATGTAAACAATTTGTTTTCTCCTTTTCCATCCGTTAATAAACTTCTGGGTTCTTCCCTTTTTAAGCTCTTCTTTTGCATTCAACTCATGATACTAAAAATTTGTTTTTATTTCTTAGTTATAAAATATTGAAAAGAATTAGTTACTTTTTATCAACGCAGGGTTGAATCGTGTAATTACTATATCAAAAGGGATGCTTGGCAAGCGAAGTGGAACATGGTGTAGAAGCCAAGAATAAGGAATGAGATCACGGGAGCCTCCGAGTTTAAAAACTTCCAAATGTACACGGGGGGAAGAAAAACGGTTTAATTTATTAACCAAAAATCAAAATGTTTATTTTTTTGAGCAGGAAGCAGAATCTTTCAATGCTTTTGCATTTTGATTTGTTGCCACATGAGCCACGAAAAATTAAAAAACGCTGTTCGGAATGTTACTTTTATAATTGAAAAAAATATTTCAAAAGGCCCTATCTCTTTTTTTTTCTTTTTAATTTATTTTTTAGCTTCTATTTCATGTGCATAAGTAGTTCTACAGTTTTTGAACGAGGAGAACTGATATCTGGTTTCTATCTTGGTGAAAAATGACTTTCTGAAAAACATTTCGAAAAAAATCAAATCTCACCGAGATGAGATCTTTTCAAAATTTATTGCATAAACCAGAACTAGAAGTTGATATTCTTCTATGGTGAAATACCAAGTAAAAACAACAACATCTAATTCTGACGTCATTGACTACAAATCATGGTGCAAAGTTAACTTCAAGACAAAGCCATTGTCGGAAAGATATTATGTGAAAGAAGTAAAAAAAGGGGGTTAACTTAATATTTAAGTGTTGACTCTTTTCGAGGCTATCGGTACATTTCACAGTATTTGGCTGAAATCATAAAACTTATTTTAAAATATTGTAACACTATAAGTGATATTAGAAAATATTCCATTTAGTGATATAAAATGCATAAATGAAAATTTTTTAATAAAACTTTTCGTCTAAATATTGTTACGGACTCTACAATCATAATTTTAACAACTCATAATTTTTTAACAAATGCACTTTTTGATTAAAATTATTATCTGCATTAGAGATGATCCCTTACTTTATTTGTCCAAAGCACCAGTTATGGCTTGAAATTCAGTTCTTGTCATTATTGAAGGAAAATTCAATGTAGAGTCCGTAACGATAAAAGTTGTAATTTTGACATTTTGATTGCGATTACATGCATAACTTGAAGTAAATAAAGAAAAAATATGACATTCATGTCCTTTGGAATGTGCTTTCTCAGTATATGTAAAAATTTTATTTTTTTAAAGACGTTTTGTTGCGGATACCCCTATGTCACAAATGCCGTGAAATGCCCCTATCTTCAATCCGGGTACGCCTGGAAAAACAGGCCGACCATTCATTGGCAGTAATTTAAATCGTGAAACTTTAGTCGTATCAAAAGCAAAAGGCTGTTGTTCAAACACGATAGCTTAGAAATAAATGTTCGAATGAATGTGAACATTTTATTTTAGAGTAGGGGGGGGGGGAGTTAGAAACTACATTTTGAATACAAAATTTTACAACTGGAAAAATGTTATGATGTGGTTAAAAAAAATATTTTTGGTGAATATGAAAAGTTTTAAAATCTAAACACTTCTTTTAACTTCCTCGGGAAATTTTATTTGTTAGAATTATGAACAGATGGACTGCACAGGAAGCTTCCAACATGTCTGAAGAACTCTTACTCGTTAGCAGTTAGCTCAATCTCTTTTTGATAATTTTTTAGAGAAATTTAAGTAAGATGGGGTAAAGTGGTCATAATATTAGGCTTAACGAATATTGATTGTTCTTCTAAAGTAATTTAATATTTAAGTATAAGGCAGATATAAATTAAATATTAATTTCACTTATGTATTGTTTTTACAGTAAACGGGGTTAAATTGACGAGTATATGCGTATGCACACGCATATACTCGTGTAGACTCGTATATATATGTATTCACATAAATGCACCAATAGCTGTGCATATGAGTGTCTGCAAGTATTTTTTATCTGTATACAGATATACAGGCTATACACGTATATACTGGCTTAAACTCGTATATATACGAACAGTTATATACTCAGGTAGATTTAATTTGCATTCGTACTCGATTAGACACTTATATACAAGCTTATGATATACATGTATACAGGATGACTTTAAACTTTAGGGCAAATTATTAATAGGTGTTAGAGGGGAGGATAAGAAGTAAGAATCGTAGGGAAAATATGGTCACTAACACAACGTTGACGCACCACATGCACGCAAAGCCAAAAAACTAATGGATGCAAAACAGGTCACATTTTTTTTTTCACAAAGACAATTTTACACAACATTTAAGGTCTCAAGAAAGTTTTAAAGGGATTTATGAAATTTTCGGAATGCAGCTGTAATACACGCGTCGCAATCACAAAACACGCTCTGCTGCAATAACGAGACTTATGAAAATCTTTCATCAGTCGCTGTGCCTTTGTTGCGATGCACGTATTAGAGCTACTACAGGCTATAACTTTTAACAACTCCTCTAAATATTTCTTAAACTAAAATGTTGGATAAAATACTCTTGGTGCAACAAATCTGTGACTTGTTTTGCATTAATCAGTTTTTGGCTTTGTGTGCATTATAGCGCGTCAGCAACCATAAGTTTCCATATTTCTTTGCTTCTTATCCTGCCCTCTCACACCCCTTAGATTTTCGCTCAAGAGTTTGTATTCACTCTGTAGGCATGCACGTATATAAGCGTTCATACTCGTGTATGCATACATGTACTGGTGCATTCAAGTAAATGTACGTATAATCGTATATGCGCCTTATAATCGTGTTTACACGTGTATATACTCGTATATGCACGTGACACATGTATACACGTGACACGTATATACTCATGAAGACACGTATACACACTTGTAGGTTATCCCGTAAAAAACCTTATATACTCGTGTATACACGTATATGCTTGAATAGTCACGTGCATGCATGTATTTGATGTATACAATACATGTATCTACTCATATATAGGAACGTGTTTACTTATGTTCACAAAACACGTATATACTCGTGTATGCTCGCATATACTTGTACATATGCTTGAAACTATAAAAACAACCGAACTATACAAATATTAATGTTATTCATAACGGTTTTGCAACTATTTTTTAACAATGACCACTTTACCCCATGCTATGACCACTTTCCCCCACCCAATGGTGTAAAGTGGTCATAAATACATGAAGAAAGAAAGTGTTATAGAACTACTTAAATCAATATTTTTTTTCCCTAAAATTCAATGTGCCTTGTTCTTTAATAATGCAATGTAAAATAACAACAAAAAAAGTTGAAGTTTTTAAAGAAATTATAGCAATTTTTTGTCCACCTAAGATGAAAACCTACGATTTTATGACCACTTTACCCCACCAGACCCTATAGTTAAAGGCAACCTTTAATTTTTACAGAAGAGCCCTATTGCTTTCAGAATTAATTTTTCTGCTTAAATAGTTAGTTCTGATTAAAACGAAACTAATTCGCTCATAATTTGAAGGATGTAATGAAAAAGGTTTCACTCAAATAACGCTTCGGTTAAAATTTTGTACATTGATCAACAATTTTATGTGTGTCGTTTGGTTCTTTACTGCAATTGAAGAATGAAGCCTTGCCAACTAGCTGATAATTTTTTGCCAGTTGCTAGCAATCACGTGATGTCACCAAATGTAAGTTTTGGGTTGCAAATGGGCACTTTATTTACTAACTCCCTTTGAGAATACATACATTACCTCAGTGTTGGATTTACCTATAAGCTAAACAAGCTGTAGCTTAAGGCCTTTTGTTCCTTGATGAAATGTAAAGTACTTGAAAAAAATAATTTCGTTTTCAAATGCTTGGAAACCTTGAAAATTTAGAAAAATGTAGTCGAAAACCTTAATTTTAAAATTTCTAACAAAAGTGGGAGGAGTAGGGGGGAGTCCAAAATGTACAAAATTCAGCTCCTTTCTACGTAGTGCATCGAAAATGTAAAGATCATTTAATTTGCGTCTGGAAGGTAAAAAACGTAAAAAACATATTAGGATGAGCTTTTTTTCATTTATTTTACAAAGAATGAATTGTGTAAAATATAATAAAAAAATGCACTATGTATGGCATGTTTTATCTTTAATTAGTATCGCATCATATACAAAAAATATGTGAAACATTCAGTCTAGATTCCAACTTTTTAGTAAATATTTCTTTACACAAAAAGGTTTAACTTAATAATAGGAAATTTAATAACGATTTGAGTGATGTAAGATTAGTTATTTTATTATTTTGAAAAACAAAAGGGAATCTTACGTAAGAATAGGGGGAGGGGTTTTTAAAAATTTTACGTACCCTTACATTGGGGGGAGGGGGATCGAAATTTGCCAAAATCATCCTTATGTAATTAATGAATGACCCCTAATGACCGATGTCAGTTGTGAAAAATAAATCGCTTACCTTTTATTCTTTCTTTCCTGTTTTTACAAAAAACTACAGAGTATTTTTTTTTTTTTTTCAAAATCACTAAGTAATATTTTTACTATTATTTTACTCACTTCAATATAAAATGTGTAATTTTCAAGAAAAACAATTATAAGGATCTGCTAGTAAATAAACTCTAAAAAAACCACTGAATATCATGAAAATTTATTACTAAATGCGGTACAGTCAGGGGAAAAAATGAGAGACTTAAGAAGTAACGAAGGTGAGCAAACTCTACTTGCTGCCAATCTTCAAAGAAAAAACTTATGAATTCTAGATAATAACAGTATCAACAAAAACAAAACCACTCAAGATTTTGACATTTTACTTTATGTATTAGTTAAAACAGATGGGCAAAGTGAACAGGCAAAAATCTGAGGACCTGTCCAAGTTTTCCGTGGATCGGTGCCGGTCCTCTCGGCCATCAGTTGAGAATCCCTGGCTAAATTAATTACTTTGTTCAAAACTGCCATTACTATCGGTTATAACAGTAGGTGGAACTCACTTGTCCACTCAATGTTGAACTCGCTTGTGATGTAGGACAAATATATTCTTGCCGGGGTACTTTAAGTCCCGGTAGAACTTCGATTAAGGATGATCGGAAACTGAACCTCCTTCGGTTAATCGGAAATTTTGGATGAAAGAAGTACCGAAGAATGGCTGTCAGGAGACAGTAAATTTTTTTACTATGATTGAAACATTCTCACATTTACAAAATGACCTATGATGTTTTTAACCTGCATTAATATAATTAATTACAGACAAATGTGCTCAGTAAATGTCACATCACAAGTCAGAAAATGCAATGTAGATTTAATGAGGCATAACATAGTAAACTTTTATCGTTATTGTGTTGTTAATTATACAGTGTTGATTATCTTTTGCTCCTTAAGTTTAAACTTAAAATCATAAGCGGATTTAGGCTGTGAATTCTGGGGGTGCAACAATATAGCAGTGGCGTAGCTACGGAAGGCGGAGAGGGTGGTCCGCCCGGGGCGGCGATTTAGCACTTTTGGTGTGGAAAAAAAAAAACAAATAAGGGAATCATACATTAAATCTAATTCTGGAGGCAAAGGAGAAAAAAAAAGCCTTTGAAATGTAAGGTTTTGGTATGTCTGAACGGTCATTCACTTAATGTCTTTAAATTGTAATTCAACACTTAAATTGTATTTTTAAAACTTAAATTTTGGAAAATATTCAAATATGTAATATCAAATATATTTCTGAAGTATAACATCTGTTTCTGTATATAATTATTAAATATATTTCTGTAAAAGTTGTTTCTTTGCCAGTGCTGAATTAATGCAGGGAAAACAAATTATTGGAACTTTGTTACGGAATAAAAGCTGACTCTCTATTGTCCACAAAGGCTTAAACTTCCTAAAAGCTTCGGAGAATATTTCTCCGAGATAGAGGTGCCTGACCCCGCCCCCTTCATTTTTGTTGGAAGAATACGGATTAAATTAGTTTCCCTTTGCTACTTTAAATGAAGTTTTCTATTTTGAGCGATAATTTTCAATGCTTTAATGTATTAGATACGTCTCAATGAAAAGGGTGGCAAGTAGAGGAACCGCTCCGGGCGACAGAAACTGTAGCTACGCCATTGCAATAAAGGGGATGGGGGGGGGGGATACAGCACTGCAAATGGCGACTAAAGCTGCTATTTTGACGGTAAAGGTGACTATTTTGATGACAAAGCGAGTATTTTGCAATCAGTTGTAAAATACAACGACTATTTTAGTAAGTGTAAGTAAAATTCGTAAAAAAGCAAGTTTTTTTTCCCCTCCTAGAAGAAAAAAAAATTGTAAAAAAAATAAAAAATCGCTTTTAAGTTTACCCTCTAGTTACCACGGAAAAAAGGAAAAGTTTTACCGCGTCTAATTTTTTTAAAGCAATTGTTTTAAAAAGTGGGAAAATGAAATGTAATAAAACATTCACGACGAGAAAAAATGTGAAGTTTTTATTTTTGTATAAAAAAAGTTTTGTAAAGTTTCCTCGCGATCGTAAAAGATCGTAATTTTCGTAACGGTATCGTTTTTGTGAGTGCGATTTTTGTAAAGGATTAGTTTTTGCAATCGCGCTTTCTGTTTCTCAACTTTTTTTTTTTTTTATTGTTTTTTGGTTTTTAATTTCTTTTATTCGTACTATACATTCATTTTTTTTAAAATGAGAGCTAATTTTCTTTCGATCAGAAATATGAAGGTGAAGCTTCGATCTCTTTTTATACAATCAGTATTTTACTGTTGACTTTAATTAACAGTCACATAGTGAAAAAAATACACTAGAATCTGTCAGTGCTGGTTTCTCTCTAGTGTTTTTTTCGGGTTGGGCTAAAATTTGGAAAATATTTTTAAAGTTTTCCTTTTTAAAGGCTGTTTGTAGAAAATTTACCCCCACTTCATGGCATTAAAATGATATTAATTGCTTTTTATTTTAAGTAGGAGTTAAGTATTTTCTGTATCTGGTAACTATTTTGGAGACTATTATTCATTTTAAAGGCAACAAAAGCAACTAATTTTTAGTAGCGGAACTCAGTGATAGCACTGCCTCGCCTCCTTTATAAAAATTTGAAATTTTACAGTGGAAATGTTGGTTTTCAGTTAATTTCAGTGTGTAAAGACTTTATATTGTTTTTGAAGAAGAATATCACAATAGCCATATTGTTTGACTTTATCAGCCATGGTTGTTTCAAAGAAAAAAAAATTGTAATGTTATACCAATACATATCCAATTACAGAGTTTAAAGTTATTTTTTAATACAGCGCTGAAAAATAATTAAAGGAATGTTTTTATTTGATTTATGTAATTATTTATCATCTTTCTGTTTTAAATGGAGAAAGACTTCTTTTTAATTCGTGTAGCACAATTTCTCTCGCACTGGTCATGGGCGGTGACCGGGTTACAAAAGATTTATTATATTTAACTTATTTATATTTTAATTATATTTAAATTATTGTATTTTTCGTTTTACTTTCAAGTAAATTAACTTGCATTTAGCTGTAGAAAAATATAAGTTGTTTTACAAAATTCTTGAGGAGAAATATATATTTTCTCCTGGTAAAATATATTTCATTTAAATTTTCTTTGAAAATCCAACCAAAATTGTTGGGGGTGCGGCGCACCCCCTGGCACCCCCGTAAATCCGCCTATGCTTAAAATGTAGCTAATAACTTTTGAAACTAATCAGTTAACAAAGCAATTCTTCACTTTCACATTCCATTTGTTTTGAATTTCAAGGCATTTAAAAAAAACAAGAATTGTTTAGTGTTCCAAAAGTTTGTTGTCGAGTTGGAGGGGGAAAAAAAGGAAAAACAACAGAGGTGATAGAAATGAGTAAAATATTTTTTCTTCAGTGAAAATACGACTTTCTCGTGTGACCCTGAAGTGATGTTGTTTACTTACCTAAAAATTAATAAATAAAGAAGAATTCCGTAAACTGACTTCGATTAAAATAGTTTCGGATAAGCGAGATTTCTACTGCGAAAATAATGAAAGTAATAATTTGATGTGCTGAAAAAAAAATATTATTTGCATTTAAATTCAGTAAAAAAATATTTCACTACCTAGAATTACATAATTCCGGAAAAAAATAATAACCCTCTCGCAGCCACCAGTGAGGATCGAACTCACGATC